>NW_026623234.1:1136738-1344898 GCF_030028575.1 Malurus melanocephalus
GCTGTTCAGGGGCCTGCAGGTGTGGGGCCGCAGAGTCTCTTGTGCCTCGCCCCGCGTGGGGAGCTCCCGGCTGCAGCTGCGAGCATTGCCGTGACTGCAGCGTGCGGCCCCCGCGGCTGGCAGCCTCTGCAGCTGTTTGTCGCAGGCTGCCGGAGTCTGTGTTTTTAGTTAGCTTGGTAATTAGGGAAAGCTTGATTTAGAAAAGCTTACAATGTTGAGCATAATATTTGGGTGAATGGCCTTATTGATTGATCCTGCGCCTTGCTCAGAATGTGTTTCTGACTTGGTTAGCATGTTTAGAAATTGTAATGTGTTTTGATGTAATGAAAATCAAAGGGGTGCAAATGGAAGCAACTATTAATAAAGTGTGTTTTCTCTCTGTAGCAATAGTACTGTATATACACATTAAAACTTAGATGCCCCAGTGGCTCAAGGGTTTGTGGACTTTGACTTGGAGAGACATCATCTGCCATGTCATCTGTGAAAGCTGAGAACTGAGGCGCTTACTTTTGTGTGTTGGTGTATATTGAAACATAGAGTTGTTTAAAGAACATTTTCAATAAAGTCGGTCATTTTTTACCTGCTCTGTAGTTCTATTTGATTTTTTAAAATACTCTTTTTAAGAAAGCAGTTTCTATGAGATTATGTGTGCAGCTATTCAGTATGTAAGGAATTCCCTGATGTCTTGCATGTGTACTTGAATGAAAGGAATCGGAACCTATTCCTAGGTGCTTGGACCAAGTGTGCATATGCACATGCTTTTAAAAAGGTACAGAAACATGGCAAGTACTGTTAAATTGTAGGTGGGCATCTTAAGCTATGCAGGAACAGCGTAGCCTTCCTTTGCAACAGGTGCAACAGAGCTTCCTTTTAGCTATTTCTTAGGTTATCAGTATTCAGCTTCGGAATTTTACACCCTTCGAAATGTTCAGAAAAAGCTAGCTCTTCTTGTACCCAGCTGATTTTAACATGCTTCTACATGGTGAATATTTCACTGTGTAATAAGTCTGCTATCACCAGTCTGGAAGCACTCGGTACTTCTGGATAACAGATTCCATCCMTCCATGACATTGTGAGTTACTTCTGTGAACTCTGAAACTCCCAAATAGCATACATTCCCAAAACAAATGGCTCTCCTTTAAAACCAACCAAATACTTTGTAGAGTTCTCAGCAGTCGCTCTATAGYCTTAAATTCTTCATCTCTGTCCTGCATAGATATGCTGCTAAAAAGCAGGAGGTTTTAATATTTTGCTTTAATCTCTCAGTTTTTTACCCTATATTGAAAGATTACAATCTCTGTTTCAGGAGACTAGGTGCTGGATTAGGGTGAATTTTACCACTCCAGTGATACTGGAAAGATGGCATCTTTATTTGTGGRTGTAGTTGATTCTCCTTACTTAACCAAATTTGTTTTCTCCTGTATGATGAAAAATGGAGAGCTGTTTTTTTACTGCTTASAATATCTGATCATCCTGAAGCTAAAGACCAAGTGAGACTTGTGTTTCTGCAAGCAGTTTTATAATCACTGTGATGGCAATATTTTTTATGTGGTTTTGAATGTAAAGTGAGATGCTTCAATTCTAGCAAGAGGTTTTTAATATCCTTTCCCTGATCTTGAAAGAGCCATCCCCAGTACCTCCATACAGTATGGGCCTTGTATCCCAAAGCTCTCTGTTGCAAAGTGGACTGGACTTACCTCAGTGTTCTTGGTAGAAATTCAAGCTGCTTTAGCAAACTGCTTTAAAACAGGTGGTTCAAGAACTAATGTTATTTTATTAAGGGTGAAGATCCTGTAGTTTTCCTGTGTCCCACRCAGACTTTGTGTGACAGATCCCCTGAACACTGACACTGCTTCTCTTGGGTAAACTGAGTTGCTTGTCCTGACCACCAAACTGGTGTCTGTTTGCTGTCATATCGAAGTACATAAGCTTGCTCCTCTTGGGGAATCTTCTTTCAAGCCCAGTTTATCTGTGTCTGAAAACTTCCTTAACATTTTCTTAGCCTGTCAACCAAGATTTCAGTTTGGAGGGGCTGTTGATTTGAATTATTTGCAATCTTAAAAAATAATTTAAAAAAATTTAAAAAATTGAAGATGCTTGCCCCCTAACAATTTTGCAGTTCCTTATTGGTTATAATTTAAGGTGTAGCTCACAGAAGTTTCTATCTTTCTGCTTTATTTTTTTAAAATTTACAGCATGATCCTTTTTTTCTGGTATTCTAGGTCATGTGGTGCTATTTTACAAGTGAATCTTTTTAGTAGACAAGGTGTGCCCTACTTTGCCTGGTAGTTAAAATTAGCATTTTCCTTGCATAGCAAGACTGGATATGTTTCCTTTAAGTTAGCTATATCTGGCCTTTGGAATTAATTAAGCTTTTGCTTCACCTACTGATACTGTAACTAATCATCTTAGATGAGAAAGCAGACAAGTGTTGTGTCTTGTTGGCTGTTCCTCAGAATGGTTGTCTTGATGCTTATTTTGAATAACTAATGCCTTAACCAAGGTTTGAGACACTATTTGGAGTCCTCTGCTCAGGATATTGAAGGTAGTGTGTCCTTCAAGGGATTATATGTGAAAGTGTATTTGTGATGGTGTGAAGAATGTAGTTAAATAGTGTGTGTGTTTCCAGACTGTCCCATCCTGTATTGTGCAGGAGCACATAGGATGGGAATATGCCTCCAGAAGTCAGTAGCTCTTTTACCAGTGCTAAAATGGGCACTTTTTTCAGTTACCTTATGTTCCCTTTTTAATGTGTATTTTTTGTACTGCTCTTGTTTGCATGACCACTGTATCAGACTGCGCTGTACCTCTGTCTCTGCAGTCTGTGTTTTTGGGTTGCACTCTGTATCTTACAAAAATACATCCCAGTATCATCTGCAAAAGTTCACTTTGTCCTTTTGTCTTGTACAGYGTTTATGCCAGCCTGCTGTATCACCATTGTGACTATTGGTTCATTCAGCCTTTCCACAGCTGTGAAAATTTCTTCATGGTTAACTTCTTCTCAGATTATGGTGTGATTGCAGAAGATGATGTCTGCTTGTATTGGTTTACTAGGATACTATTGAGCACAGTTGGTGTCTTGCTAAATTATCAAATGTCTTGGCTAAGGTAATACAGACCCTGTAAATTAACTGGACATGTGAATGTTTAGGTTAAAACTTATTTGTAGGGTCAATACTGAYCTCACATGAGTTTTTTTAGAAAATGTGATGGTTAAAACATTCGTGTGTCAGAATTGAGAATTGTGAAGGAAATCTGAATTTCCTTTCCCATCTTATGGGTAGGTGAAGACTGACCTGCTGCACAATTGTTGACAACATGATGGTGTAATATTCAGTCTCCTGCTAAGGAGCATTTGAAGTACCAGTTCCAAAGACAAAACATCAGATCCACTTTTCAAAATATCATCAGGAATGCTGGACTTGCCAGAAGATAATAGCACTTTCAGATCCTCTAGCTATGACTGCAAAAAGTGGTTTGGTACCCTCCTTTCACGCCCTGTGGTTCTCAAGTACCTCCTGGTCCTCAAGCTGAAAGCTCCATTAARGAGTTTCAGATTTTCTCTTAGCAATAGCCCAGACACTCCTAGATATCCTGGATAAGGGCATAGCCTATTTGCTTCTTTCTCTGTTACTCTACATTTCAGTGTCTTTTTGGCAGATCAAATTGGAATGTGCTCCACTCTCTCTTCTAGCCATCTGTTTGAGTACATCTTAATCCTTAAGATCAAGGAAATTCCCTTTTCCATTTTTTCATGCAGTGCAGAGCACACCTGCTCGCCAATGCACCTTGTGCTCTGAATACTAGACCAAGTTTAATAGACTAAGTCACGACTTAGTGCTATTTGCAATGTCATTTGACATGGAAGTGTTTTCTCAGATGTATCTRCTAGTCTTTTCTCTGAGGTAGTGGATCATCCCACCTATTGCAGATTCTGGGASGGAGCCCAGGGTATGCAAAAGTGACAGGATGCCTGAAAGCTGTTGTGAAATGGGGAGGGAGGGTTTGGTCAGCAAGTGGTGTGTGCTGAGGAAGACAGCTTTGCATGATAGCTTGAGCAACTTCTCAAAGACCTTGTCCTCTGCCTGTATCAGTGGGCAGCCTACTTCTTCTCACCTCTGTTTATACATTGTAATGTGCTCCCTCTTCCCACAAAAGGTACTGCAGCTTTTTATAGGTATATTGCTTAACTGCTGTATTTGTAACAGCTCATTGCTAATTTTCTAAATGCTCAAAGAAGGGTCTTACATGAATAATAGTGTGAGCACTTTTTAAAAATACCAACTTATAGTATTAGGTCTTCAGATTTTTGTCTTTACCTTGTCCTCTTAATATATCTGTAGTGATTTCAGAAGGCTTTGAAGGTAGATTGGTGACAATCCTAATGAAGAGKGTTTACTATCAAAAAGACAGTAGCAATTGAGCAAATTTGTGAGAATGATGTTTGGGTCCTTTAAGCAGCTTGCATTCATGAAGCATCTGAGCAGCAGTGAAGACAGCTGCAGAGCCCATAAAATAGTTAAAAATGACACGTGTGTGCAGTGTGTGACTTGGGCTTTGCCCATCCAGTCCATTTGCACGTATGAGATGAGCCTCTAACATCGCCCTTAATTCTGTGTCCTGTAAAAAAACCAAATGTGTGTGCTAAACATTAGAACAGCTGTGTTCAAAAATAGACCATTTCTATGCCCCCCCTCCAGTGCTGAACTTGATTTTCTTCTGACGCGATCACAAGACTGCTGCTGCAGTAGGGGCTTAATGCTATTTACGTCGTCATTTGACATAGCAACATCTCTCAGGGGATTTTTAAACAATGCAGCTGTTCAGGAGAGATGAAGAGGTTGAGGATGGGGAGAGGGAAAAGGAGCACAAATAATTTCATCTGCCATTAGGGATATTGTGGGGGGAGGGGAGGCAGGCRGCAAACCAGTGAGTTCAGTGGATTCATGATTCTGCATGAATGGATGGCAGGATCATGGGAGTCGCGGCTTTCCCTTGAATGGGAAGGAGCATCATGGGAATCTGGCTGCTTCTAATCTTTTTTGTGAATGATTCTTTTCCTTTAACATGGCACTGGGTTTTATGAATGGCTCTGGGGGAAAAGTGCTGCAAAATCTTTCTCGAGCTGTATACAGGTCCCTTAAGGAATGCTAGGCTGGGAGTCGGGTGCAGCAGAACAGAGAAGCTGYAATCTTAAGCTACTATTCTGCTCTTTTGAAGTCTGAGAGGACATYGTACTGCCTTTAATTCAATGTAATTTAGCTTGATGAAAGCAGAAATGAAGTATTTTTACTGCTTGCCTTCTCTTTCAAAATGTAGTTGTGTACATGTATTTTTCCTGTTCTACTAAGGCTGGAGATGACAGCATATCAGAATGGCTTTGGAATGATCMAATTTGAAGTTCTGCTCTTCTTGTTCACCCATGTGTTCCCTTTTTGATATATGTTCAAAAAAGCTAAAGATTCAAAAAGTTTTATGGGACCAGAAGTGAGAAAGGAAATGGAGGGCAATAAAGAATTGCTTTGCTTGGTCTGAAGCAGCTCGTTTGCCATTTGGCTTAYGTTGAAAAAAAGGGTTCTTGTCAAACTGTGCTTGACATGTTGTGTACGTGTGTTTCCAGGTTTCTCTGKTTTTGCTGTTCTATGCAGAGCTGTATAATTTGCTTTCTTATCACCTTTCTTGTCCCTTACAAACAAAATGTGCTGAATCATTTGAGAATTTAGGTTSTCCCCCAAAAGTAGCTTAATGTCACAAACTTCCTGTGCAGGTAATGTTAAAATTCAARGATTCCTGTTGCAGAGGGGAAAATGTTCATGTGTAATCCTAGCTAGTTCAAACAATGTTTTGTGAAACGTAATAACTGATACACACTTAATATCTGAATGGTAAACTCTTTCAAACTTAAACTTTTCAAAACTATTTTTATTTCTAGGGGAAAAGTACAAAGTGGAAACAAAAGTCATTGTGGCAGACTTTGGAGAGAGAGAAGATATTTACAAGGGAATCAAAGCAGGATTGGAAGGCCTGGARATTGGTGTTTTAGGTTTGTATCTGATCTTTCTAAATCTTTCATTGYGGTGTTTTGCCTTGACATGCCTACTAACTTCTTCCCATATTGAAGTTTATTGAAAACAATTCAGCTATTATTTGTCTGACTGAGGCTATGTTGCCTGCATGCTTGATATGTTTTCTAGGTGGCTGTTGATATACTACATCAGATGGTGCTTGCATGTGTGCCTAGTTTTTAGGAATTTGTGATGCTTATTGAACATGTTCAATGTGTTACTCTGTGATTGTTTGAGACTTTTAGCTTACGACTGCTTGCCATGACTTGAATACTTGGGGTTGTTGAGCCTGGWGAAGRGAAGGCTCCGGGGASACCTCGTTGTGGCCRTTCAGTAMTTGAAGGGGGCTTGTGAGAAAGATGGGGACACTTTTTACTAGGGCCTGTTGCAATGGGACTGTTGCAAGGAGCAATGGCTTTTAACTCAGAGAGTGTAGGTTTAGATTAGAAACAAAGAAGAAAACGTATTGAAACAAAGAAGAAAACGTATTGAAACATTGGAGCAGGTTGCCCAGAGAGGCTGTGGATGCTGCATCCCTGAGAACGTTCAAGGTCAGGTAGATGGGGCTCTGAGCTACCTGACCTGGCTGAAGACTTCAGTGGGATTGCACTGGATGACCTTTAAATGTCCCTTCCAACCCAAACTATTCTATGATTCTATGASCTGGTGCTACCWTAGATCCTAAGCAAGCTTCACATACTTYAGCTTAGGAGATATTCAATTTAGGAGTAGAGCCCTGTGGGAGAACCATGAACTTTTAATTAATAGAGCTGTTAAAATTCAATCATTACAATAGAACATCAAGTAACTGTCTCCTGCTTCAAAAGTCTTAAGCCTTTTCTGGTCATGTTGGTAAGCTGTGTTTGCTGATAGGAACACAATATGCCCGAGTATGGTTTGCTCCACTGCAGGAGTGCAGGAGGTGTGGGAGTCGTTGAAAAGACAAGGTGATCCCTCCAGTTACTGTGTTAAATGTAGAACTGAGGTGATTTCAAATAGGTTTTTTATCACAAGCTAAGAAGAGTTTTGGGTAAACAGCAGTTTAACTGAATCTTTTTTGAACAGTGGGGTAAAAGCAGTTGCCTACTGGTTTTCTGGTTTTTTTTACTTGGAAGCACATATGCCTGTCCATATCCTGTATTTCTGTGGTTACTCAATATAGGGATTAGAACCTGTGATGGTTCAACACATCAAAAAATCACATGACTTGAACATCTACTAGTACATGTCATCTAATAAAGCACTCCTCTCTACCAAACTCGTTTTATTWACCTGAAGTGCAGTGATTGGAGCTCCAGCTGTGGGGTATTTTAGGCATATTTCATAACAGATTTGTTATACACATGATAATATACTATATGAATTCTGTTCTAATGGATTAATCCTGTTGTACAATGTCTGAAAATAATGCTCAAGAAAACAGTGTATATAAAWATGTGATTAAAAAATACCATTAAAGGCTAAAGTCCAGAATCTTCCCAACTACTTCTAACAGACTTGAGTACATACAACTTATGGCAACTTATACAACTCCTGTATTTAATTGCTATAAAAATTCAAAGCCATTGGAATACTTCAGCTGCCAAGGATGTGTTTTTTTGTAAAGAGTAGTTGTGACACAGCTRTGAATGCCTTGTTTCTTGTTTCTGAAGGAAATAAGTTGCAAAGAAACTTTAAAGAGTAAAATAAACGTACATTCTATTCTGTCCTGTCAAAATCCGCTCAAAGAGTGTAAGGCTTGCAAGCTGCCTGTCACGTAGCAATTGCTGCAGAATGGTAGATYGTTTAAATGTCTCAAAACACTAGCAAACCTTTTACGGTGCAAGGTACATACCCACACTGGAAAGGTTTTTATTATTTCTTAGGTTGTGATTAGGTTATGGTGATTTATAAAATCATTAAAATCTGACTGTTTTTAGCCTTGCACAAACTGGTCACTAAAGCAGTATGTGTGTGTCTCAAATTTTGTGTAAGCTTATTACAGGAAAACAAAGCATGTTCCTCAAACAGAGACTGCTTCTTKCTTTTATTTGCATGAGGACTTTGGCTAAAAACATGGTAAAAATAGCAACTAAATGCTCTAGAGTTGTGTACTCTCTTCTGTCTTCTGTTTTTTTTTTTCTTGAAGCCATTGTGAGTGCATGTTTAGAAAAACCTGTCCTCTAACTAATCACTAGCAATTTTAGTAGATCTTGTTCTCAAGATCACCAGATTACATGATACCGAAGTATTTTCCTCAGATATGGCAGTATTAATAGAAACCACTTGCCAATGTAATTTTTACACACATATGATGGCTAGTCCAGAGAGTATTTTAATTTTTTGATGGTAATTGATTTCATGCTTTAGTGCCTTATATTTAAAATTCTGTAGCATTTGTTGCAGTCCAGAATGTAGCTTTTGTTGAGCTGTGTTTTTCATGTTTGTGTGAGGGAAAACATGGATTTAAATGAGAGCAGCCATAAGGGTTGAGTTCTCAAGTTCCAAAATACTTTCTTCTTTCCAGTCTCATCTGGATCAGTAGATACGAGAAGCACTGGTAGCACAGCACAGTTGCCAGTGATCAATGCTGATTATTTTTTTAACCTTATACTTGGAGACATAGGAGTCTCCACACGTACTGCTGAAGAACGAGCTTCTAATTATGGAGTTGCACAGAGT
The DNA here is from genome assembly GCF_030028575.1 of Malurus melanocephalus. Lineage (NCBI taxonomy): Eukaryota > Metazoa > Chordata > Aves > Passeriformes > Maluridae > Malurus > Malurus melanocephalus. Next base: position 1,145,465 of record NW_026623234.1, read on the forward strand.
CTAACTAAAGTACTTACAGATTGAAATCCTTGTAAACTTCTTATTTGGAAGCTTCTTCTCACCCACGTAGGAAGGCTAAAAGAGTTTGCATAATGTTTTGCTGTGTGTTCAAAACAGCGTCTGTCAGTGACTTCGAACATGTGCTAGCTACAGCAATATGTTAAACAAGCAGAGGTGGGRAATCTTCCTTTTGCCGTTCTTAAATAGCTCTGATTCTTGAAAGGAAGTTGTGCTGGACACTATCTTACCCTGTTGCTATGCATTTTTTTTTCTCGTTACAATACCGTGGTACAGCCCAAAATCTGCCTTTTTAATGATCTGTTACAAACTTGCTGCAGAGTTGATTGCAGCAAGTGGAAGGGTGCATATCTGGGACCCAGGCTGCAGTGGGGTGTGAATTTCGTGTACTGTCTCTGTAGCGTGAATCATATAAATGTTCTAAATTTGGAGAGAATTACCAAGGTTAGTCCCATAACCCTGCCACAATTCATAGCCAAAATCCTTTCCAGAGAGATGGAACAAAAATAGWTTATTTTTGGATGGAAAGAAGAAAAAAATCGGGTTCACTCTGGCAGTAGCAAGGCTGGATCTTCTTCCTTTTAAAAATTTTTCACTCTTTCTAAATATAGCAAAATGTCTGCTGGGAATTTGCCAACTCCCTGTTCCCCTCAATTCCTCACCTCAATTTTTAAAGGTTATCTAAAAGTTAAAAATTTGAAACACACAGCATGACTAATGAACTTCCATAAATACACTAAGATCAGGACTAGACGAGCTTGAGGGAATTCCGAATGAAGTTGGCGCACTTCACCAGAATCTATTCTTCCTGTTTCTTGCACATCCTGCATCCCTGTTGATACTTAAATTATCTTTCAGGCTGGTTCTTAAAACGATAGCTTTTGGCACAGGTGGAGGGGCTATTTTATTTTATTTTTTGGAAGAGGCATCAGTGCCTTTTGACGACGTTTCTTGTCCCCGTGCAGACTCCTGCCTGGAGGTGCACGGTGCCGCTGAGCATACATAGCACTTTGGGATTCTCTGGGGTGTAAGACACTATATAAATGTAAAATGTTGCCACAGCAACCACATGTCACGCGATTCACTTGCGTAAGATGAACAACAGATACTTAGGAAGCGGAGATCCCTTTTGGTTGCTGCTTTTTGTCTCCATATTAGTGTGCCCTGTGGAGTTGGAGGCTGCAGAGCAGCACTGTTTTGAACAGAATTAGAAGTTTTCTCCTATTGGGGCTGAGATTTAGAAAACGGGCATTTGTTTCACCTCCGAGAATAAAACCGTGCCAGTGTGAAGTATTGGRAAAAAAAAAAAAGAATCTATCTGGGCGGTTTAAGTGGTTGGATGCAGGTGTGGGGGTGGCGGGGAGGAGCGTTTCCCGCGGGGAATCTCCGTGCGGGAGGCGGCGGATCGGAGCGGAGCGGGGTCCCCGGAGGCGGCGGCTCCCCCGCGGGGCGCGGCGGCGCTCGGGGCGGGGGTGCGGGACGCGCTGGGCTCTGCTGCCACCTGCCGGCCGCACCGCGCACTGCGCCGCCGCTCCCGCCCCGCGGGGAGTGCGGGCCGGCTCTCCTCTCATTCTCTCGCTTGATGTATTTATCGCTCGCAGAAAACRCTGTGAAACAGCTTCACCTGCTGGCCCTCCAGGCGCCGGCAGCTGCTCTCAGGATCGACATTCCTCAGACACCCCCGTTTGTGGCAGTGTCCTGCCCCCCGCGCTGTGGGGCGCGGGTGCGAGGTGCTAAATATGGCAGATTGTCAACAATGGGAGAATTAACGCTTTCACATTAAAATGGCCTGTCCATGCGCTCCCGCATTCCACCGCGTGTGCTGGGGATGTTTACAGTTAAGGAAACTTGGCCAAAGCAGTTAGAATGTCTTAAATGCAACATTTTAAGAGTATTGCTTGAAAACTGTCRTTAATCAGGGAGTATCCTGTGATCTAATTCATGTTTTTCTTTCAGTCAACAATGTGGGAATGGCGTATTCTTATCCTGAGTATTTTATTGATGTTCCAGAACTGGAGAAGGTAAGTGATTTTGTGCTTCCTTCTAGTGTTCTACTGTGGTTAACAGATAGTGCAGAAGCATTTAGGTTTGGTTAAGGAGCTCACATAATGAGGTTTTCTGATTAGAATTAAGTGTTCAAAAGCTTGGAGATTTACATAAGCTGAATAACGCAATGCTGATGATGGAAGTCTCACCTCTTGGTGATGTTCTTTACSTGCTCTGCCCTGCTTCTTCTTCTCCTGTCTGTGGTATCATCTGGCTGTTGTTCATGAGCTGCTTTAGCTTGTGCTGGGGAGCTTCYTATGTGACTGAAGTGGGGCAAGCAATTTCATGGATGGAAGCTGCATATTCCGTAACACTTAAWAAACTTAAATATGACCATTTTAGACAGTTCATAATGTAGGGACAATCTTGGTTGTATTGGATATATTGAAAACACCGATTATGAACAATTTCACCRTGTGTGATTTTGTTTCCAAAACCCCTGAAGCTCACTGGGTTCACTGTGGTTTTGTGATTTCTGTTTTAGTATTGCTAAATATATCCAATACTTGGTTCACTTTCAAACTTCATAAAGTTTAGCAACAACAAAAGAAAAAATCCCAGTTTTTAACCTGAAAAAATTTTAAGTCACTAAAACACTGTTACAAAATGGCGATGAATAAAATACAGAAGTTAATTTCAAAACATGTCTAAAAGATAAGCATTTATGTTAGAGTCCATAAGGATTGCAAATAGTGTTAGGAAATAGCGTGTCAGTGTGACTGTGTGGTTCTGTATTGGTGCAAGTCCCTCACCACAGATGAAACCTGATCAGGAGTAATTCACAGACTTTGCTTTGAAAGCCTGTCACTGTTCCTGATACTTAAGGAGAAAGGCAGATAATTTACCCCAGCACTTAAACTCAGGGGACCTATAACTACTATTCAAATAACTTAAAATTCCTAAACCCCMAAACTTTGTTTTCTTCCAGACGATCGACAAAATGGTCAACATTAACATCATGTCTGTTTGTGAGGTAAGTTACCAGCACTTGTTGATAATTCGACTGATAATTCAAAACCAGAAAGCAAGATTCAGTCTAAGGGAATTACTTTGACCTGTTAGACTACAGATTCACTTTTTGTCTTGGAGAAACCAGAGGTTCTGATTGTCATTTCRGACTGTTCTGATTGTTGTGTGAAATGTAATTTGTTGCAAAGATGCCTATTAGCTATTTGAAAGGAGAATGGTAAGTACCTAAAACAGCACATAATGCTTGTTCACGATTGTTCYTCTAGTCCTTCTTGTCAATGGTAAATTCTTCTCCCCCTGCATCTGTGTGTCTTGGGGTGGGCACCCCTTATCTCTGCATGCCTAAGGTTTATGTATACTGTAGTGAGAAGGTACTTAAATGTGTTCTGCAAAATATATGAGCAAGAAGGAAAAGAAAGCTCACAGAAGCATACATGAACTTTACTTCAGAAGCTACCTTCACTTTTTGATATTTAAACAGAAGCTTTTATTGAGAAGAAATCGACATGATGTCAGGCTGTAACATATGGCTGTTCTCCTGTTTATGAATGTGAGGCCCATTCAAAAACGAGGTTTCCATCCTAGTATGTCAAAGCTTAAAAAGGACAGAGAGCATAGCTGCTTACATATCACAGGGACTTGGTTAGTATATTACCAGTGTGTGCTGATGAAACTCCTTGTGATTATTTACTGCTAAACCTTCCTATGCATGACAGTGCATCTCTGTTAACTGAAGGCTAATCTTTTGCCTCAAAGCTAAAATATTAGATGTTTGAAAGCTGACTTGAAAGATTTGATTTTTTTTTTGCAGTTCTTCTGATTAGGTCAAATACCAAATTCATCTAGTACAGTGCTTTTGGTGAGTCTGAACTCTTGTTTTCATGTGAGGAGGCACAGCACCTCTTAAMCCAACGCTTTAGTAAGATTCTCACACTTTATTAGAACATAGACAAWCAGTGAAACTGCAGTCATTGCATGACTGAATGGGAGTTGTAATGTCAGCTTGTGCTGCAAGCTCTTACTTTTGTGCGTGTTTTGTTTGACACCTCAGAACTACTTGTTGGAAAGTTAGAAACGCTGTAACAGTGAGTCTTTAGAAACCTTTCACCTGGAAAAGGACCGTGAGCCTGAGAAATAGAGATTTCTAGTTGACAAAACAGGATTGTGGCCCATCGTGTTTTCTTGTCCCCCTGCAGGATTTCCTYAGGGAAGTTAGTTATTTATGGGCACCGTTTTCTCTTATGTGAAATTTCTCTTAAAGTAATTTATGTTAACAGAACTGTATCAGGTGTACATCTGAAGAAGTGTCACGCACAGACCTCCTCTGCTGAGGTGTGAGGTCTGTGCTGTGCCAGCAGAGGGAGTGCACTATTCAGTGATAAGAGTTTGGGGTGTCAGTCTTCCTGGGAGCATTTTGTTAGAGTAGAARAGTTAATTACTCCAATATGTATTTCTCAAGATGATAGGGTAGAATAATAGTTTAACYCAGCATATGCCTAAAGTTCCAGCGACCCAGCCAGATTGTATTGTTTTCCAAAATAAASTAATGCTTCAGTTGCAGTGTCAGTGTTCATCAACAATTTAACAGAATTGCATACAGTTTCTTGTAAAATGTGCATCCTCTCAAACTCTTCACAGTCTAAAATGGCTATTTTTGCACATATAGAAACTTACTGAAGATCTGCTTGCTGTGTGTTAATAGTGATTTTCCTTCTGTTTGAAAACCTTTTTCTTGACTGTGAAAATCTCCTACCACTGGATTTAATCAGAGTTTGAGCGTAAGATTCCAAGCTTGAAAATGTTTTCTCCTGCACGAGCGCGTTGTGTAATTAAACAGTAGGCATGCCAGATGCTTGCTGTTTTGGGGAGAAGAGCACATTAAAGATGTGTGCCATCYGTAAGACACTTTCTCAGGAGAACCCATAGAACTACAGAATCATGGCATGAAAAAAATAAATTTAGGAAAAGTCTGTGTATCTTTTCACTTAGATTTTTATGATGTAATCCTTTGAATATTTAGTTCAGTGTTTGAGGTTGATATCATATATATATATAGATAGATAGATAAGTGTTTCTTAAAAACAATAAGAATTTTCTCTCTTCTTGTCTAACTAAAAATAAGAAGCTTGTAATGGGAGAGAGAACGAACTTCTTAAGCAASGAGCTAAAGGTCTGCTGAAATGTGAAATTGCAGGAGAGACAGAGCAGTTTTTGTTACTACCCATTCAGAGAGTACTGTTCTGCCTACAGTATCTCCAGATTCAGAAGTGTCATATCAACAGCCTATACTGTTATGTTCTAGAGCACTGTCATCCACTTCCTTGCCTTTTGGACCAAACTTTCTCAGTGCCTAGAAGATGATGATATCCCCTGTCCTCTCAGTAACCTGCACCATGTGCCAGCAGCAGCACTTGTTGAACAGCACAAGTTTTCTGGTGTGTGTGTCAAATAACTCCAGTTAGTTCTGGCTGAAACACTCCTTTGACCTGGAGTGGGAAAGTCGAGATAATCAGCAGAGATTGATTCTGCAGAAATGTTGAAGTGTGTTTTGTTGCCACAAGTATAGCCAAYTTTGAAGTATAATGTTTATCCCTTAACTTTTTGATCCACCTTTTTCTTCGTTGGTCAGCTCACTGGATTTCCTAGGGCATATRCAGTGTATCTGGGAGATAAAGCTACATTTTCACCTCACGGATTTTCAGGCTAGTTGGTCCTGCTGTTTAGTATTTTTCCCAACTGTAAATTATCTAATACTATGGAATTTTGGCAGGTGTTTGAGAACTTGTTTCCTGTCAAAGCGTCTACAACGTGTGTCTTTCCCAAATCCTGTTCCATGCTGCCTGCCCCCATCGTGGCCTTTGAGCACTGTTGGGTTAGATCACCCATGAACCACACAGTCATGGAATTTTGGGTTCACTCAATCTGGCATGAAGTGTTGGTTACTGTGATGTGCCTTCAAAGCACTCTGTACATCACTGAAGATAAGCCAYATAAAACTTAAAACATGTTGAAAACCTCATGTCTTTTAGAATACTGATTAAAAGAATTTACAAATACCACCCAGTTCCCCAACTATGGTAAATGCTTTTTAATATGGGCAATATCACATTTTTGTGGTGATGTGCAGTGCAGGAGTTACTCTGGTCTCCATATAATATAAAAACAAAAGTGTTAAGGGTCTTGACRCCATAAATAGAATGAAAATTTTTCATTTGTGGTGTTTTCTCAAGAGAATTTGAGACACATGCAGTCATGTAAAATGACTGAATTGGCAAATAAATGAGGAAGAAGATGAGGTAGTATGTGCAGTTTCAGGGTTCTTCTCATAATCTCATCTCAAGCTTCTGGAGAGATTTAAATAGCAGAACTTTAATGATTGTTGGTAGCAGTTCAGGTAACATGGGTTTGTATTATAATTTCTGGATACTTTGTTGCATTTTGAGACACAAATATTAGTGGCATTGAGTGAAATATCAGGTCAAAATTCCTGGCTTTTTTCATTAACTGGCAAGTTGTGAGAAATCAAAACTGGARTTGTTCTATATAGTTCTAATCATAGTTCCCTTGTATTAACTTCATCTTCTTGGGTTAATTCATCTTTGTATTTTACAGCCTTTAGTTTGACTTGGGGAAAGAATCTTGATTTGGTTATTGGCTTAATGTCCTGAAAGCCAGGGGTGCTCAAATTGCTGTCCAGTGGAAAAAGTTGGGAGGTCATGAGCACAGAGAATAGCTTCAAATACTTCAGGAAGCTCTTGTTTCCCCTTTGAAAGCTGCAAGAGTTAGTTGGTATGGAAGGAACTGCAAGTTTGTTATTTCCTTTGAATCATCACAGTATGGTAATTGCATTGGGAGTGAGGCATAAACTTGTGTTCTCTTGAAAAATGAGCAGGACTAAATAGTTGAGGGAGTGCTGGCTYAGTGGTTGATTAAGCAAGCAGCTGAATTGGTTTGCAGGCTATTGTGTTGTGGGGGAACGTAAATTTTAGGCTTGCCAGTCAGGCTTCACTTGGAAATTGGCCTTAACAGAGGAAAGGGAGAGTAAATTATGTACTTGTACATCCCTTGTGTCTGTGGTAATCTTCATGTTGATGACTTTACTATGTTTTATACTGAGTGTCAATATAAGAGGCTAATAGGCCTTACAACATCAAGGTTTTTTTGTCATCATATTTGAGACATTTTAAATTTTCTTAAGACTTCAAAATACATATATATTTCATGTTGAACTGAAAGATCTGGTGTCATCAGCTCTCCTAATGGAGGAGTATTGACACGTGAATTACACCAGTTTGTGAATCCCAAGCAGGATATGGGAMTAACTACTACTACAAAGTCTGAAACTCTGAATTTAGGAAAGAAAGCAACAACAAATGTAAAATTGAAAGGAGGCGAAGCAGTTAGTGTATTTGAGGAAGAAAGGAAATGTTCTTTTGCAGACCTGTGTTAAGGAAGAAGAAAAGCCGGGGAGCAGCAATTGTGGAAGACAGTAGATGACATTTCTCTCTCTCTCTCCAATGAGTGTTCAGATGGGCTACTGCAGCCTGATACCACATCTGTAAAGATAGCTTACCAGAAAACAGGTGGAAGTTGCTTGTCCCCTCCTAGAATCCTGAATTTTTGTATTTGCTGTGGTAAGGCTCACAGTAAGTGTAATATAATTCTGAGGACAGCAGCAACACTGATTTGTGAGAAGAGATCACTCTTTGTATATGTATTCCAATCTAGTCAAGAAGTTCCTTTACCTTTATATTCAAAGTCATAATCAAAGAGGGGGTTGATGATTTAGCCAAGTACATAATGCAAGTGTAAAACAGAGAGGGACAGTTGCCAATGCTTGGAAAAGCAGTAAGTGTTCTGTGAAGRTGGTCATGAATATTATTCAGATGGTCCAGAGGGAGAAATTTAATCCTGTGGTTTCCCACCTTGATGACTTTGAACCTCTCAAACCTTTGAGATTATGATACACAGAAARCTGGATCAAGGGAAAKGTAGCTGTGATAAATACTCTTAAGCAGTAGTCAGAGAAGCACTGGGGATTTTTCTTCAAAGTACAAGTAACTTGGGGAAATTCAAGAAATCCTAGAGTTCTGTGGCTTTCTGTAGATTTGGGGTTGACASAAACACATATTTCACCTCTTGAAAAGAGAAAGTTCAGCCTTATTATTTGAGCTGTCTTTGTCCTGTGTAAAGGGCAAAAGGTGAAAGATGCTATTTTGAGAGCTTTCCCTTTTCAAATTGACTGCAAAAGTTTGTGGCTCTAAATAAGGAAAACTTTCTATTCTAAAACTGTTGCTCAGAGGAAAGTCACTGGTAATGAGCAGTGCTTGTTACTTTATTAGTTCCCCCTTTGTATGTTCCGTGCCCCTGACATCGCCTCATGGGCTACTGCAGGAGTTGAATTGGCATCAGGTTTACTTGCTAGTTTTTGCAAATAAAAATAWTTGTTCTTTGGCGTCGGGGTACAAGTGGCATTAAGAAGTTATTGTTTCAAGAGAATCACGTTAAAAAAACTTTGTAGATGCTGAGGATAGGCTCATGATCAGTTTAACTACCAGTGCATGAGAACAGTTCCTGAGCTTTTCAGTGCATGGTCTGCGGGCGAGGGTGCCAGTTAACTTTGTTAAGCAGCTACTGCATTTGTGAACTTGTGTGAATYCTCTGCCCAGGCATTCTCTGTTGCCTTATGGTAGCATCTGATGCTTTTGTAYGTGAGTGGGTGCACCACAGGGAATTCTTAGTCTTAAAAAGGTTATGTTACTGTGAGTTGTTAAAATTTCACCCCAGATTTGTGAACGAGGGAAGCTTCTTAGCTGCATAACACAGTAGCAAACTTGTCCAAATTCTCTAGCTTCACCCTTTGTTGTATTTGTATAGCTGTAGTTACAGATCATTATATCCTTTCAAAGTGGAAAGAATGACTTGCAGTCATAACATCATAGCACAGAATGATTTGTCTCGAAATACACAACTGTGGTATTAGATCTCTGGCTTTGTGTAACAGTTGTGGGGCTCATAAAGTATGAAGGATGACTTTGAATATTTACCTCAGCTTTTCCTGCTGTATTTTAGTAGACTGACTGAACATCACTTGAAAGATATTMAAAATTTTACGTATTATTATTCTTTCCAAAAGCTCTGCTTCTGAGCTATTGCTTGGATCAGATTGAGAAAAGACTACAGCGCAGTGATAACTAAGAATGGGAGGTTTTCTTTTCAAGAAAAATCACTGGAAATCCATGGTTATAACTTCCAACTATTGTTAGTCCTCTAATAGCAGCTTTTCATTGTAGCACCTGCTTTAGAACATAAATCTAGCCATAAGTCTGTGCATTCTTGTATTTGCAAGTGTTTGCTTTGCTAAACTAAAAGTGGTGTTACTTTTTCCAGAACTAGAAGGTAGAAGACAGGTCTGGTGAGCAAGTGTGGACAATGCAACCAGTGCTGGTCAGGAAAGTAATAAATGCAGTTGCAGGTAAAAAGACATCAAGAAATGGTAGCTGCCTAGAAAAGATAATTGAAATGGTCTGTAATCAGTTTATACCTTAAGTTAGTTTGTTTACCCTGAGCATCCTGGAACTTGAGATCTGGATGGTTAGGTATGAAAGAAGGTGACTTACAAACAAGGCAGCCCTCTAAATCAAAGGAACTATACTCGAAACTCTATGTTAGCATTGTGTGTGTGAAATAATTGGAAAATAAACAAAAATATAGACTGCAACAACCACTGCTTCATGGTTGTGAGCTAAACATAACTTTTTGCCAGACTATATAAAATATCAAAGATTAACAACTTCTGATGTTGGGTAGTCTGTTCTGAAAAAATTCTCAGATGCATGTGCTCACTCTGCTCTAATGCAAATTTTCAGAAAGAAAAACCACTTTGTTTTGGATTAGCTGKCAGTTTTCACATAGCCTAACTACTTGTCGGGACTTACCTGAGCTTTCAGAGTCTTGGGAACATTCACATTTTCAATTGTAGCACTTGCATTTCTGTGGAAAGTAGTATTCCTTCAGAAAAAAAAAAAGTTTTGTGAAGGAAACCTAACCATGTTCAGTAATCACCAAGTGAAGGTGGAGGAACTTCCCCTTCTTCGTAGGGAAGTTCCCAAGCTCTCCTTTAGGCTTCCTGACACTTCCTTCTACCGTATTAGATTGCCTTCAGAGAAACAAACACTACTATAAAGTTCTCTGACATCCTACATGCAAATTCCTATAGCTTGACTTAGCATGCTCTGTCATTCTATGAGACACACACCAGTACAGAACTGACTGTCTCTAAACAAGAGCTGGCTAAAATCTGGATTCTTTCTCTGGGAGGTATTTATTCAGTTCTAGATGTTTTAGTTTTGAGTTGCCTTTTTCATAATGGTGTGCCTGAGATTACAGCTACTGAAGATGAGTGTTAATCAGTTTGGCTGTTTTAGATAAGGATCGTACAGTGCAACCATGTGTAGACACCATTGACACCATTATTACTGGTAAAACTACATTCCTGCTATTGTTTTATTTTAATTAATGCTGAAAATATTTTATGTGTATGTACGGTGTATAAAATCACCAGACCTGAGTAAGGCTGCAGAATACTCTGCCGGTGTTTTTCCAATAGTGCTCCTTGAGCATGCAGTTGGCTGGGTCAGGTGAGACTGACTCAGAGAGCTGCCTTCTGTTATCTTGCTCTTTAAAAATTATGGTATTTTTACATAAGATACTGAATATTCATAAATATTTTTTTTGCACACATCACAAGATGTAAAAATACTGATAGAAATTTTTGCCCTATTTCACAGAATTTTAAGAAATTTTTGCCCTATTTCACAGTAAGAATTTTAATAAAACAAACAGAAGTGATGTTGAGTATAAAATCCAGTTTTGCCATCACTATTTTTCTGTGGAGGAGAAAAAAATTGATTGCCTGTCCTGCTGAACTTCAGAAACAAACCATTTAGCACAGTTGGKGGTGAGAGACTTCTTGATTTCTACTCAAATTGTGTACCTGTTGCTGTATTTCAGCTGYCAATGGCTTCATAGTTTTTTATTTTATATAAGTCCACCAATTATTGTAGCATATKTTTCTGTGCTCTCATTTGGGTATCAATAGTAGCCACCTCGTGATAAACTGTTAGAGCTGCTTGGTGGGTTGCAATTTGGATTTAGACCATGAATGCATTTGTGTAGATTTATGACAAAGTTTCAGACGTAGGGTCCCCTCTACACTACCGTGGGAAATGGTGTACTGGTGTTTCAGACCGTTTATGGGTTGCCTAAGGGAAGGCAATTTCAGTCCATGTCCATGTGCCAATCTATGGACATGATATGCAGTGTYACACTGCCCTGAGAGGCAAGTTTGCTGCTTTTTGCCAGGGATCTGTGGAAGAGATCATAAAACTTGCATCAGATAAAAGATCTTCCAGTCTTGAACAAGTCTTAAAATCAGCCCAAATAATTCGTTATCCTTTAAGATTAAAATAAATAGTTGTTTCTACATCCCCTTTTAAGCATTAGCATATGAAAAAGCTCATTTATGCTTAAACTTAGTACTAGAGGTTTTTTTGAAGCTGCATCAGATCTGTTTAGCTTGGTGATGCTTATCAGCTCTGAGTACTTAGACTTCTGACAGTGCTGACAGCTCAGTGTGTCAGCAGCTGACTTCATGAAAGTAAGGCCTGTTCAACTCCTGCCCATACAGTCCCTTATCGAAAGTGTCACCCAGTGTGGCTGATGGCAGAATCTGTTCTAAGGGAGAAATACCAATAAAATGCAAAACACAGCCCTTCTCTATAATTTTCTTTGTGTGTCAGCTGCAATCAACTGAGATTGTTTTCTTTTGTGTTTTTTTTTCTCCTTTATTCCTGAAAGGGTATGTTTTGTAATTCAAAAATAAAAACAAACAAAGAAAAAAACCTCAAACCCAGACTGAGTCATATGTAAGGGCTAATGCAGTGGTGATAATGAGTAGCTTCCTACAATAAAATTTGTTTCTTTGTAATGAAAGTGCTTACAGGTGTTTTGTGTGCCTGTATATGCTGATTTCTTTTGTGTGTGTTTTTCTTCCCATATATTCAAATATTCAGTATTTTATTTTTAGCTATCAAGGTAATTTGGGAGCAGTGGGAGTATCATTACATTTTGGTGTGTGCTAGTTTTAGTATTTTATTATCCACCCCGTGTTCTCAAAAACTTTGTTGGAACACCTTTTAGATGCCAAAAGTAGTAGCAGTTTATATTTYTTGTCTGATCTGTCTTTGGTGTCGGTGACAGTTTTTCATAGGGTCGTTTGGAGCTGGGAAGAATTTGACACGAGGAGTTTTGATACTATTTCACGAAGGCAGATGTTTTGGATTTGAACTCTATTTTAGGATGGTATAATTAGTAGTGGGAAAATTAAATATTTTACACTAATTAAAATTTGGCCAAGTTTGGGTTGATGTTTAATTTGTTTCCCCTGTTAGAAATGCTCTGTCTGCAACTGGGAAGCTTGTTTTAGGATTACTGCTCTGAGGAATCCTTCAGCCAGCTTGTAGATGGATTGCTCAGAGTTCTAGTGAAGGCAGGATCTCCAGAGCAGTGAGGAGGTTTGCCAGGCAGCTTTCCTTGTGGGGGTATAGTTTTTTCAGTGTGAAAACATCTGTCTAATCAGCAAAAAGTGTTTTGGAGTCCTAAGTATTTTCTGTAGGTAACATAATGTAGGCAACTTACATTCACTAGTTCTGTCCAGTGCTCTTGCTCCTCCGTAATTTATTTTTGTCTTAAACTCAGCAATTCAGTAAGCCCAGATAAAATGTATTGGATAGTGTTTTGAGTCTTAGCATAGGTGGTAAATTTAGTCAGTCTTGAGGAAGACAGGTGTTTTTTGTGGGGAGAGAAAGATGGTACATGTACTGTAGTACTCTGGTATTTTAATGTTCTTTAGAGGCCACGGATGCTGCAGAGTGGTGAAGACATTTGTTTTGTTTACTTTTGTKCTGCTAGCTGGATGGGTTCACCAGATTCAGTGCACACACTACTTGACAGAGCCAAGTTATCCAGGTAGAATAAAAATAAACTGCCTACGCAAAGTATGGTCTCTGCTTCCCCGAGCCGTGCTTGGGGTGGAGGGGGTGGCAGCTGCTTCTGGGAGGAAGGGAGGCTTCCCTCGGTCTCTGGCTGTCTGGTGTCTGCATTCTCAGCCATCACGAATGTTTTCCTTTTGCAGATGACACGATTGGTGCTGCCCGGCATGCTGGAAAGGTGAGTCACACTAACACTATCCAGACAAAGTCATCATTATTTATAGGGGAGAATCCTTTCTTGAAAAATTCATTACTGTGASTAATCAGCCTAGTCTCCATGTTTTAATGGCAGAGTAATGCTGGGTGAGTCACGCTGATGGTGCATGAATCATCAGACGGTGGAAGCCTTTTCCACTCGATTCCCTTTTTATTTTTCCTCTCCCTTCTCCACTGTTGTGGTGATTCCTTTTAGAACAGAATTAAAAAGCCTGTCTGACTCATCAGCACTAACTCAACAACCTGCTATTCTGAGGGGGTGGTTACAGTTCCTGGGAATAACCTTCTTAAGGCTATTTCTCTAAGTCATTGTAAGTAAAATGGATGCAAAGAATATGTTCTCATTATACAGTAGGAGGTATATTGAGGAAAGTCTGTGATCATTTGGAAAAGTAGAATTGGAGACCAGCTCTTTAGAATAATACACCACTGTCGACAGGAAGGTGTACTGATTTCCCAGCTAGCTCCCAGGTGAAATTGAAAGGTTCACAGTTTCCATTTAGTCCCTTCAGGCTGTTTTCCAGCTGATGTTGGCTGTCCTGGCTGTTTGCCATCTCTGTTGGGGTGCTAACCTTGCCTTGCTGGGTCAGGCTTGAGCCATGCTCGCAATACTGGGAAAAATTCTGTAGAGCCATACAAAGGAATACAGCAGGAGGAGTCCGTATATGGGGCAAGCCTTCAAAATGGGCAAAGATGATGAAAAAAACAGGGATATATTTTGTGTCATCCCACCGTCTGGGAGTCTTCTTTGCAGACCAAAATTCAGCTATTCGAGTATTTCACAGATGCACAGCAGATGTTGCACTTTCAAAACAAAGCTTCTTCCTGGGTACAAACTGTCAGAGATAGTGGACAGCATGGGAGTCAGTGTCCAGCACATCAGGGTGATGGTGAGCTTAGATTTTTACTTGGCCAGTCAGGAGATACGAATAAGTTGATTTTATGTAAAGAGATTTTAATTAAAGACCCAAGGCTGAGCTCTGGGGCAGGAGTTGTAATATTTCTTGATGAAGCTGGACTAGAGGGTGAAGTTTATAGGACAGTGGTACAGATACTCAGGGCTTGTAAGTCAGAAGCTATTCCTTATCCTTRTACTATTATTGATAAAAGGACTTGRTTTTTGTAAAAACCACTGCCCTCTGAAGGTCCCAACATGATTAAAACCATTTTGAAAGGATTTAATGTTGTTTCATTATTAGGTATTGGATCTTTAAAAATTCTTTAAGTTTCTTGCCTCAGTTTCTTCTTTGTTTAAATAAATATTGCAGCTATCCATTTGGCAGAGTTATCTCTTCAGCATCTCAGGACAGAATGATGTATACCCTACTTAYAGAATATCCTGTGTATATTATTCTGTTACACATCCACTTGGGTAAGATGATTTGAATGAAAGCAGGTTCCTGCTGATTTCTGGTTCTGACTACCCTTGAGCACACATGACGTCTTTCCCCTTAGTTCTCTGAATGCATGACTGCCTCAGGGGTTCCAATGATAAATGTTCAAGAAGCCTTGAAAGAAAGGGTTAAAAGTGGTTAAAAAACTTAAGTACACATCTTGAACTTTTTCTTGTATATAAGAAACGGCTTCAAAGGACTGCTCTTTTTGGATAATGGCCTTGGTTTCTGTCCCAGGGTAAAATATTTGAAAAAGCTTCCATTTTCTGTTTGATTTTTGTGAGGTTGGTTRGGTCTGCAGTGCACAGAAGCAATGTCTGCAGCTGCCAACTCCTTCATAGTCCTAGCTCACAGGGCATTAACACCTCTAGGAGTCGGTAACCACAGGAGGACATGGATGTCCAGAAAATCCAAGGTCATGAATGAATTGTAACTGGACGCAGCTGCTCTTAAGTCAATTATATATTTCTCACATGGGACCACAGACTAGAAGAAAGTGCTCCAGGCTCTAAGAATAAGTCTAGACTAAGAATCTCATTGTCATTCCTCACTTGTTCAAGGAGGGAGAGCATGTTGCGTGGATAGATGTGACGTAGCGTGTTACAGCATCTTGCAGCTTGCTCTAGTGCGTACTTCTGCGTATTTGAATGTTGTTTTTATGGTAATGTATTGCAAGATAAATAGAAAAATAGAGCATCCTTTGCATGCTTTGCATCCAGGTGTGATAAGATAAAATAAAACTACATCTTGGTGTGCCTTTTACATTTTAYTTATCATAAACACTGCAGGATTAGATGAATGCCACTTCTGGTAATGGCGTTTAGATTCTCTGCTGTGGCTTCTCTCTCTTGCTCTGAACACTTAAAGTGACAATTTATTATCTGAAGATTCCTATTAATCTTAAATGAGCAGTTCCTRTGTAAATACTTGGGCTACTGTCAGAGGTGGGAAACTCACAGAACTGAAAATCAAGTCTTGATGTCTGTGGGAACGAAAAAAGCCACCGCCACCAAAAATCAGTTGACTGTTGCTAGACAAATACCAAACTATGGTATTTATTGCCAGGGAAGTAGCAAGTGCATAATTACATTACAGAAGAAGCTTGCTCTTTCCACTTGGCATGCAGCTGGAGCAGGCGCTGGTTGCCACAGCAACAGGAAGATGGCTAAATATAGCCTCCCTGGTGCTGGACCACTTAAGGTAGAATCATGGGGAGGTGTGAGGGTGTGGGCCTGGCTCKCTTCATCTTAACCAACTTATTTTGTTTTGTTTTGTTTCATTAATGGCACACTCAAATTAGATGGAACCATAATTTCTCTTTGCCACACTGATGCTCAAGTAATTCTTCAGATCCCTCCCTAAAATAATTTCTTCTTCAATGCATCTAAGAAGCAGAATTGTAATTGGAGTAATTGCAGGTGTTTTCCCTACACACATGCTTCTCAATTTCATTTTATCTGGAGGTTCTAAGTTATGAGCTTTTAAGGCTTGGACTGTTTTCTTCAAATGTAAAAATACAAACCACTAAACCCCCAGTGGCATTGACWGCTTCAAAGAGACGAATACACAGAGCTTCTGCAAGGGGCTGCTATTAATGTTTTTGTTTCTAGGAGGGTTTTCTTCACTGGGTCAAACCATTAATTCACTCCATCTAGGGGATGGTCACGACTCTTGCGAGAAAGTGTAGCCAGATGCTGAGAGAGCCGTGCTTGCAGCCTGAAGGTCAGCCTCCCTTCTAAAGCTTTAGTTTGTTTTAAAAGCGTGAGGCTCATGTTTATCCATATCAATACTTATCCTTCTTTGAATCCTGTTAAGCTTTTGTCCTCAGTTAAGTTTGTGGCAAGTACTCCCTAATCTGAATATGGGTAGAGCACTTTCTTTTATCAGATCTAAATTGCAGTCTTTCATTAAAATAAATGTAATCTTTCTTTTGTGTTCTGAGAGGATAAATCAAGATCTTGATCTTTTTCATTCACTGGTTTGTATACTCTTATCCTGGCTGCTCTTAATAGTCTCTTAAATAACTGAATTGATGTATCAGGGTGAATTTTTTTCTTCTTCTTCTTTCATAAATCATCAGGTTTTTCTATTTTTGTTCTGTATTTGGAGGGATAAAAATGGTTTGTAGACTTAATACAAGATTTTGGTGGTGGGGAAGGATCTGTCCCTGCAATTCCCAAGCATCCTGTTTTTTAGCTTGTTTTGGTGTCTCTGCACAAAAGAGAACTCCTTGTTCAGGTTTTTCATGGAGGGGACAGATGATTTAAACTGCAAGGTTTGTGATTAATTCACATTATTTTCTTTAGTATGCGTTGTTGGTTATTGATACACTCTTAATATTGATGTTTCACCTGCCATTCTATAGTCTGTTCACATAGCAGTCTAAGCTTTTTTACAAGTTTCTTACAGTGTTCTCCAATCTGGTAATCTCTTAAAAACTGCATAAATACTCATTTCACTGCTAATCTCCATYTGAGTTCATGAATAAATATCAAAATCACTACCTGTCTTGATCTGAAAAAATTCAGGCATCCACTGTTAACCTTTTGCTGTCTTGAAAATTTGTGATTAGTATGTGGCTTTATGCTTTCCATGCTACATGTTTTGATCCATGTTACTYCTTTATTTCAGCAACCAAGCCTTGCAGGGAGGTCCTGAAAAATATGATGAACTTTGGCAAAGATGTTTGAAGTCCCAAATGACTGGCATTTTTATTTTCACATTTGCCGTCTTATTTGCCATCTCATTCCTCGTGACAGATCTGTCACAGATGTAATTTGCACTTGTATCATGGCACAAGCCATACTGGTTTGAGTCTCTTGTCATGATTTCCAAAGCATTTAGATTGTTTTAATTTTTAATGGAGACTTAGATTGCTGCTTGTTTTTAAGATGGTTACTTAAATCACCGTGGCAGCAGTGGTGTAGGGTATACCTGGTTGAACAAATATGATGGAAACTCGTGTGAATCTGCAGGAGTTGAGCTGTGTGATGCCTACCCGCATGAGTATTCTCACTGAAGTGAACATGACATAGTTACACTCTGTTCAGGTAAATTGGATTGAATTTCTAAGAGGGTAAGAAGAAGCAGAAATGTGTCTTTCACTGTGTTGGACTGTCTCACAGCATTTTCTAACACGGTAATTGTCCTAAGTTGCATGAAGCTTTTAAAATAAATTCTTTTTTTTCTACCTAGCACTAAGTATGTCTGGTTTTGTAGGTAAAACTAGTCTCAGAAATASACATGGCCCAAATCAGTCTGTATTGGGAGATCAGGAGCCTTCCTATCCTACCCACATGTGCTTTAGAATGGCTTAACAGAGCGGGTGGTCACTAATTTCTGCTATCTTTACCAAAATAYTATTGATGAATACCTTCAGTCTTACTGTAAAACAGCTGTCAAACAACTTTCATTTTCTGTGTTTATCTACTGAATATCTTCCATATTTATKAAAACACTTCTGTATTTGAGCTGTAGACTCAGATGCTTCCTATCTTGAAGACCCATCATGAAGTAGTGTTTAGAAGATGAAAGGAATTATCAAAGTGTAAATCATACAACAAACCTGTGTTTGTATGGCCATTTCTGCCRTCTTATCCCAAGATTTAGAAGCTCTTCTTGAACTTGTGCCAGCTTGACTCAATGGTTTTGCATAGTTTAACTCAGTATGTGTGTTTATATATGTATATATAAATACAGCTGTGATTCTTCTGCTGTATTGACCTTGGAGTTATTCCTGATTTATACCAGCTGCTTGGATACTTATAACTGTGAATAAAGTGAATTTCAATTCAGGATTTGGTTGGGGTTTTTAAACAGATCTTTATCTCAGTTGCATTCTAAAGGGTTTTTTTGGCTTGCTGTATTTTTTGGAAACATGAAGGATGTTTCCTTTATTTCATAATAATATATCTTGGCTTCCTTTCAGATCAAAAGGAATAATCCTGAATATTGCATCTGCTGCAGGCATGTATCCAACTCCACTGCTGACTCTTTACTCTGCAACCAAGGTAAGTGTTCYTTTCCACACTGAAATCAAGTGTCAAACATAAGGCAGCACTTACAGGACTAAATGTTTTGGTGTCCATCTAGTGGTGCTTTCATAAACTAAAAGTACAGAGTTTCGGTCTTGAGTTTTTCCCAYAGTGGAAGGTGGAAGGTTGAAAGAAAGCTGAGTGTAAGGGTTTACTGTAATGAAAATTACTGTTYTATGTATTTCCTTWTGCATTCTATTTTTACATGGAAAAGAATGCTAGCGTACCAAGCAAGCTTAGTGTGAGGTTGAAAAAGGACATTGAYTAAGTTTAACACACTTTGTTATTTCAATTTTGAAACTTCTTTCCCTAAATTCTWTGATGATTCTATGAWCTCCATTTCATCTAAAGTTCATCTGTTCTTTTGTGTTTATCTTTGTGTCACTGGGACAGTTTCATCTTTTTGCAGCTGGTCTTATGTTTTCTTTACCAAAGATACTTTCAGGGCATTCTAAAATGTCACCCTAAAATATTTCCAGTGAATCTGTAAAGATAGAACATGGGTACACAGTATGG
Organism: Malurus melanocephalus; assembly: GCF_030028575.1. NCBI lineage: Eukaryota > Metazoa > Chordata > Aves > Passeriformes > Maluridae > Malurus > Malurus melanocephalus. The sequence continues at coordinate 1,164,710 of NW_026623234.1, forward strand.
GACTGAAGCATATGTGACAAAACAGAATGCAAGAGACATTTACACTGGTATTAAAGCAGGATGGCACTACAGCTTTCTCAGGCATACCTGGTAATTACTTTAAATACTGGAAGGATCTCAGAGGGTAAAGAAACCTTCAGTAGCATTATTCATGTCAGAACAGACTCATGTTTCCCCTAGACTCTCAGTAACATCTTCATATTCCCAGAAGGGAGTTGATGCACACCGTTTTATTCATACTAAAGGAGGGGCTATTTAAGTTTTGAAGCTCCATAAGTAGCTCTAGCTGATCAAATTTCCCTTTGAAACAGCTGTTTTCTGAGAGGACAGATCTTTTTTTTTAATACAAATGGTCACTTTTTTTGTGGCAGTGCCTTTAGCTTTCTGGAATGAATTGAGTTTCTGATTTTAGTGACAATATACCTTACGCTGCTTTGGTATGTCTTCTTTTTCAATAGGAATCTGAAATATTCCCTTCCCTCTAAAAAACTAAATTACAGGTCAAATAATCATTCTATTCTCAGCACTGCCCATCTTCTACCACAGCAAGATTAGTAAGCATGAAAGTGACTCTCCTAATGTAGCTATAGAAAGACTGTATCTGCAGTTTCTAGAGGGTTTTTTCCCTCATTTATATAAAGGGGATTTAAAGAACAATATCCTTCAGGTGTAAGTCAATGACTTTGACTAATTATCAGGAACAAATGTGGTCCAACTCTTTAACCTTCCTGTGGAGAATTCCGTAGTTTACAATGAAATTAAGATCTTGTAAAGAAATCATATGGCTATATTTTGGAAGGTTTACCTAGCTACCTGTGTTAAGGCTAATGAGAAGTGAAATATGAGTATATAATTTCCCACCTCACCCCCATGTTTTTAGTGTTTGGGTTTGTTATTAGATATTTGGACATCCAAGGAGAATAAATTTTCTAACCTGCATTGCTTATATACTTATGCAGGGAATGTTTACTTAGAGAGCAATCTTAAGACTTGTTGCAGGTTTGGGGACATGTGCTTGTGGAGGAAGAAAACCCAACTTGTCTAGAAATAAATTTTTCAAGAAGAAAAACTCCAAAGCTTATATGTATGCTGGAAGTTGCTTTTTTTTTCCTCATATAAAATGAACATTTTCATTATGGCAAGTTCTTTGCAACCAGTAGAGAAGACAGTCTTTTATACTATGTCTCCATATTTGGAATGGTAGCTAACATCAGGACTTTCACCATGGAGGAATAGTTAGAAATTTGAATGATCTTTRTTATTTGAATGACTTTTATTAACATAATACCGTACCTTTAATAGATTATCAGTATACTCTGTGCAGTTATTACACATGCACCAGTGTTCAAGAACTGCACCAAACTATTTGGCATGTTCATGCAGGTACCTAATTCTTGCAAGAGGTTGGTCAGCTCACTTGAATAGTTGCTTCTAGACCAGACCTTCAGTCTTGTTTATGTTGAATACTGAATTTCGTTACAAGCTTAGGGGAAGGGRAGAAGGAAAGAACAGTTGAACAGCAGATAAGCTTTTTATGGTTTAAGGAGCTTTGTTTGAGCTTATACATGCAACTTGAAGAAGAGTAAAAGGACCTACCTGCTACACAGCAAAATCTGGTTTTATTTCAGATCTTCCGAGTGTGCTGAGAGGAGTTTCTGCTGTGGTGTGGCAGTGTTTCTGTTGCTTCTTGTATAGGCTGAGTGCAGTGGGATGGCCTCAATAGGAAAAACACTGGGTGCTGCCAACTTTAAGTGCTGGTTTCAGTTAGGACTCRTGTTAAACCATTGGTGACATGGTGACCAAAGGAAAACTGTGAAGGAGGTGCAGTACTAGAGTTTTGCTGCTTGTTTTGAAACTGGTCTGTAGCATGGTATTTTGTCTCACTGGATGCAGGAGGGTAAAGTGGAAAKGTGGTTTAGAAGAATTTGGGAAATAGGAAATGATGCTGGTGTGAACTGCTGAGTAGCCTTGGATTCTTAGGACAGTATTTCCTGACAGGGTTGAGGCAGCCTTTGTTACTTCAAGGGCTTTGAGGGCATCTTGAAGGCAGGTGCTAACATCCAACTTTTAAGCCCTTTAACTTCCTTCTTTGAACTTTTAATCTTGCGAATTCTAAAACTTCCAGAAGTTTGGAAAAGAATCTGTGGAGATGGATTTGAGGATTAGAAAGAAGTGCCACCATRGGGTGACGTTTTTTAAAAGTGTAAAGGCAGAAGACTGAGTGTTTAAACACTGTGTTCTAAAAACCATGCACATTGAGGAGAAACTCAATTAAATCACTCTTTAAAAAAAATCTAAGGAGATGACATATGTGGTGAACAATGTGAACATAAAGTGTTCTTTACCTCTTTTAACTAGGCTTCATGTAACAAATCTTGTTCCTTTTTCTTCTAAATTAAAAAGGGGGTTAATTGTTTAGATTGAGCCTTGCTTCTCTTGCTTGTAAAAATACTTGATAAGCACAGAGTTTCTATTTGAACGGTATTGCAAAGTTTCATTGAAAACTTAGTGTTTTCACTTTGAAAACAGGAATTCCAAATAGTAATTCAAATACCATTACACAAAACTGTCAAACTAGAGTTTCCATTGTAACGTGTAGCATTCTGCATGTTTCCTCTCTGTCTCCAGGCTTTTGTGGATTACTTCTCCCGAGGCCTCCATGCAGAATACAAGAGCAAGGGCATCATTGTGCAGGTGAGTAGTTTATTTCATGTAAGTGTGGTTACCACAGCAACATTGGTGTCTTGGCAACAAAGAGGAATCAGCATATTCTCTTATTCATGAGTGTGTGACACAGATTAAGGATAAGGATTTCCTTTGATCCCATTAGCAGCTTTCTTATATTACTCTGAAACCATGGGTCTTGAAGCAACAAAAGACATGGTTTGTTTTTGTATGGGTTTGGTTTGGTTTTTAGCTGATGGTGCTGATTGAACCTTTATGGATMAAGTGTTCCATAAAACTGTGCACAATACTGTAAAATACATCTTCCTGAAGCTTCATCTACTGGAATACACTTGTGGAAGTGTATTKGTACACTTGTGGAATGCATTTGTACAGGCATTCCATGGGTAACAGCTCAAACTACTTGAATAGTAGAATCCCTGCAGTGCCAGTGAATCAGCTGCTAATCTAAGCATAGTTGAAGAACGAACAAAAGCYTCAAAGATCCTTTGCGTGTAATTGACTGATTTAATTTTCTGTATTACTAATGAGCCTTGCTTCATACCCCTCCTTGCCTGACACCCTCCCCAATTTGTTTACCTTSCGTGATTTTAATTATTTTTAGTGTGGCACAAAAGCAAACCAAGGCAATTTCTCACTGCTTTATAGGATTTTGCTTTAATATCACTTCTCACATATTTTTAGTGTTTGCTTCCAAAGCTGAAATTTCCAGCTTTGGTCACAAACAGTGAACTTTCTATTGCTTATTAAACATCTTCTCTCCAGAGCAAGAGTTACTTTAATAAAAGTGGTATAAGATCTTTCCTGTATTGTGAAGACAATGGTATCTCTTTTTGAAATTCAATTAGGGTTCTCACAAAGAGGGTTAGCTRTGTCCATGTCTGTCATTCCTCTATTTTGTGTGGTGGTTCTCAAAATCATCTGAACTCTGAAGGCTTTATGAAAGTGTAATCATCATGCACAAGAGCACAAGTCTTACTACTAGCTAAAACTATAGGGAAGTTGTTACCAGATTAAGGCTGTGTTACCTTTTTGATGTAGTAGRTTATTTTTTCCTTTTAAATATACTTAGCAAAACAAGAACCTCTCACRAGGAACCATCTTGTCATGTTTCCTGAGAATGGATTGCATTAAGAAAAGACAATTGTTGGGTGAGCTATTCCCATGCAGTCACCAATCCTTTAAATGGGAACCTCCTGTAAACCTAGATTTAAATCTTACACTAAATATTTGAGGGGGTGCTGTTTATTTTGGGATCTGTTAGCAATGGAAGGAAAGCTAGAGAATATGGATCCTGAAAGTGTTCTAATTGCCTGACTTWAGTTTTGCACTGATAACATTATAACTTGGAGTACAGCTTCAAAAGCTTAACTTGTCCCCTGAGTGCTTGATTCTCTGTCCTAGCACTCTGGGATGTGCCTTCAGTGAAACCAATGTGCAGCAATGAAGGATGCATTAAAAGGTAGCACTCTGAACAAGCACAGGTTCAGCRTTTTGTGTGCTCTCAGTTCCTGAAGTGGATTTAGCTGGAGTAACTTTCAGTGTTCCACATAGCCTTGTTACATTTTTTTCTCACAGGCTTCAGCCCCAAACTGTCCTGCAATGGGTCAAAGTTTACCATGGCAAGTTCCTTAGAGCTTCTCTTCACTTTTGCACTTCTTTATTACTGCTGTCTCCCTAGTGTCTTTCAAATGGTATTACTTGCAGATTTAGCTTCAGTATCAGACAGCTGTTCTCCCAGTCATTTTCATCTGTGTGAAATGCGGCCCTCTCTGTCTGTGATCACAGTCCCAAAACAAGACTGAATGAACTGGTGGAGTATTTTCCTTTCCTACATCAATAATATCAAGTCTTTCAGGAGAGGACTTCTTTCCTGCTGAAGTCTGCCTACAAGTTGTGAAGCACACACCCCTTCAACATACAGCTTCACTGACAATAAAGATGGTGTGAAGTTTTTTTTGGCCTGTGTTGTGGTATCTAAAGCTCTGTCTTTGTTTTCTGGTGTTTTCTTAGGCAAAGCTGCTCATAGTTACTTTAGTGTGAGAGTACTTAGGGACAGATGCTTGCAGGAGAAAGAAACGTTACATCTTTGRGATGTATTGCTTCTATGTTCAGTTGTTTCCTTCTCCCCAGGTTTTGTCTAAATAGTACTTTTAGCAGTTTGAGAGGAGAATGAAGGACAGTAGCAACTGTTCATTTAYGACTATGGAGTACCTATTGAGACTGAAGAGGTAAATAACCCAGTAACTCGTGCTTGGCTAAAGGCRTTAAGCACGGTATGAATGTACATAGTATAGGAGAGATTTTCTAGCTCTTGGGTACAGAAAAGCTAGGAAAAAGATWCTTGGTGTCTTACATTTTTGGGATTATAAACAAATGAAGAATTAAATATAACTTTCTGTATCTACATCTATGTTTTCCTGTACAAAGCTTCACAGGTTGTAGTAAGCTGTCTTTGTGACTCTGGCGTTGGCTTAGGATGCTGAATTCCTRACAGCACTGCTTTTTATCCCTTAAATGGAGACAGTGAATTGCCATTGAGTTATGTGGGTCRGATTATCAATAGCTGTCACAGCTTCAATTTGTTATGCTAATTTTATTGCAGTCCATGTCCTTGTCCTCTTGTTTCAGCCTAAGTCACTATAAGCCACTAATGAATATTACAAGTACCTTCCTGTGAAGACTAGCTGACCCCTCTCCTTCAATCCCTGAGGAAGATTGCATCCTTCTTAGATCTTTTTCAAGTTCATCTCTGAGACCTTCAGAAACATAACGCTTTTAATTCCAGACTTGCCCTTCCATCTAGGTCACCATCATAGAAACCAGTTAACTTTTGCCATGCCAATACCYGCAGAGTACCACTGTGCAAAAAGCAGAAACAAAGTGCTGGTGGGATTTTACCAGTTTCTAAATATCAGCCTCAAATATGTATCTTGCTCAGGTGAATTGCCTTCTGTAGAAGGTCCTTCTTTGGAGGTCCTTGTCAAAGGGGCAATGAAGTTCCAACCCTTCTAAGCCTGTGAGATATGGAATGTTTAATATCTGTTAAAGTGGCTATAGACCAGGGCTTTTTTGATTACTTTTTAGAGGCAAAAATTGGGGACAAGTTAAAAGCATTCCCAAAACCATGACTATGAGGAAAGAGCATTGCTTCCTATTGTACAAGTATATGTGTGTTCCCTTTTCTTCCCCTGCAGCATGAGATGGGCATAAGTGGAATGTGGTTTTGCATCCTCCAGATCTTATGSCATCAGTGTCCCCCCATTAACATACACCCATGCTGCTTCCTCTTGTCTGTCCTTTATGGACAGTTCTGAGACGCAGCGTCAGTTTTCTGTTGCTTCCAAACATTGCTTTAAAAGCCTGTTAACTGTGCTCTGTTTTGTGATCCTTCCTTCTGTCCTTGAGGTCTTTCCACACTGGTACTGATAATCTCCTCTGTCCTCTGAGCACTGCTGTGGAGGTACAAGCTCAGTGTTTCCAGTCTGTGGGTGTTCTCTTTTCTCCCTCTTCCTCCTCCCTATGTGTTTCTCTCTGTACAGGTCCCAGGCTGAGGAGCTGTTACTGTAAAATCCCTGTCTTGGGTTCTGCACCTCCTTCCCGAGTAAACTCTGGGGGTTTATTGCAGAGAAGCAACAGTGCAGCATTTTCTATTAAAGAACTGGYATGAAGTCTTGTACTTGCAAGGCAAATTGTAAGAACAGTTTTCCAACCCTACCCTTGCAAGAGTGGCTTTTCCAGGGCTCCAGCTGGTGATGGTGACTGTCAGCAGACAACTGAAATATGTCCAAATAGGACCCATGGRTTATAGGATTAAAAAGTTTTTGTTCTTACATTGTGATCCCATTGCGACCTTAGAARTGCAACTTGTTTAAGCTAGAATTCAGTATACAGGTTATCTGCTTCCCAATTACTTTAKATCCTTGGTGGATCTGTAAGTTAATCTTGAAAGCATTCACTGCTTAACATGAGTTTTTTCCTGTGTGCAGAGTGTTCTACCATATTATGTGGCAACAAAAATGTCCAAAATTCGCAAGCCGACCTTCGATAAGCCCAGTCCTGAAACGTATGTCAGAGCTGCCTTGGGCACGGTGGGCCTGCAGTCCCAGACCAACGGGTGCCTAGCTCATGCACTCATGGTAAGTGTCCTCGGAAAGTATAAGGATCTGGAATGTCCTTTGTGTTTATTATGGAAAAAGAATCATAATACAGGCTGTAAAATCTGAGACCTCACACTCTCCCTTTTTATTTTTTCTTTTAGGGATGGGTCTTCTCTTTTCTACCTACATCTGCTACCATTAACATACTCTTGAATGTAAACAAACACATACGGGCTCGTTACTTAAAAAAAATGAAGGAGAAGTAGGTTGGAGGAAACTTGATCTTGGGAGCCTAGGATCTCCTGCAGGTTCCATACCATGCTGCGACATCAAGTAGACCTAATGTTTTAAACATCTCTAATCATAGGTGTGCTTTCTAACAAGCAAAACAGTCTTGTTCTGAGGATATACAGATGAAATAAAACTGTTGACTTCTAATAATTGAAAWATAGGCTTTACTTCTTTATAGATATTTTGGGGGGGGAAGTGCTTCAAACTAAAATTGCACTGTGCTTTAAGAAATACTTTCATGGACTTGATCAGACATCGCGCTGTTGAGGAGCATCTTGGTTATATAGTGTCCATCATATCTATTATTGTGCTCATGGGTGAAGGGCAGAAAAAGAGTAGTTCTCATATATTCCTGGACAGCTGGGCACAAGAGGAAAGGGGGYGTATTCATTTGAAAAGGTAACATAGCACGGTTTCCTGACTATTGAAGTCTTGAAGTTTGGGTTTTGGATACTTGCAAGGRTTCTACACTATCAGTCAGCTCATGAGTGCCCCCCTGCTTACATGATCCAGTGTGTYTTTTTGGTTATGAATCTGAGGGAAATGGGCCAAAAACCAAAACAAAGTGTAATTGCTCATCTATAAATATATACATAAAGTATATACATRTAAACATTGCGGAAAGCATTTAAAATCTTGGGTCTTGGATATGGATTCTAACTTTTCAGTAATATGTAATCTTCACAATTTGTAATAACCTTTTTAAAAGTTCGGTGCCTGCTCTTTGTAATAGGTGGTGATAACACAATGTAGATAAATGTCACAAGTTACATGTTATGTGCTGGTTGCTATGTAAAAGATTATGGGTACTTTAAATGCAGAGCTTGAAATTAGTWACTCTCCTTGTTAGCAGCAGTGGTTAAATTCTTTTTGAAGTATGTATCACTCTGTCTTTTTGGTGAGGTCCTTTGAAATGTGAATCCTGACTATTTAGACAGATTTAAAAATGAAAATCAGGAAATGTCTTAAAATGTAGAACAGTTTTAATTTAATTGCATTAAAATTACCTGATTTGTTTCATGGTTCTGTTCCAAAGTGGAATGCTCCAGTTACCTAACTTGAGGCTCAAGTTACCTAACTCCTGGACATGAGAAGTCTGCATTGCTGTTGTCTGTATTTACCTACACTTCATTTAAAGATTTTGGTCTCTTAACATTCCTTTTTATAAACATAAAAATGTATAAAACTTGCAAGGCAAATTAAATTGCAAGCAGCTACCACAGTTTTCTGTGGTGACTTCCTATGGTTGAAGAAGGGAGGTTGTTTTCTGTGCTTCAAAGAATAATTTCAAGCTCTGATTTTGAAGTAAGATGTGTTGCACTGAGACATGATTTGGGGCTAACATTTTCTGTACATTGAAAAAAACCTGAATACCGATGCAATGGTGCTGAYCAAATCTGAGATGCAGATCCTATCCCTTAGTTTTCTTAATTTTTTGGAACAGGGATGGTGAAGTTGGTGGTATTARTTCTCTAAGAGCACATGAGTTGGTTTGCTGTGGATCTGATGTGAAAGTATTGGACTAAAAAAATCTGTATGTTTTTGACTTTGTAAAACAAATAAAATGGAAATTACTCTTGCGTCTTTAATGTATTGTTTTTCTTCTTAAAAATGTTTTTCTGTACATTCAAGTGTCTCTGATTGTCCTCTATAGTGAGTAAAAACGCAGTGAAAATTACTGTACTTTTACATGCCAAAACCAAAGCTTTTATTAATCTGTTTTCCTGGCTGTTATCTACCCTGTGCCAGGAGTGCTTCAGGAACAGCATCTCTGGCCAGTTGAKGTAGGCAATTGTCCTGCTTTGCTCTGCGCTGGTGTGGCCTCACCCTGAATATCTTGTGTGCAGCTTTGAGTGCCACAATATAGGAAAAATAAAGCTGTTGTAGAGTGTCCAAAGGATGTCTATGAAGATGGTGAAGGGCCTGAAGGGGAAACCTTATGAAACGCAGCTGAGGTGAGTTGGTTTGTTCAGCCTGGAGAAGAGGACCCTGATGGGAGATCTCATCATGGCCTGGAGCTTCCTCACAAGGTGAAGTGGCATGGCAGACACTGATCTCTGTGGTGACCAGTGATAGSAACCCAGGGAACAGCATGAACCTGAGTCAAGGGAAGTTTTAGTTGGATAGTAGTAAAAAATTCTTCATTCAGAGGGTGTTTGAACACTGGAGCAAGCTCCCCAGGCACCAAGGCCCACTGAGTTCAGGAAGTGGTTTGGACAGCACTCTCAAAAAGCACATGGTGTGATTTTTGGGGCTATCCTGTGTAAGGCCAGGAGTTGAATTTAAGATGATGCTTGTGGATCCTTTCCAACTCRGGATATTCTATGATTTTTACACTGCTGATACTTAAAAATCAGTAGAACACAAATTGTATTGGAACTGTTAAGCTATTCATAAGTAATTATTTCCAAGTAACAATTTTCTAACTATTGAAGGTGTTTGGAAAGGTATGGTAGAGGGAATAGTATGCACATCCAACTGATAGAAGAAGGGATACCCAGGTAAGGGGATCCTTGGAACCTGTGGTGCCCCTTCATGTGGTGTTGGCAGACWGCAGGTTGGGTTCCCACTCTCATGCTTCCTTTGAGGTCTTCTATTTTCCAAGCTGCAGCAGAGAATCACTAACCTAAATTTTACTTGAACCTAAATTGCCTTGACTTTGATTTTGAATGTCTGTTCAACTCGGTAATTGTGGTAATATCTATTTAATAGCTGTCCACGTCCTTGGGACGAWCTTGGGCACCTGTCAGAAAACAGGAGGGGGTTTGTGGTGGCACCAGTTCCGTCCTGCCTCCATTAACGCTTTTGTTACCGGCGCCCTGCAGGACCTGGAGTGCACTTCCATTCCGTTGYTGGGATGGGACAAGCAGGGTGGGATGTGAATTGGGTGCCGATGGCTTCCCAGGGAGCGGGCACCTTTAATGGAAGCTCTGCCCCTTGCGTGCGGGGCTGGCGGGCGGAGCTCCGGGCCGAGGCGGGCCCAGGCAGGCAGGGCCGGGCCGGGCCGGGCCGGGCATGGCGGAGCGGCGGCAGCGGGCCCGGGTGCAGGGGGGCTGGGCCGGCGCTCCGGCCGGGCGGGCCGCAGGTAAGGAGCGCCCGCAGCCTCCTCGCTGCTGTGTGCGGCACCCCGGGCTGCCACAGCCCCTGCCCCTCCTGCCCCAGGGCGGGCATTTCTCCACTGCCGTCCTGGGGCCGGGCACCAGACAGCGGGGCCGGGCTCCGGCTGCACTTTCCCCYGAGGGGTGGCCCCGTTTCCCCCCGTTCCCGTCGGTAACTGGATTGTGGGTATTSGAGCCCAGTTTTTGTGTAAAATTTGCGTGTGTGCCACCGGTGCGGCGATTTTGGATGCAGAGTATTATGGATTTGTTGCCAATGTGCGCTTTGAGGTGAGCGCGTCGTTCGCAWCTCAGCGCTGCTTGAGACGAACAGCATTTGATGGAGCTGACTTCTGGAAGAACAATTAGATTTTATTCATAAAACCGTTATGTACCTTTGTTTAGCTTTTCACGGTGAAAACATTGGRAAATGAATTAGTGGAAAGGGATGGAATTAACATAATTTTTTTTTAACAAACATTGGAACCAAAGAGTGCAGAGGCAGAGGAGCACTTTGAAGGTTTCCAGTCTTGTAGGAGGAACTGATTTGTTTTTGTGAACGTGGTCAAAACGTGTTGCACTCACCTGATTACAGTTTCCATAAAGGTTCCGTATTTCTGCACCCTGAGCATCCTAGGCAAGCTTTTTTTAATCATGAAAAAAAAAACCTGTTTTGACTTGTGCATGTGGCCTCAAAATTTTTTATCACAGGTACATTTCATTGCTCCTATTCCTAAGGGGATTTTAAAAAAATACTTTCCCCATCTTTTGAATAATACGGAATGAAGACTTTGTGTTTCAGGCCTCTTTTGAAGCCTGTTTGCATGTGTAARTAACACATCTGAAGCGGTGTGCCTGAGTTGCTCTTCCCATTTCTCCCTGATTTAAAAATGCTCTTTTATTGGAAGTATTTTTCTCCTTTTTTTTCCCCCCTAAACATTGGAATACAGAAGGAAGCAGCTGAGCTGCATGGAGCAATTTCTCCTGGTTGTGTGGTAGGTGTTTGTGGTAGAATTGAAAAGTTACAGATGTTATCCTTTCTGATAAACGTATGTTTTCAGTTTTGTTTGCTCATGGATAACAAATATATATACACACATGCGCACCYATATATTTCTATATTAAGAAATTTCAGTTCCTGTGCAATTTYAACTCTTACTTTGACTCTTAGGTTTGGCAATTTCTTGGAATCTCTGCCAAGCAGAGGAGAATACTCCAAGGAATAATTCCCTAAGTTTTTCCTAACTGTATTTTTTGTATGGTGATATTCAGTTCATGTGATCCTTTTCTCTTTCTTTCTTTGCTTTAGCACCTAGGGCACCTGTGGCCAGCAGCCTTGCCCCTGCAGGTTCCAGACCAGCATGGARGCAGAMAGATCAGCCTCACGCTCRAAAGCAATTTGTCTTTGAAAAGCCATCAGAGGTAAAAATTACATGGTATCTAGCAGAATTTCATCTGTTAGTAAGCTTCAAGTGATAGAATAAAAATCGTTTGAGAGTATAGTCCATTGTTTAAAAACAATTAAAAACTCATCTGAACTGAACTTTGAGCTTTTACTAAGCAGACTTTGCAATTGTTTTGCATATATGGCAAACAGATAGCTACAGTCACTCTGTTTAGCTTTTTCATAGCTACTGTTATTTTTAGGGAGCCAAAAGATTATATTCTACTAAATATTCAGTGTCAATGTCCTAAGCATAGTTTGAGCTCTTCTTGCTTTTCTCAGTTGGGGTATCTGTCTTAACTTGTTACAGAGGAAGGGCGTGGGATTTGTTTTATAGACTTTATATCCTGTCAGCAGATGAAGGGTATTGTGCTCTGTGCAGAGTGAGGGCACTTCTTTGTTTGGGAAAAAGATAATAATGAGTACTTCTTATAAGTTAGACTTACTTGAATGACTGTCATCTTGGCTTGGAAGCATTGAAGATGTTCGGGGAAGATTCTCTTTTCTCTGTGGCAGAGAGCTGCTATCTATGTAGTACTAAATTTTGATCCTCTTGTTGTCTCAGTGCAGTAACTCCTTACAAATCAGAACTCCACTGAGCTCAGAGAAGAGAAGCATAAATCCCTGAGACAACCAGAATGATAGCCAAGGCTGGATTAAACTACTCTGCTTGTCTTTTAACAAAATAAAGCTATCTCAGCTGTGCAGACAGTTTTACAGTGTAAGCTGCTGCTATGTCTGGTCTCTCTTGTGTTTTGTTCATTTGACTGAGGCATGGCGTTTGTTCACGYTTCTTAGGGTTGCTCTGAATTTTTACTTACATAAGGATATTTTTGTAAATATAAAGACAAGAATTTTCTTGATTGTAGTTGATAAATAGCAAGTATTGTAATAATCCGTGTCCTTTAGGGGGCAGTTGATGGCTAAAAACCAGCCTGCGATAGTAGCTTCATTTGAGAGTTTCTGGGGCGAGGAGGGAGTGGGTGGGTTGTTACTATTTTCCTCTTGCCCTAAGGTGTGTTTTTCTCACTGGCTTACCATGTGTGGCTATGCAGWGTCACTAGAGATGGCCATGAGTTCTGTTTGACTGGAGAGTGCCAGGAACATTAATATTCACTGTGTACTGTCTTGTTACCTTTCAGGTGGAGCGCAGAGTTCCCGAGGCAGGCGTGATAGAGTGAGTACCYTGCTGATTTCTCTGTGCGCTTTTTCTGTTATCATGGTCGGTAGGAGCAGAAATTGTGGACTTTTAACCCTTTTGTCATGTGCTGAATGTATTATCAGGAGGGTCCAAGTCTGTTAACTGGTTTTTATGCCTTTGGTGTAGCTGGGAAGCCAGTAATTATGATCAGTTGGACATTCTGGTTCAGCACAACTGCCAGTTTGTCTCCTTTGGTTAGCATTGTACATTTCCCTGGAACAGTCTCACTGTAAACTATGCTRGAAGTTATTTACTCTGGAATATACCAGATATATGGCTGGTGTGGCAACTTCTTTTAGGGTTTGGAAAAGTAGGTGATAGTGTCTTAGTGAAGTTGTGTCATAGTGACTCACCCTTTGTGTTGAAATGGGGATCTTCTCAGGATAACTTTGGCATGAAGTATGGTGGTATATGGTGGAGTTTGAGGTACTGAAAATCAAACCTGATTCAGTTTGGCTATCTTGGTAGCATTTTCTTACTCARTGTGCCTATAAATGCAGAGGTAGTGGTCTGAGTGCAGTCTTGTATGATTGTCTCCTTTAGGGTCCCTGTAACATTCCTCTTATTTTTTCTAAGARTGTCAAAACTGTGTACTGAGCAGGAGGAGGGATAGGAAGTACACACAAACTCATTTGTTTCTGCARCACACTTTGCTCCCTTACTCTGACCTTTATGTCCAGGACACTATTTCTTCCCTTTTTAAACTTTCTTTTATTTTTTTCAAGAAAATAAATGGCTTTCTMGGTCTACAGCCGTTCTAGTTTGTGCTGTTCAGTCTAAGATAATTTCTTGTTATTTTTCTTTCTGATGGCTCTTTCCTTTCTACATCCACAGCAAGCCTGGTGTATATGAGCTGAGCAAGGGACCAACTGGCATTTCTAGGTAAGTGGATGAAACATAATTTGCTATTGCAGAGTGATGTTATACTCTGCTTTTCTGAAGTCCAGTCTCTGCAGAGGATTTTGACTTTAGCAGCCAGCTGCACACTGCCCTTCCTGTGCATCATCTGTTTGGAGTACTTCTGGAAATACTTTTGAGTGTCAGGTAGCAGGGACTTAGGTGATTGTGAGCAGCACTGAAGAGAAGAAAGGTAAATGTCTTGACATGTGGTGTGTACTGCATCTGGTGTTCTTTCCGGAATAAGGACAAGGAGCTGTGTCCATTTGTGTCATGATTCACAGTAAGTTGCTGCTGCAAATTTGGATTAGTATTSCTGTGTTAGAAAGTGTGTGATGTGTGTGTTGTACAGTTAAGAGCTGCCCAGAACTTGTAGCTGTAAATTAAAATAGTTCTAAATTAGTCTAATAAAAGCATTTAACTTTAGGTGATTGTGGTAACTTTAGGATTGTCCCTTCTGCTTATATACCATGCCTTAATTATTTCARCTTCAGGACACTTCAAAACAAAACCTACTTGTTCTGTGATTCCTGTTAAGTAAAACATGTTTTATCTTGCTAATTTAGCTGCAATACCACTCTTAATCCTGCTCTTCTGAATTTGATAGACTTTTAGTAACAGTAGAAAGAATGCCAAGAACATAGTAATTTCTTGTGGATTTATTTCAGTTAATTTCTTCTGATTATTGGATTGCGTTATTTTTGCCTTCATCTTAGTTTCTTCTAAAGATACAAAGAAAATTTTAAAGCATTTTGAAAAGTAAAAGCTTTGACCAGCTGGGAAGAGACAGRATACACAGGCAGCTGGGTTATCTTGCATTTTTTTGGGTTTGTTTTCATAATACGCTGATGGAATACATGTATTTCTGGAAAGTTTATAATCAGATTTGCATCTTTTTTTAACACCTTTACTGTATGCTCTTATTATGACATCTTTGGGGCATGGAATACTTGTGAGAGTGAACTGCTGTTAGCAGCATTCCTACTCTGAAGCCCACCTCGGTGGCTGTAATTCTTGGATGACTGTTAGTACAATCAAAATAYTAAATGTAGATATGGAAATGAAAAAACAGGAGACATTAAATACTGTTGTTATGTGAAATACTTTCCCTTATGCTTCGAAAAGGAGAATAGGAATTGCAGTAGGGATAAAGGGCTATCAAATTCCAAGTGATTCACCAGTGGAGCTGGTGAATAAAGGGCAATTATCTACTTATGTTGATTGTAATCAGGGCTAATAATAATATAATTGCTAACAATAATATAATTGTAATAATCAGGGCTATCTGATTTATCAGATATGAAATTAATAACAAGTAGAAGGATGCCATTTTTCACAGCCTATGGCTGATTCTGGGATTCATGGTCACATGTTTTCATAAGTTTTAAAAAGCAATTACATATGTTTGGTGGGGGTAGGACTCCACAGGAGCCCTTCTGTCCTTCACACCTGCTTTTGGCTGTGGTCAGAAACAGGATATGGGGCTTTGACTTTTTGTATGATGCATTACAGCCRTTTTTAGCTCCTGTGGAAATCTTGRAAATGAAAGTATTTTACYAAACCAGATACAAAAATGCATATTCCTTCCATTTTTCTTTTTCTTCTTTAGGATTCATTTGATTCCTGGCTTTATTGACTCAGAACAAGCAGACTGGATGTTTGAGCAACTCCTCCAAGACRTACCGTGGGGCCAGCGAACTCACATCAGACAAGGTAAAGAGTGTGTAAACCATCTTTTCAGGTCATTTACAGGTCAGTTCCATAACAGAATCTGTGCATTGTTTGTAATAGGTTTTCATTTTATGTATTGTGACTACAAGTTTCCTTGCAAGTTTTCCATTCATATCTGAAGACTTCTGCAGCCTACTTTTAATCTCTAATACCGTTGCCAACTAAATGAAATCTTTCCAAATTGAAATTGCCTGTCTTAAAAATCTTGGAATTTTACTGTCTCTTCTGTCATGTCCAGTTCTTTTTTCTCACTCATTTTTTAAGATTGTCTGGTCATCCCTTTGTATAAATCTCCCAGTGACGCTGCAGAAACTGTATTCATGGAGATTTCTTTCACTAAGTGTATTTTTTGCCTCTTTTACCTAAAATCCCAGCAGAGCATGTTCCTTTTCCTTTGGCTTTACTTATTAGTGCCATTATGCAGGAGAAGAGGCTGCTATTCTGGATTTGTTCGCTAAGGGGCACCTGTTCTAGCTAAACTTCACTTTCAGTCTCGAACGGATGTAAGATAATCTATTAGAGTAGTTACTRGACAGGGCTGAAAAATGTCTTCAATATGTGTTTCTTGCCTGGCAATAAAAGGACAGTATAATAGAGAATGTTACCCATCAAGCATGAGAAATAGTTGCCAAGATAGTCTTTTCGGAAGCTGAAAGTATTTTTAATCTGGTGTTTGTGTTATACCACAGAGCGCACACATATTTGACAAAATATTGTGTCCAGCCTTGTTACTTTTTGTTTCTGTTATGTCCTATGGATGCTACAGTCCTTTTCGATTCACTCTTTCCAGTGCATCCATCTGCATCTTGCAACTTAYGGCAGCATACTGGGCACTAGAACTAGAGAAGGTAAACCAAGCCAGATGTATAAATAAAATTTCAGATTCATTTGCTACCTTCAACTCATCCAGTCCCAACTCATCAGTCTAGCGCTGGGGTAAGGAAATGGATGTGCTTCTTAGATTTTGGAAGGTAATTCCTGCAGATGCAGACCTGATTCTGAGTAATTTCATTCCTTCCTTTGAGTTCATTATGTAAAGCTGAGGATTTTAAAGGGCTGCTTTTTAACTTTAGGTGAATGGACAATCTCTTTTTGATTGAGTTTCTTGACAGAATTGCATCATCTTTCCATTTTCAAATCCTTTAATAAAGCAACTGAGACACTRTTCCTGTTCTTTTTTTCAGAAACATCTTTTGAGGAACCACGGCTTACATCCTGGTATGGAGAACTTCCTTATACATACTCCAGGATAACAATGCAGCCAAATTCAAATGTATGTATATGTTGACATATATGTGTTTTATTATTGTCTACAGAGAAATCCTTTGCAGAGATCAAGAGACCAAAAATTCCCTCTGTCCTCTGTTCTACTTATCTAGAGTGTCTGTTAGCATTCCATATGTGATAGCAGCAGATTCTACTTCAATGTGGTCAGTTTTATAAAAAAACTCACTTTGTGAGTGAGTTAACAGAGAGGAGCATGATTTAGCTGCTAAATGTTGCCAAAAGGAAGTTTACTACTCTAGAGTTTAAAGTTTTGCTATGGGTCATTGTAGCTTTGGTCAAAATCTGAATTGCTCTATTTGACTTAYTCCAAGTATCTTTGAATGGGAGATTGTACTGCCCTGAGTTTTTGTTGTAAAGATACAGTAATACCAATTACTGAAATAGTTACTTTCAAAAACACTTAGGTTTAATACTGCTTAAGTGAGAGTTTAGGCATATTTTGGTTCCTCTGTGGCTGCTATGACATTCACACATGCAGCTGGTCTGCTCAGCAATTCCAGATTGTACCATATAATTTCCCACACTGTTTTGGAAGAGTTAAAAACTTTCTGAGTGACTCAGTAATGTTTTGTTCATGATTTCTCTCCTTCTCTCTCTCAGCCTGTTGTCCCATCAGCCTGTCTCTTGGTATTGCTTTGTTTAAAATTTCCATGGCAGTAATTAGGTGTCACTGTTGAAAGTTGGACAGCTTGAGAGCAAAGCATCTCAAATCCCAGAACTGCCTCCAAAGTGGGATACCTTCTAGCAGAGCTCAGTTTGGGAAGAGTTGGAAAGGTGTTATTTACATGATGAGTTGAGAAGATTTTGTAGTCTAAGAGATACTGTAGTAAAAAATTCTGTCACCTACAGAACTTGTGAAAAACCGGGCATTTCTTTGRTACTCATTTGTGAAGTGTTGTTTTAAATGAACTTCTCCAAAAACTGAATGGCTTTAGGGAGTGGAAGTGCCCTCACAAAATCATTCTGTTGTACTCTAATGATTTAAATCCAGTTCAGAACTGCCTGTTGTGAAACGTACTGTTGCTCAGAGATTGGATAGAGCCCATACACCCTGAATTCAAGGTTTCATAAAGTTTGCATAAAGTTCTGAGTTAGCACTCATTGGGCCACTAGCTTGTTTCTCTCACCCAAAATGTACAAGGCTTAAATGAGTCAGTCATGCTGGTTCTGTCTTTTATTCTTGAATAATTCTGCTTTTTACTGACAGAAGGAAACTCAAGCAGAAAGTGAGATGCACGGAAAAGTTGCATAGCTGGAAGGCAGCCCTTCCCCAGCTGAAGGCTACCCATAGGCCAGATCTATGGTTCGTTGCACATGGACACTCTGACATTTCACTCAGCTTTGCAGGTGGGGGTACCTGCAGCCTAGAAGAAGCAGGGGATGGTGTAAAGAGCACAGTCCTTACCTGCAGAATAGGGCTTCTGTCACGAAAATATCCTGAGTAAGATACAATTTAGTGCACAGCTTAGCCAATAGCTGATTACTGCCTTAAACGCTTGATCYGTAGGAGTAATTAGCTTKKKSCCCYYCYTTTTTTTTTTTTGTAAGAATTGGTGTGATTGCAACACTTTTATATATGAAACACTAATCCAGTGTTTGTGCCTAAATGAGTTTTGTTGTTAGAAAATGTTTCTTTGTAAGTAGTGAAGAGCTGATGACCAGTAATGTTTCAACTAAACTGCTTCCACTGCTGCAGGTTTGTAGTGGGTTTTCAACTACATTGTAAAATTCACCATATTATATCATTTTAGTAATGCATACTTCTGTGATGAAAATTGAAGAAATCTAGTCCTGGTTGGTGAAAAGTGCTTTCAATAATTTTTCAATAATTTTTCAATAATTTTTCAATAATTTTTGTTGGACTCTTCTGTGCATTCAGGCAGCCCAATTGCAAACAAACTTTTTTGGGGTGGTATATGTTTATCTATAATTAATTACTCACAGGATGCTTAATCATTGAAGACATAACTTAGCTAGAAATACCCCAGTAGAGAAAGATGGCT
Organism: Malurus melanocephalus; assembly: GCF_030028575.1. Lineage (NCBI taxonomy): Eukaryota > Metazoa > Chordata > Aves > Passeriformes > Maluridae > Malurus > Malurus melanocephalus. Next base: position 1,183,444 of record NW_026623234.1, read on the forward strand.
CCTGCACTGTAACCAATAAATTAAATACATGTTAAACTTGGGGGAGTTTGGATGGAAGGAAGGTAGTGCAGCTTTGATTATTAGAAGTGGATACTAGAAAATACTTCGARCTGTCTGTTGCTGCTTCTGCCAGTGGTGTACTTGGAAATTTGAAATCAGTTTCTTATCCTCTCTTGATCTCTGTTTCTGCTTATATAATGGGCAATAAATCTGGCCTACATTGCTTTGGGTTTTKKKGKTTTTTTCTTTTTTTTTCTGTTTGTGCAGTTCTTAAAAGCACTCTGACGATAAAAGTCATGATGTGAGTTCATAACATTAAATAACTGGACTGAGTTGTAATGGAATGTGCAGAGCTTCCCTGGGCTGTGGTCTGAGCAAGATGTTAACAAAGGGAAGGATGAAGTCTAGGGCCAGTGACATTGGTTTTGTGACTCACTGAAAAGTTACAATGTTGAAGTCAAAACCCCAGGAGGTTGAACTCAACAAGCTGTGCTAACAGAATGGGKACAGAGGGCCACGTTAGGCCAACCATTTCCTCTTGTTCTCTGTCAACAGCTGCAGGCAATTGAGAGCAGTGTCATTTAGTCACTGATTGCCTCCATTAGTATGAAAGGCAGCCTGGCTTCAGAGTTTTAAGAGATGATTTAGTATTGAGCGATGGGTAACATGTGCATATTTTGCAGAAAGCCCAGCCCATTCCTCTGCTCTACTAAAAATATCATCAGAATTGCTGTGAGTCATTTGTTTGATTTTAATTATCTTGTGATTAAGGTGCAGTAAATTCGTTTCTTCGTCGTTTTCGCCTTCTGTCTTGCATTACCTGCCCCTGGCCTGCATTCCTGGCATTTACACTCGCCCTCTGTGCTGATTGCAGTGGCATCCTGTGCTGACCATGCTGAAGGAGCGCATTGAAGAGCTCACTGGCTACACCTTCAACTCTCTTCTCTGCAACCTCTACCGAAATGAGAAGGACAGTGTGGACTGGCACAGTGATGATGAGCCATCACTGGGAAAAAATCCYGTCATTGCCTCACTCAGTTTTGGTGCTACTCGGATCTTTGAGATGAGGAAGAAACCTTCCCCTGTGAGTGTTCATAATACACTGAGAGAGTCTTATAACTACTGCTATGTTTGCTATTTTCCCCTTCTTTAAGGGAACTTAATGAAAGCAGAACTTGTAAAAGTTGTGTGGAATAAGTGTAGGGATCGAGAAATCTCTCTCATGAATTGTGACATGCTGAGGATGGGCATGGGACAGCTCTAATAATGTGCAGCAGTGTAGTGTAGTGCTGCAGTGAAATTGGAACTTGAGCAGTCTCCTGCAGTCTTCTGCCCTTTACTGGTACTTAAAAGGAGATCAGTGATGCTGGAGGTGGACTTAACACTGTACAAATGAATCAAAGAGTCGCTGCCATTTTCTTAAACTCAGGCCAATGTTATGTAATGCAGATGAAGAGTAGTTCTGACTGCTCTTGTAAGTAAAAATCTTAACTTAAAAATCTTAATGTTTGCATTTGGATGTGTGTGCATTCAGATTGAGGGCCAGTGAACAAAGGGAAGAAGCTCATTTCTTTTCYATAAAATACAKTGGAAACTGTCRCATCGTATTTGCAGACTAAACAGASATCCTCTACTTTGATAAGAAGAGGTGTGGAATATACTTTCAGGAGTTAATTGGTGATTCAGTAATGAATACTTTTTCTATATAAAATGATGTGCTTGGGAATGCTGTCTTTACAAGCCACCKTAAACTTGCAGTTCATATTTGTCCAAGTAAAGGATTCACCTGTGTTGAGAATACAGGCCTTATTTTATTGTGTCCTATTTCAGATGAATTTGCTCCTTATGCAGTCTTTGACAACTTTGGGAAGAAGTTTGCTATGTGCTTGTRTTGCTATTTATTCTGAATAAGTAGTACTGAAAACAGAGGTGATTATTACCAGCCTAAAGGAAAACTCTATGCAGACATACTGAAGTCTGCCCATCAAGCGTGACCTTGGGTCGCCTAGTTGTAGACAGCAAAGGTCAGAAACTGAACCAGAAAACAATTAAATAATTAGTACTTTTCACCAGTTCTCCAGTTTGTAAATTCTTTGTTGCCTGAAGTGCATTTARTCTTGGTCCCTAAGCATGAGATCACATAACCAGTCTTTTATGTCAGTGGGCATAGCATGAGTAAGTGTCCTTGATGCYGTGTTGATAATAAAATGTCAGCTGGAAAGTTCATTCCTCTAGAAAACTCTAAATGGTGTTTGAATTAATTTTAAAAGTGCCTGTGTTCCCCATCGATGAATCAGAATAAAAGACACTTAAACTTCAGTATAAACTTTTTAAGTTCTGTCTTAAAAATCAATCCTAGTTCTTGAGTAAGATGCCTTTTTATATATTTTCTGAGAAGACACCTGCTATTAGCAAAGGGGAAAACATCTGTGCCATTCATACTTSGCTGCCTTGTTTGATCTGTACTGCACGATTTCTTCCCTTTTCTTCCAGAGATATTATTTTTCTATATTCCCTCAAGCTCTCCTCATTTTTTTTTCTTTAGCACCTTTGACCTGATATTTCTGACTAGCTGAGCCTTGCTACMTGTGAATTGTATTCCTTTTGCAAGYGTGACGTACCTTTTYTCTGAGGTAGAATCCCCATGTGCAGATCTTTGAAACAGTTGCTATTAAGTGTGTCCTGTGCTTGAGGGAACTCATACTYAATAATTACATGGCACACATTACGTATTCTTTGCATATTCCCAAAGCCTGCAGTTTCTTGAGAGCATCGAATGACAATAGATGCTTTGCCAAGTGGGAGTTACAAGAGGCTCTGATGGAAATTACAACCTTTCAGGCTGTACCACCAAAGAAGTAATTTTCATAGTCTATTGTACTGTAGCATACTCTCTTTCATTAAGAGAAAGTCAAAACTGGTTGTAGATCTTTGAAGTTTGATCATTCCTTTGTTAAAAACCAAGTTACAGGAAGAGGAATGTGATCTAGGGAGAAGGAATTCAGATTAACAGGCATTTAGGCTCTCCCTGGTTTTCAGTCTGCCATAGTGGGTTTTCCAGAGTTAGTCTTCATTGATGAGGGAAATAGAAAGTAAATCCTTTTCCTCTCAAAATTAAACTTCTTTGAGGGCCACTGTTCTGTGATTTCAGATTCTAGGGTTTCAAAGGCCTTCTTTTCCCTCTGTTCTTGTAAGCACTTTTAAGTATGTTGAAATTAAAGATGTAGTGAATATACAAGATGAGAAATACTATGGTAGAACTGGGGTTAAATGGTACTGGGGGGAAAAAAAGTGGTTTCCTGTATGRGATCATGTACTGAGTACAAAACAGTATGTGTACCACAAATGAGGTTACAGCTTGAAGAGCAGTTGAAGATTACTAGATTGGAGCCTTCAGAGACTTCAGTTTGTGTTGATATCTTTACAAGTATTTTCTAGATTATATCTTGAAATGTGGATGAACCTGATAGTGAACAAAATCCCATTTCTCTGACTGAAAAGATGACCAGTAGTGTTGAGAGGCTGGGGTTTTTGTGCATATTTATGTGAATTTTGACAGTTGTCTGTTGGTAATTTGTTAGTGTTTRTGTAAGTCACTTTGAAACAATCACACAGTCTGAAATACTTTTTCACTTGGCAAAAATGAAAAAAAGAAGGTTTAAGCGTTTTTTTTTTTTTTGTTATCCTGAAAATTGTTCTAGGGTGAGGGGAAGGAAAGGTTCAAGTCCTCTGTTTTTCTTTTTGATGAGCAGTGTACTGAATAAGTGTTCATCATATAATAGAGGGCAAGGGAGTGTAGAGACGTGCATAAACTATTTGTGTCTGCTTAAGCAAGTATCCTTTGTGGATAAATAGAAATAATTCTTACCGAATTTCAGCCCAGTGCATGCAAAAAAAGCTGCAAATACATTTCAGGTGTAAATTCCTCACTGGAACAAGGAGACTTTGTGGGAATTAACATGACACCAGTAACTGTTTTATTTTGCCTGCTGGAATCTTTCTTTTTAAGCATTCTTTTTTCTAAATACATCCTTTAGTGTTTATTTGGACCACTTACATGAGAGCAGCTGATATTTTTCCTTTGCTTTAAATGGTTTCTAGGTTTTTTTGGATGCCTCTTTCATAGTTCAAATTCTGCAGTGATCTGGTTTCTTCTATTTTCTTCTTCTAGRTCCAGTAAATTACTTTAATTTTTCTCCTGCCCACCCCCACCCCCATCGTTGTATCTCCTGCCTACACCGAAACCAGGAGAGAATGCTTTGCTTTAGAGCTGTGATTCATGCGCAGTTCACACAGCTATTGGTTGAGTCAATGAGTTCTCTGTGCTTGCCTACAGCTTAAGTGTCACCACTGTGGCACCGTGACCTCCTCCCATTCCCAACACAGCCTCAAGCCCCCAGTCCCACTTGGACACGATTTCATCCTTCCAATTGAGAGGAATTGATTTCACTCTGTGGGATGGGTCTTTCCAATACAGCCTCAGTAGCATTTTTTATTGCTTGTCACTGCTCAGCTTGAGACAATGCCRTGTTATCTGATTGTGTCCTCCTGGGAGCTGAGTGGGGAGTGTTAGTTCAGCAGGGGAAGGTGGAAATGATCTCCCACTAAACTCTCACGTTCCCCTGGGATGTGCCCTGTGGCAGGGGTGTGGGTGCCATGGGGACCAGCTGGGTGGCTGTCCGGCAAATGGCTGTGTGAGCTGTGGAAGGGACTTAGAGAGCCAGCTGTCAGCTTGCTCTTCTTCMATCTGTAACCAAGGAAACCGATGGGTGCTGGGAAGGGAGGGAGCTTTACACGTGTTAGATAATAGCAGGATGTTCATGGTGTTCTAAGAATTAGCCTTCAGATAGGTCTGTCCTTCAGATGARTCACCGAAGCACAGTTCTTTTTTCCTAGCAGAAGGTAAAGATCTCCTAGTACTTCTGGAAACAACAGAAAAATAACCCTTTGTGAATTAACAGACTCGTTTGAAGATGAGTGTGGGAATATGTAGAGCATGGTAGAAGCAGAGATTCGGATCAAGATGAAGAGGGGTGAACTTTCAGATTGGCACGAAGGAGACTCAGAGATAGCAGTGGCTGCAGAGGAGGAGGAGGTGTCCAGCAGTATTGGCAGGACTTGAGAAGCTGTAGACAAGCAGAGAGGAAGAAGGGACTGTAGGACTGAGGGCATTTAAAGATAGGCCTGTGTAGGCAGGCCAGTGCATTATGTGAGAAAAGGGGCAGGATAACTGATACTCATTATTACTGAATCTGTAGAGAAAAGAACTGCAGTGAGGATTTTGTCAGAGTGAGAATAAACATGTTAAAATGCAGAAGTATTGATAGATAAGACTACTTTGTTGTGAGGGAGGGTGTTTATGCAGCTGAGGGCAGAGAAGTAAACTGGAAAAGAGGATTCAATGAAGATGAAGTCTGAAAAAGACAAGATTTGAAGTTTTGTAAGGATATTTCTCTTRGTAATAGGTCAATAGATGAAGCAGAAGAGCATAAGCCAGCATTCTCCATGAAAGCTGATGACTTTTGCCAGTGAAAATGGTTTTGCATCATTTGCCTGTGTAATTGCAATATTATTTACACATTCTTGTACAGAATGTTTCCATTTACTTTTCCTTATAATAGAAAATTCCTCTACACTGTCCAGAAACCATTTTGTACTACTATAGCAATAAACTTTCCTGAGACTTAAGAAACAGACTTGGGTGATTTATGTAGATTTATACTGGATCTTTTCTCTCGTTGGTTTTTATACCATTTCAAGAAAACAACATGGATGGAGTCCAGGAGTTTTTACAGATTTTGTATTCACAGCTTCCCAACAACTCACACTGAGCTTTCCTTAGTTATTAACTGTAGTTATTGTAATTAGGGATTTAACAAAAGGGTTTAACCAGTCTACTTGGATAGTGTAAAGCCTGGATTGTATTAAATGTGTACTCAAAATTATGAAAATTCTAATATACTGAAAAGCAGAACAATTGCTTTACTGTTCTTGTAAGTAGCTGGTTTTGTAAAATATATAGAGAGCTACGAAGTGAACGTAAAGAAGTCACCTGATGCACTTCTTTCCATGTTTGTTACCAGAAAGTCTTTTCCGCCTTGGATGTCAAAAACAAATTTCCTTCATAAACTTCTTGACCTCTGAAAGTCAAGTGAGTTTTCTGTATGTCTGACATCAGCTCTAGAAATGAAAGTTCTGAAATGAGCTTTGATTGGCAGTGTTAGTAATGGTATGTAAGAAAGTAAGAACTWTATATCTAACTTCACTGGCTTTGCAAAGCAAATTGACATAAAAATCTCTTTTTCCAAGTAAAATGAAGCTCAGAGATGTACCATTAAGCCAGAAAGTAGTTGYTGTTTTTACATACTGTCTTTTCTGAGCCAAAAGGCTGTTTTCTCCTAAATCATTTATCTTAGCAGACTTCCTTTTTAATTAAGATGAGCAAGAGATAAAAATAAGCCCACTGTTGTCCATCGACAAAGTGAGATGATGTAATCTTCTGAAATAGAAAGAAGGCATGCAGTGGTATTTCTCTGCTTTTCATCAGCAGTCATGTTTATAATACCTATTTTTGAAATTTTTTCCTTGTTTCCACTGAAGATAAGAAAACATTTCTGGCATTACACCTTACTTTTAATAGAGCATGATAAATGGCTAATAATTCTAGAAGCTTAAAAATATTTTATGTATTGTCCTTGCAAAGAATACTTAGTAATGGTGGTTCTGAGTACCTTCAGCACTCCTTGATTGCAGAGATTTAGTGAGCTTAATCAAWCACCAGTGCAGCCTTGGACCCTTAGGTATCCCCAGGAAATTGAGAAGTCCGGAGAAGACAGCCAGTGAGTGCTGCCAGTTTCACCAGCAGTACTGAATTGCCTTGCTCTGTCACAGGGAAGAAAGTGGCAGTGTGCAAATAGTCAATTACATCAAGTGATACTTTTTATTGTTGGGGATGGGCTTGATACCAACAAAGCTCTTCTGCATTTTAGAAGGTGCAGTCCACTTTCTATCTGCATCTTATTTATAAACACACTCGCCCAGATGGTTTTCTGAAGATTAGATTACCATTTTTCCCAGTATTTGTTAGTTAATCTCATTATTTTGAGTTTTTCAGCAAGCCAAGAATTTTTAAAAGAACAAACCTTCAAGTTGTACTACTGCAGAATTAAGCTTCAGAGGACTTMGTTGAGATTTTTGAAAATGTCAGGTTTCTAAAAGCATTAAAATGTGTTTGATGAGAGTTCTTGGGTCTGTTTAATGGCTCTCAAAACACTATGTCTCCCTTTTACTGATTAGTGTTTTCTTCTAACTATTGGGTTTATGCATAGCCTTGTTAGTTTTCCTGAATGATTCAACTTAGGCCTGAAACCTGGAAACCTTGTAACATTTGTTTCTATTTCAGAAATGTGGGACTTCTGTCAGTGTGAGGCGGCTATACCTGTACCTCAGCCTTAAATCTTATTGTGATAATTCCATTTTCCCAGTCTCTGTTGTCCTTTTTTCCAGCTTCTTTGTGATCTGCTTCTGCTACAAGTGACACAAGCTGAGACTTCTCATCTTTTATCCCCACAAAGTACAATTTCATTTTACATAAATGTGACAAATGCTACTTTGGTAGTAATGGGCTTTGTAGAGTCTGAAGTAATTGCTAGCTTTGGCTGAGTCTGAAGTAACTGAGCATTGTCTCCTCCTAAACACTCAGAAAGTGTGACTTTAGGAGTCCACTAAACATTATAAGAAAATGGAAGAGAAAGCACTGACTAATAAAAACTGAAAAATCCAAAACATTTGTTCAAAACCTCACTAAGATGTATTCTCTCTTAGGGGAACACTGTCATGCTTTAGCAACTCAGCCTGGTCTTATTATYTTTTTCTCATCTCTTTATAGTAATTGTGTATTTCTGGCTTTTTTTTTCCTTTTTTGAAGAACAAATAACTTTTTGTCATCTCTTTGGGAGAAAAACTAGTATCTTTGCTTCTAGAGGGAGTGTTACAACAGCAAACATACTCAGGCTGTTTGATATATGTGGTATACTCTAAACAAGGCTAACCCTCTACTTTTATAGTGAAGAGATTGAGAACTTGTTCATACTCTTTTAGTGAAGGACATTTATTATTCACTATACTTTTTCAAGCAATGTCTTTTTGTAATTTAAATAAAAGACTTCTTGAATCTCTCCCATTTCAACATTAATTAAAATATTTTTTTAACTCTCCCTCTCTCTAAAATAATCCCTGTATTTTGCAGGTGATCTGAACCTTCTCTGAATTTCAGAGAGTTGTTTTCCATTCTTCCTAGACACCTTTCTAACGTAGAAATAGAGTTCTATAAAAGGTAAAATACATATTGCCATTCTGTGTTTGGGGCGGACWCCTGGTTTTCCTATTAACATTTCAGTATTAATGAAATAATAAGCAAGATAATAAATGGAAATTGTTCAAGGTTTGCAGCCGTTTTTCTTCCAGAGCTGTTAAATGCTAAAATGAGAGGACATTTAAGGATTACATAGAGCATTATAATACCTGCCCGTGTGGCGTTCTGGAAGATAGTTCCTATCACACATTGTATGACTACATGAGGAGGTTACTTTCATGATTGAAAAAAACAACTATGTTGCCATCATAGACTTCCCTAAGCAATTTGACTTAGCAGCGTATGAATCTGCTTTAAATTGGAAGTGATAGTGCAAAACAATAGAGAGTTGCTGTTCCCTCTGAGTGGCATGTGTGAGACCATTGCTGGGGTGTCACTGTCTCATTCTTGTATTTGAGGGGTTTTTTAACCCCTTTAAAATAGTTGTGCATAATCTAAAGGCTTAACAAAAGTTTGCAAATTATTTGTGGTTTTAGTCTAGCATTCTGTTTTGCTTAGTGGTGATAAAATTTATGGCAACTTGTTTTACAAGGAAGAAGACTTTTTTTTTTTTTAAATAGGAAAAGCTCTTCATCCAGCAACTAATGCCATAGCATCATGTAATGTTGTAAACAAGACAAATTCAGAATAGCAGAAAGAAGTTATTTTTGGTAGTTAGCTGTTGGAATCTAGGGTGGCTATTGCAGAATGTCTCCACACTGAAGTATTTATTTTAAGGTGCTTCCAGAAGGTGTGCAGCCTCACTCCAGAATTTTGCACTAAATGCAGGATCTGGTTGTTGAACTTTACTTGTGTTGTCCAGGCAGTGCAATACAATGGCTTCTTTCATTGTTAAAATTCTTGGCTCCTGGACTTCATATGAAATACAGATACAGAGAGGGTTACATAGACTTCTTGATCTTGTAAGAACCTTCTCCTATCTCTTCAGGCTTYTTAAAGCTCTGCTGTAGAGGACTGGTTTTCTACCAAAAGAATGGGCCTGCTTCTTCAGTGTCTAATGTTTCTTTTTAGGAGGAGAATGGAGACTATACTTACGTAGAAAGACTTAGAATCCCACTTGATCATGGGACTCTGTTGATGATGGAAGGAGCTACTCAGGAGGACTGGCAGGTAAGARCTCTTTGACACTGTTCATGTGCTTTACTTGCAGTGCAGTTTTCCACATATGCTGAGGCACTCCCATGAAGCCRTGGGACATTCTGCTTCCAGTGGCACAATTGATTTCTAAGATATTAGTATTGCTTTCTGCCTCAGAGTTTCCAAGCACCCACAGAAACAACAGGTTTGATTTTATGTGCCAAGTGATGCAGTAGGAGTCAGCTCAGATGTTCCAGCATTAAAGTTCAGCAATGGAGGTTGTAGCCTGCAGTGGAAAGAGCAGTATCAATAGAGAAACTTGGAATATCAGAAAGTTGTAACTTAAGAATTCTCCAGTAATGTACAAAGGCTTTTTGTTTACAGTGACCTTGAGCAGTCAGAACCTGATTTTTTTACCTTATGTAAGTGTTTAGAAATATGAATTAAAAGCCATCACAGGAAATGAAGGTTTTATTCATTGTTTGATTACCTGTATTTTAAATGCACAAGCTCATGGTTTGTTGTTTTCTTTTTTTTCTTCCCCCTTAATGCCACTTACAGCATCGAGTGCCTAAGGAATATCATTCTAGAGACGAACGGATAAACTTGACATTTAGGATGATTTATCCAGAACCTGATGGAGTTTGGAAGTGAAGAGCCACTTTGGACATTGGTAGATATACGCCTGTAGCAGATTTAGAGCCTCAGATTGCTACAGATTTAAAGGAAGCCTTACAGGAACAGAGTTCCTTGAAATGATGGGGAAGACAGTTGATATTATGAAGATCTTTGGCAATCAGAAGCTGCCTGTATTATGTGGACAGAAATTATATGTTATTAGAYGATAACTAAATCACAGGCTTTACGTTTGTGAACAAAGAGAACACAAAGCATGTGAAAGGTTTGAGAGGTCCCAATTGGAGCAGACAGATTCAGTGAGCAGATGGTTTTGTGCCTTGTCTCTCCTTTACTCCCAAGTCGTGATCTCTGTTGGACGTAATGACAAGATGGGRTTCTTTGATGTAAAGCCAGCTCTGTGTGTCTGTACAGAAATGAGAAAGCTACACTTGGTGATGATCTCTGGGTATTACTCATTACTCTAAAGGGTAGTGCATTGCTTTTTATCTGTAGGTTGCAGGGTCTTTTCCAATTAAGCAGTTTCATAATTTAAATAACTACTTGAACTGTACTGATGTCTAGTGGACAGAGGCTTAAGGCTCTCTTTTGACATGTTCTCTCTAGTCAGACTTTATCCTGTTTATCCATGTAGACAGGACAAGGCCAAAGCAATCAACAGAGATACCTGATGAGCCTGCTTCTGGGTCAGTGCATATTGCATTAAAGAATGCTACTAAAGAACTACTCAGAGGGTTATCTCTTGAACCTCTGCTGTCAYGGATCAGCAGTCGGCACCTCAGACCTAGTTCCAGTTGACTTGCTGGAGTCCTTCAAGCTTTCCTGCTRCAACTCAGCTGCTGCAGTCTGGATGTTAAGTCAGGAGTGCTGCMTGTGAGGTTGAGTTCTCACTGCAGCTAAATATCATCAGTGTATTGGATCAAATCATGGGTTTGGTCCATCTTCCCTGTCTGCCTGCAGTAGAATCTAAGCAMAGGTAAATACCCTATGCCTTGTAACACGTTAGTGTTGTTAAGCAAGTTAATGTCCCTCTTCACTGTCAGAATTAACCGGTGTTGAGAAAATTTCTGTCTTCCCTTAGCCACCATTTGTTGTGGTTTAAATTCTTACTTGATGAGAGCAGTCAAGTTATTAATACTCAGTTATGCCCGTGTTTTAATGTTATTGATGACATAAAGGACATAAATGYTGAGCCATTTCAGTCCCTGTGGTCTGAAATTAGGCAGAATAATTTCCTAGAAGCCGCTTCGCTACCTAAGTCACCATACATTATTTTTCTAAAGTGAATGAATGTTATTATAAAACTTAAATTTGTTATCTGGTATCTTCACTTTTGTAYAGAAATGTATATTTTATGTTATTTCCTTGTATTTGAATCTTTTATCTAGGCTCTGAGATGTATTTCCTGGAAACCAGAGTTGAAGTAGGCAGACACTTACTTTCATGTTTACATTCTTTGGGTCAGTGGAGCTTTTTTGTGCACATCCCTTGTATGTGTGTCCAGGTTTGGCAGTCTTGACAGTGGTTTTCCTTAACCAAGGGACAGTACTAATTTCCCAAGGTATTCTGAGAAGGCAGCACTTYTGCCTGTTTCAATTCATACAAGCTCCACTTATTTTCACTGTGTTAAGAGCAATCATGCTRCGAGAGAGCGTAGGAGATGGGGATGAGGTGGAAACTTTTAAACTCCCAAACCTCAGCCTGTGCAAATTGCAACTCACTTAATTTGGTGAATCTGTGGCACATAACTAACAGCAGGGCCCTGGAGGCTGATGCTGCTGTGGAAGAGCAGTTTTTCACTTCCTTTCTTGGTTTCAATTTGTCATGTTAGCAAATTTTGGTTTAGTTTCTTTACTTCCTTTGATTTGGGAAAAGACCAAGTTTTCCTCCCCAGAAAAAAAATGATTTATGGGAGAAATGTTCTATCCCCCAGCACTCCTTTTGTTGCTGGAGTCTACTGCATTCTGCTTTCTCTCACGTGTCAGCTTTCCTGTATCCAGACCTGCAGACAGTGAGGAGAATGCATATGGCATCATTCCCCAGCCTGTCCTGTGTATACTGGCTGCAACGGGAACAGTTGGCCTAGAGGTCAAGTTTCTTTGTCAGCTGGGAACTTGTGGGTCCTTCCTTCCTCTCCCCACCTCCTCCCCAAAAAAGTCACCTAGCCAGGTGGCAGTAAATTGCAACCTCCTGCCTGCTGAGACAGCACAAAATGGCTTTGAGCAGAGGAGATTCCAGCCCCGAGCTCCTCAGGAGACTTTTCTGCAGGGACATTTTCCCTGTCTGTAGAAATTTGTTCCTGAATGCTACAGGCACTTTTACTGAGTTCTYCAAATGGGTGTGCACAAAAAGTGAGATTTGACAAGTCTTGAGCCTGGTGGYATTCCCATGGCACCTGAAGATTTTTCACTAGAGATCAGAGCAACTTGCGAATTTTTTGTGCTTCTGTTCAGCCTGTTCTGTTGTTGCAGTCAGGTGCAGAGGGCAGCTTGTTTAGAATGGTAAATGTGCAGTCAGGTTCCATTCTTTTAAGTTAAAGATAGGTGGAGGAACCTTTCCCCTAGTTAYGTGGATTTGAAAACAGTATTTCTAAAAATGTCATCCGAAAGACATATTTTCCAGTTATAAAGCTTTCTTTCTTCCTTTTCAGGATTGTTTTGACYGTACAATATTCTCAGCCAAAAACTTTTTGAAAAATGATCTAAACTCAGAATACACTAAGTTGAAGTAAAATACATTGTTTATATGTACACAGAGGATTTGAGGGCAGGGGGTGGCCTGGGGATCTTATTTTTGTGGTTGGCACCAGATTCTGTCCATCTGAGCTGCTGCAGCAGCTGCCAAGAGCTGCTTTGCTTACAGAACGCTTCTGTGTCATTATTTTTTTAATGTGAAAGATACAAACTGTAGGTTTACTTTTTTTTTGTTTTCTTTGAAATATAGAGTGGTTTGGGTTGGAAGGGACCTTGAAGATTTCAGCAGAATATGTGTACCTCTTCCAAAAAATGCTCCAAAATTGCGTTTTTCAAAATTGTTCATCGTCTGTGGTTTTCAAACAGATGGAATGTAGTAACCCCATGTAAGGTTCCCTGTTCCAAAACAGCCATCAACTTTTCCAAAATGTAATGGCCCTCAGATTTGATGATAAGGAGCAGATGAATGGAAGCTGTCTTCAGTCAGGATGGACAGTAGCTTACCTTCCTGAGGGAACATACAGGATGGAGCTGTTCTGAAAAAAAACCCACAACTGGGTCCATATGTAACCATTCATGTATTTATCAGCTATATTGGCTGTAACTTCATTAATTAGCCATACTGGTGTCAGGCATCACTGTGTCCCCATAACTTGTAATCATTTAATCACAGAATACTTGAATACTCAAGCACAAASTCTTGGTGAGGTTGGAGTATATCTGATTGAGTACTGCACTTGTGGGCCACAATGGGTTGATCTGAGCACACACCGTTTAAAATCAATAGCAAAGTTCTGTCACTTATCTGCCCTGYTTTTTTGGTGTTGTGGCTTTGGGTTGGGTTGGGTTTTTTTTGTTTGTGTTTTGTTTGGTTTGGGTTTTTTTTGTGAAAAAAAATCTTTAGGATGTTCAGTTATTCCATCTGTGTCAGATTAATTCTACCTGTGTCTTTTCTGCTTGTCATGACTGACAGGGTTAGTATAGCTATACATAGTAATTTAATAACTACAAATAGTAATGTAGAAGRAGGGTGCTAGGAAGGGGTTAAGAAATCAGAATTTTTATACTATAGTGTTGGCAAAATACAGAGGACTGTTCTCCTGGGGTTTGGGATAAAAGACGTGTGTGTGATGGGTGCACTGAATCCATAACGCCGCCTCCTCCTGAAGTGCTGCTACTATTGCCTTAGCTCAAAAGCATTTAACACCCACTTTGCCTTTTCTGGTCATAAACCTTTTCAGAGTGGATTTGAAATCTGCCTCACTATGGTTTGTTTTCAAAGTGCTGCTTTTCCATCCTTGAGATTTCCATAGCAACCTGGATAATTTGTTTAAATTGGAGCATCCTGGCCTGTCCTGCCTGCACCTGAGTTTTGCTGAGATCTTGCAGGTATCATCTCTTCTTGACATACTTGGGAGAGACTGGTGAGGGTTGGCCATGAGAGCACTGGCCCTTCCCAAAGAGTCACCCACTCATCAAAGTGACAGATACGTGCTTTCTTCTCTATTACCCTATTTAATTTACCTCCTTCTCCTGTACCATTCAGTACGGCTTTGTGGAGTTATTGCCAAGRGAATAACTTGAAGCTGGCAGGACTTTCGTGGCTCATGCTCTCAGGGAAAGCACCTCTCAGGGGAGCTATGAGGCCTTGTTTTAAGTAAAGAAAGTGGGGATTGTACTGAAGAATTTTAATCAGAATAAGGAGCAAGGACGTCTGTTCCRTGGCCCCCATTGTTTGTTTGGTTCAGGTTTCCCAGCAGCAACAAAAACTTTGCTCTGTTCACACAAGAGGTTTTGCTGGCTGAGTGAGATTTAGAGCAAAGTCTTCACATCACAGTGGATCATCCTGGCAGGCAGGGCTCACTGGATCCAGGATGGTGCTCAGCTGAAAGTTGTTTCCATCTATACTTGTGTGTGCAGCCACTTTGCTGATCACAGGGAGTGTTAGTTGTTCYGTTGCTCTGCTCCCATTGTGGAGGCATCACAGATCCATGCTGAAGAGTGGGTTGACATTACAGCTGGCCTCTGAAATGCCAGTGCCAGTCCCCTGCCCCTGGACATGTGTTTGCAGCAACATCCTTTGCCAAGGCAGGCTGCCATGCAACCTGCAGTGGCTGACCTTGGGAAGTGAGCTGCCAAAGCTTAATCCTTTAAAGCAAAAAAAGAGCAGATAAAAGGGCTACTTGGAAGAGCACGTGGACTAGAAAGAGCCTCAGTGTTGGATGGGATGGGATTTGTAGCTGTGACTTATCACAGAYTTATCATTGGATCCTCATCATCATTAGGGAGATCTGCAGGAAGGTTTCTTGCCCTGAAGAGCTTCTGATGCAGAGAGCAAAAGATAAAGCAGGAGTGAGCGGAGACGTGACTTGCCAGAGGGTATGCTGGCCTACATATCCAACCCACACACCATAGCTGGTTTGYCAGGCTGCAGAATCTACATGGATCCCAGGTTCCCCACGCCCTGCTTTGTGGGGGTGGATCTGTGCCAAGGAGGAGACTGCCCAACTGACTTGGCATGCCTTTAGCTTGAGATATCTGGGGGAGCTTGGAGAGAAGGGGCCACAAGATGCAGGCTCCCCAGTTTTTTGGGAGAAGCAAAGGCAAATGGTGGAAGAGGATTAAAAATTGCCTGATGGTGTTTTCTGTTGGGAAGCAGTGGGAGGGGAAGTGTTGGTCACATCAGTAAGATGGTGTCTGACAAATTCCATAATGCAAAATTTTCCAATATCTTCACTGAGAAAGCCATCACAGTTCATACTAGAGAAGAGATTGTTACCCTGGAATAAGCTGACAAGCCAGCCTGAAGAAATCCTCTCAGGGCAAGGAGAGCAACGAGGCAGGGTAGGCTGGACACAGGACACAGCATCTTGGTGCTGAAGCAGTCACGGGTAAAATAAAACGTCCTGAGCACTGGCTGCTTCCCTGTAAAATCTCTGTATTTTGCACCCATCAGTTTCCCCTTTGGTGATGTCAGCAGCTATCTCCTGGCTTTACTTGCCTTGCAGAGACTAAAGTGGCTCTATTTTACTTTAGAAAATCTGCTTCCTGCTATTGAACAGATCATTCCTCAGCCTTGGGTGCTATGGGCTTTCATCTGACAGGAATGAGGTTATGCTTTTTTTCTTTCTGCTTGTCCACATTAGGACCACTCTGGCTCCTCTCTGCAAGGCAGGGCCTCAGTTGCTGAACCATCACTCAGCAATTTACTGCTGTGATTGTTACAGTTTTTGTGTAAAGTCCCCAGAAAGGTTTAGAGATTGTATAAAAACATCTCAAGGATTCAGTTACTTGAAGCCTGATAGTGCAATTGTCAAGAAACTTCTGTTTTAATCTCTAGACCATAGTTGGTTTCTTTCTTGATTGCTTACAAATAGATTTATAAAGAGAAGAAAAATTGAAATTTATTCTGCTGAAATAAGTGGATGCTCTRCAGTGTTTTTAGCTGCAGAAGAAAATGGAAGATAAAACCCATCAGAAGTGTTACAATCTGATTTGTGGCACCAATTTAAGATTTTTAATCTTGACTCATAAAGCAAAGGCTTCTTTTTGCCCAACCTCCAAGGCAGCCAGAGCCTTTGTGGCCATGCTCTCTGCTGGTCAGGCCTCCCTTGTCATATTTGTGGTCAGTTTTGTCCAAATCTGAGAGAAGTCTCAGAAATAATTCAATTTGTTTGGCTCTTGCAAAGCTCAGCAGTTGGGTACAGAAGAGAAACCCAGACAAGCACTCTGTGCTCTGGCAGCTCTGGGTTACAATGGGCCTTCCTGGCAAGGAKCAGGAGCATCCTCCTCTCCTCGCTGCCTTGCCAGCAGCATTTTTGCTCCTCCAGCTAATTCATGTCCCAGGAGGCAGCACAGAATCCATGGCCACTGGCACCATCCCAGCACCAGCTCAGTGTGGAGCATGTGGAGGGTTGGAAATTTCCAGGATTCATCAGCTAAGTTCTTCCCTGCACATAGGAAGTATTTTTCCTTCCTCAACTTTTTAATAATTTTATGGGGCAAAACGTTTCTTCMAGATTTTGAATCTGAGACAGAATGTCCTGAACTAGAAATCTTAATTTCTGTGCTGCTTAATTGTTAGGGTCACAGTAACAGCTGGACATGGTAATATCTTGACAGTTAAAGCCATGGGTGTTTTTATTTCATGTACCAGCAGCTTGTACCAGGAGGAATATTCAAAGCAGTCAGTATCTTAGTTTGTTTAAAGTGTAGTTTCGTTCTTTAAAGAGCTGAGTTTTCTGCAATCACTGGTCTCCAGTCATATTTTCAGAAAAGGACACTTTTTCCTTGTGTCCTTGTATCACCATGTMCTGATGCATCAGTAACGGTGCTGGGAAAAGCTGCCATCCCTTCTGATGCCTGTGAGGCCAAACAAGGGAAATTTAATGTAGCAGTTTTTTGTCAGGGAACACTTTGCAGCTCTCTTTCAAAACAAAGATTTTTATTACATCATTTATTGTTGGTGGTGTGATGACAGCCAAATGCTGTTAACTTGTGAAGTGCAACTGAAACACTGACTTTTCACTTAAGCTGTCACTTTAAAAATTAAAAGAATTCTRTGTAGAGAATAAAATAATACATTTTTATGAGAAGCATTCATGCACTCAAATATTTTAGTCTGTGTTTTCTCCTAATGGCATGGTGCAGAAGGTTTATTTGGTTTATTGTAGCTCATAAAAAGGCAGGCAAGACTGAAACCGAGATATTTGAGAGAAAAGGAGCTTTGAACACTCATATTTTGTATTAACTGTGGGGATGGTGACCCCATGGTGTCCCTGTGCCAGTGAACATYGCAGAGCTGGTGGACATGGGCTCATGTGGGGCTGTAAAAGTAGGGGAGGCTGTCGTGTCTGGGACTGAGGAAGAGGGAATAGGAACCACAGCAGGCACAGGAAGAAGAAGCTGGACTTCAGGCATGGGCTGACCGTGAAGCTCTCTGTTAAAAAAACAGTTGGGAATCAACCTGGCAGAATATCCCACTCATTACTTAAGAGAGACTTGGAAAGAATTTTTTCAGCTAAAATGACCACGCTATGTATAGAAATGAGACATATACAAATGTGACAAACCTTTTCTCTTAAAATGCTGTTTCATGTAAAAAATTACCTTAAAACCTCACTAAGTGTCAAGGTGGCACTGTTTCTGTGGCAGATTGCCTGGTGAGATGTAAAAATCCTTCTGTGCTCCTGTAATCCGTACATCGAATGAATGTATCCAGTTTGAAACATCCCTCAGAGAACTCACCCATCCTAGCAACTCCCTGCGGCACTGGGAAGCAGCTTTAGTAAAAACAATTTTTCATAAGCTGCCTGCAAAGATCCCAGCRGAGACCCGAGCCTGCTGCTACCACTCCCAGGTGCCTTGCTGAATGTAGCTGCCCTGCAATATATGGGAATGCTGTCAGGGAATTTCCTCAKGCTTTATTACCTGAGGCTTCTCCCTGCTGGTGCGTGGGGTGTGAAGGAGCCCCAGGCTGYGGGAGGCTGGGAGCAGAGTGTGCTGCAGAACAAGCACGATGTTCTCTTGTCTCTGGAGATTTCCAATCCTGCAGCCAAGGCTCTGCCAGTCCCTGCCTGCTGCAGAGGGGACATGTGCTTGTTCCTCAGCTCTGCTGTTGGCTGCAGGCTCCCCATGGGTGCCCACAGAGGATGCCAMCAGGATGCCCCTTGGCATGGCCCGTGGAATGCGAGGGATCTGTCTTTAGAAAAATACTTCAAGTGACACGTCAAGCATTTAAAATGCTGGCTGCATGTTGCCCTGCTGGCTGCCTGACTGTGAGTGTGAGAGTGTGTGATCCTTACTGCAGGATTACCCTCAGGCAGTCAGCTGCTGGGCTGGCTTGGCTTTAATTATTTCAAAGAGAAAAAAATGTTAAAAGGCTACTGAAATCAAAACACTGGAAAGGAAGGTAAAGAATATCCAGTCAAATTTATGAGGAAAGAGACAGGACAACCCTGCGTGCTTAGCTCTTGTGAGTTGATGGCCAGTTAATTCCTGGTGTAAATGCATTCACATGCGCTGGAGAGAGGCCTGGCTGTTCAAGGAAGCTGCATTCTGTGTGCTGCTGTTTTGTTATGATAGCTARAAAGAAATAACAGCTTGTTTTTCTCCAGGCAGAAGCCTACAAGTGGTTTCAGCTGGGTCTTGTTGGGTAACTTGGGTTCCCCCATCAGAAAGGTACAATTTAGAATTTAAATCAGATGTGCATGCAGAGAAGGAGACACAAAGATTTCTGCTTTTGGAGGTAGTTTGTATTTGCTGCCTGTTTATTGGTGTCATTTCCAGTTCATTAGTGGTATCTGTTAGTTTGCAGTGGTTTTATTACTATTTTAAGAATGGTTGTTCCAAGATATGAATTCTAGTGGAGAGAGAACAGCAACTCCTTCTTCTGTCCTGCTAGAAATGAGTCCCCAGAGCAGGATGCTCAGTGGACATGTGCACAGCGAGGCACAGTGTGGTGGCTGGAAATGCCACCTGCCAGGACTGCAAGAGGCAGCTTTTACTCTTGAGTATGTTTGGAGAGGATATTTGAACCCTACATGCTGGGTATGGATTAAACCATCCTGCTGGGAAGCAGCTTATCCTGCTGACCCTSAAGGGACCCCATCAGCTGTGACAGGCAGCGGGGTTACTGCTCTGTTTCAGGACATGGACTGTGGAATTCACTGGGACTGCCCAGCTACAGGTGGTTTCTGTAGAAGCCTGGCCCTTCAGAAGTTTCTTTTCCTACAGGAAGAGGTGGGTATCTCTCCCCATCCTCTTCTTAATCTTTCCTTTCTCTTTTATGGCATGAGCTCTGATAGCGAGCAAGAGGATAATAATTAATAGGCTGTGTGTGTTTTTCCAATAATCTCATTTTTAAATGAGTGATCAGAGGATAAACTATTTTTTCATGGTGCTGCGTCAGCAGTGATAGTTGTTTCTCCTCCTATGAAACCCTTGGTTTAACTACCCAAGGCCCCAGATATGCATATGAAATGATCCTAGCTCTGGTAAAGATTCTCTGCTGCCCCTGTGCACTGTGCTGGCATACAATGTGACTTCATGAAAGGAAATRAAATCTTGAAATCAGGGAATGAAGTGAACTGAACACACAGGAGAGGAATTATGATGAAATGAATCAYACTTGAAAAGAAGAAACAAAATTCTGAAATGAAAATATTAAAGGTGAATAGGATGAAGTGCAGTGAAATGGACTGAAATTTGCAGAAATTATAGAGAATTTGCAAGATTTCATTTCCTTTCAYGAAAGAAAAGATTTTCCTTTCATGAAGGGAAATAAAATCTGAACATCAGGGAATGAAGTGAGCTGAACATACAGGAGAGAAATYACAATGAAATGAAATATAATTGAATAAATACCAGAGAATTCTGAAATGAAGTGAAAATATTTAAATGGAATGAGGTGCGGTGAAMAGATGAGAAATCTGCTGAAATGRCACTCATTGTAATCTCAAAAWAAGAGAACAAAGTGGATCAAAAAGACAGAAAAAGAATTATGATGAAATTTGCTCAGGTGCTGAGCATGTGRGTTGTGCCAAGGAGAAAGATGTGGAGGGATCAATGGTTTTTGTTTGCAGTGATATGGACCAAAACTTGCCAAAATGGTACTCATTGAGATCTTGAGAACAGGGAAAGAATGGAAAGGAACAGACAGGAGAGGACATATAATGAAATGCAGTGGAAACAAGCTAAGAAAATCTGGCAATGAAGTTAAAAGAATGAAATGGATGATATGTGGTGCTGCTAAAAGGACTGCAACTTTCTGAAATGACAGTCACTGAAATCTCAGAATCAGGGAAAGAATGGAATTGAAGAGGTAGGAAAGAATATATGACGAAATTAAATTGTATTGGTAAAAAGAAGACAATTCTGAAATGAAGTGAAAAACAATGAAATGGAAAGGGATGATATAAAGTGCAGTGAAAATTTCAGAAAGCTGCCTGAATTGTACTTAATGAAACCTAGAACTCAGGGAATGAAGTCAATGGAACACACAGGATAGGAATTGTGACAAAATTAAATGCAATTTTAAGAAACCTGAAAATTCTGAAATGAAAACAATAAAAAGGTGTGGGATAACATGCAGTGCAGGGAAATGGACYGAACCTTGCCAAATTGATCCTCAAGATCAGAAGCCCAAGATCTAASTCTGGGGATTTTGTCACAGGATATATTTTCTAAATTTTCTCAAAATCTTCAAGGCCTCTCAGTTATTACCATGGTGCTCTTGCTCTAACTCAGCACTGAAATCTCCCAGAGCATTTTATAATCATATTTGTGAGGTATTAAATGTTTGCTCTACCTGAGTTTGCCTTCATACTGAACTTTCTGTATGGAAACCAGACAGGCAGTTTGGACTGGGGACATGAGTTGAAGTTCARATACCAAGTCAACCAAGCTTTTTTGGCAGAGCCTTGGATACTTTTGGGCTATAGCAGATTAAATTTACTTGCTTGAAATAAAGGTGCGATATTTTCCTGCTCTGCCAGAACAAGGCTCTTATGCCATCTTGTTTCTGCAGGAGAGACCAGCTCAGCCCTAGAAGTCCTCCAAGCTTGTCATCAGGCTTGTCTTCTTAGAGGTCTGTGCTGAGGAAACAGAGTTCAGCCTTTGCTGCGCTGCAGAACCGACTTGTCAGGAATTTAAGTGGTTGTAAATGGAGCTTTTGGAGAGAAAGTTGTTGTACTGCAGCAGGGATGTATGGGCTAAATTTAGCCACTAAAATCACAGTAAAAAACACAGCCTTCTGCAAGCTGGAATGATTCAATTTGACCAAACATAAAATCGTTCCCTTATTAAACTAATAGTAACTCGGAACAAGAAAGCTTCAAACTGATCCCAGCCCTAAAGCTGCCTTGGGGAGCCAAGAAGCCAAGAGATTGCAGCCAGGCATTTCAAAAAGCCAAGGCTCTTAATCTATCTTTTACACTGGCAAGGAGCAAAACAGGCAGCCTTCTGGGAACACCAGAGGCATAGCAAGTGCCTCTGGTCCCCTCTCTCCTAAAAGTGTGGTCTTGTTCCATTTGATCCCCTTTGGGACAAACCTTTAATTACAATGGTTTGTTTCCAGAGCAGATCCTGAAACATTGCCACTGTGAAGACAACTTGAAAGGAGGAGGGACCAGGCCCAAAACTCACCAAAAGACAAGGCTGAGACTTTCTGATGGTGAACTCATCAAAACAAGGCCATTTCTGTGTGCTGGACTATGGTTCAGGATGTGCACTGTGTAAGTAAGCTTCTGGGATATTTTTCAGAGCACTTGTGTCTTCCTCTGCACAAAGAACGTGTTTTATGGCAAAACACAATAAACTCGCACTTGCTGCAGGTGCCCCAGCTTGGGCACAGAGCCAGGGCTGCTGGGGTGAGTGAGGATCCCACTGTGGCTAATTGACAGTCTGTGCTGGCAATGCCCCGGGTGCCTCCACRCTGCGGAGCTGCTCTCTGTGTGCACACCGAGCACAGGGTACTGACGGACTGCTCGGCAAACCGGGGCCCTCAGTCCGTTGTCCTTGTCCCCTCAGCAGCACAGACCAGATTTCCTGATACCGTTGCTAAGCCTCCGCTTCCTTGCCGGTTCCTAGCCAAGCTTCAAAAATATCCTCGAGTGGGTGAAGCTGTAYTGGAGAGTGTCTTTATGGGGATCATCTAACATTAGCCCTGAAGAGGGGACAGACTAACCATTTCAGGCTCTTCCTCCCTCATGCTTTTCTACTCCTCTTCTCTCTAGCTCCTTTCCTATTCCTATCATATGTTTTTCTTACGCTGTTGGGTTTTTCCATCACTGAGAGTCCTTGGCACACACAGCTTTTAAAGTGTGGTTCCAGCCGTCACTAATTTGCACGCTTTTGTTTCAGCACAGTAATACTTGTATGCCATTTTCTGTCTGAGGATCTGATTCTGCATCGTATCAAAGATGCACCACAGTGCCCACGGGGGAATGGAAAATTTTAGGATCCCTTCTAAAAAGAAAAAAACGGAGTCGTACTAAAGAGTTTAAGCTTCTTTAGAAATGGCAGACTTGGGAACAACATCCCGGCGTCCTGCTTAACCCTCTGTTGCTGATGCTTCTTGCCTGGGTCCATTCCAAGTGATCTCTGCGGTTTAGATCTGGGTCACTGTAACATTAGGGTATTCAGATTTGGGCTTGCCTAGGAGCTTCCTTTAACCATGGGGTTATAACTCAGCGTAGCAACCAGCTTGAAAGCTGGTGTGACGGGTCTGTCGGTACTCTTTCGCATCCATAGAAATCGTGGTATCGATAAGAAAAGCTGCGCGGTGAGACGCAGARAGCTGGAGTACGGCTGTGGCAGTCCGGGACCTGCCTGAAGCTCCACTGGGTGCCGCGGGGCAGGAGAGGGATACCCTGCGGGTTAAGGGGAGAGGAGGCGGCAAGGGGCGACGGCATCGAGCGCGATGGCTCCCCCGCCCCGGGCTGTACCCGACCCCCCCAGTTGGAGGGGACGCGGCGGCGGGGGCGGCGGTGAGGGGACACGTCATGCGGGAAGGAGCGCCCGGCCGGCCGCGAGTGGGCTCCGCTGCGGCCCGAGCGCTGCCGTCTGAGCATGCTCCCGCGGGGCTCCGCCGGCCTATATAACGGGAACGGGGGCCGGCGGCAGAGGCAGCAGCTCCGCTCGGGCAGCAGGGGAGCACCGCACCGCGCTCCGGTCCGCATCGTACTGCGCCTCTCTGCACCGCCCGCTGTACACGGTACCGCAGCGCGCCGCTCGGTACCGCGCTCCGCACTGCGTTTGGCTCCGTACGGCACTCAGCTCCGCACCGTGCTCCGCTCCGGACAGCAGCGCTCCCACCGCGCTCCGCTCCCCACCGCACTCAGCTCCGCTCCGGACAGCAGCGCTCTGCTCCGGACAGCAGCGCTCCCACCGCACTCAGCTCCGCACCGCGCTCCGCTCCGGACAGCAGCGCTCCGCTCCGCACTGTTCCCCGCGGTACCGCACAGCCCCGCGGGGCCCGCTCCTGCCCGGCCGCCGCTGCCCGCCGGAGCCTCGGCGCCCGGCACGGCCGAGGCAGCGAGCCCCGCTCCGCCGGCCCCGGCCCCCGCGGCGGGCKCTCCCGCGGGCGGCAGGATGGCCGCGAAGCCGGCCGAGCTGATGGGCATCTGCTCCAGCTACCAGGCGGTGATGCCGCACTTCGTCTGCGTGGCCGAGGAGTTCCCGCCGCCCGCCCGCCCCGCCAAGACCCCCAAGGGCAAGCTGCGGCGGCCGCGGCAATCGCGCTTCAAGACGCAGCCGGTGACTTTCGACGAGATCCAGGAGGTGGAGGAGGAGGGGGTGTCCCCCATGGAGGAGGAGAAGGCCAAGAAGTCTTTCCTGCAGTCGCTGGAGTGTCTGCGGCGGAGCACCCAAAACCTCTGCCTCCAGCGGGACCGGCTGGGCAGCTGCCGCCTCCGCAACAGCCTCGACTCCAGCGACTCGGACTCGGCTCTCTGAGGGCGGTGGGGCTCGGCGGGACTCTGCCCGGCTCGGCGGGACCCTGCCCGGCGCGGCGGGACTCTGCCCGGCTCGGTGGGACCCCACCCGGCTCGGTGGGACCCTGCTCGGCGAGACCCGGCTCGGCGGCACGGACTGGGCTGAGGGAGCCGCGCCACGGCCGGCACAGGAGCGCTCGGACGGGCAGCCGGGTCGGGATGTTTTCTAAGAAAGCGCTTGTACCTTCGTTTCTATTTGATTGTATGAAACTCACCGTCTAAAAGACAAAAAAAAAAAAAAAAATCTTTTCTATTCGTTAGAAGAAATGACCTGTTTTAGATGCATTGAGCTGCTGGACTTTATATTTATTTTTGCATTTAAACTGTTGACTGCATTAATTTAATATGTTTCTACCTGAATGTCTGTTATTATTTCCATAAAAGAGTAATAAATCTGATATATTTGCACAGTACTTACCAGGCTGTTCTTATTTCAGGGATCCAGCTGTCCTTGTTCAGCTTTGAGGGGTAAAGGGATTTAAAAGCTGTCARTAGCTAGTGCAGAGACAGCAGTGCTTTCCTTGGGGATGCTGCTCAGAGAGGTTTTGCAGGCTGTACTGTCAGGTATAAACTAATGATGAGGCAAAAGTCAAGTTAGACTGATTTTAAAATACTTTATTCACTTCTTCGAGATCTTTGTGTTAACCTGAATTGAGGTTTAAAGAGTGTTTGTAACTGTGCCCAAGAGCCTTAATGCAACTGGGCAAGCCTCCTGCATTCTCAAAAATGCATAYATAGTTTCTGTTTTCATCCAAGTTGGTTTTGTCTCTTTTCCCCTTTCCCTTCTGACCCATTRATTATTTAGTGTTGCAAGCAGATTTGGTAATTGGTTAGAATGCAGTTTTATTTGCTGGAGTGAGTAACTGATACATTGTGGGCATGCCTTTCTTGGASTTTAAAAGCAAGGGGATTTTGATGYGGTGAATTTTTAGGAGTAAGGCTTTTGTTGGGCTTCTGATATGTGTGTGTGCAGGTGCATGTAAAATTTTCTCTGTCTGTGGGGTATGTGCTGRAAAGCATCTGCAGCTCACTGCAGAATGGAAAGCAAATTCCTGGCTGGGAATATTCTCCCTGTATTTTCTCCATTCTTTTGAAATGTTCCTGTGCTAATAGTGTAATCYCATGGTAGCACTTTCCTTCAAGACAAGCCTCTAGCAATTGAAACTTCCCAATCAATAGGTATTAGCTGATACTGAGCTGTAGYTAATATCTGTCTGGTATTATTTTTGGGGGACTTGTGGTGTTTCTTATGTCCTGATTTGAGGTGCAATCATACTGATCAATATGGAGAAGTGAAGGCTGGGGCAGAGGAAAAAGATGGGCATGGTGCTAGTGAACAGGGTGTCTTGACAGGACTGACAACCATGGAGTGGTACCCTCTGGGCACTGAAGTACAGCAGATGACCCATACAACTGACTCCCAGCTCCAGCAGAACTGAAGYTTGTCTCTTTCTAGCTTAAAGCAGAGGAAAATCCCGGGGGGACAGGGTGCAGCTTGTTTTTGGACAGACCCTTCACAACTCCCTTGCAGTACCAGCATCTCCAGCTGACCTCCAGGGAAGGGCTGGGCATGCAATTCAGCAGGTAAGGAAACAGGTCTGGACTCTGGCTCAACCTCCTCACGAAAAAGCATTGAAATGGCCCCGTGTGTCTCCCTGCATGCAGTCAGTGAAACAGCTTCTCTCCCTTTGCAGCTAGCCCCTCACTGCTGCTTTCTCTGCATGGTAGGCTCATAAGTGACATCTACACACAGAGCAAAGCAACTTGACCTCCAGAGCAGCTTTCAGTCAGGCAGGCAAACCGGAATCAGTAAGACATAATCAGTTGCCAGCAGATGGGCTGATTTCTGTCAAAAAATTCCTAACACTGCYTCAGTTCTGGGAGTTCTGGGTTTGGGAAAGCGTTTGCAACATTTATGGGAACTATGTAGCCACATGCCTATATTTTGCATAATGGACACAACTAATAAGCTCCATAAGATTTTCAGAGATTGTATAGGGTCCTTCCCACACTGCCGGTTTTAGGCTGCTTTTCAGTTTCCGTTTGCTTTCAGCTCTGGTACAAATCCMCMTGACACACAAAGTGTGGGGTAGATTCAAGAGGTTGTGARCACATGATCCTTGTCACCATTCCTAATTTTTGTTTAGCAGCTGGGATTGCTAGCAGGCCCTTTCCCATCCCTCCTTCAGCGTGCAGCAGGCAGGAGGCACAGGAGGCTGTGCTGCAGCAGCCGAGCATCGGATACTTCCTGGAAGGGCGAGAATAGCTGTGTTCCCTCTTGTGTTTCAAGAGACAAATGTAGCTGTTAACACATCCACAAAGAGTATTTGAAAATCTGCTGTAGCGTGTTTGAGGAAAATGTCATATTCCAGTGGTTAGGCTGAATAAATGAGTTTCTCTTCAGTTGTTCTTTGTTAACATTTTTCTGTTTCATCTCAGAGTGAATAACATGGGAGATGCCAGTGCTAAAGATAGGCTAGTGTTTATCTTCCAAACAGTTGCAATCAAGGCGAAAGGGTGAAAAGCCAGGGTGATTTAGTTATATCCTGGAGAGGCCTTCCTGAATGCAGCTGGGAAAATAAACCTCCCTCCCAGYCTTCCTGTGCTGCTAATTTTGAAGGTTTCTCTTGCAGTGTGTTTTAGTGTCATGACTATCATGTCTATCTGTTCTGTAAGGATTGCAGGAAGACCTATTAAATTTGCTTTAGTGAGGGTAATGACTGTATCAAAGGGGTTTGAGTCTGTCATCCACTCCCTAGGCTTAAGGTGTGGGTTGTACATTTCCCCTCAGCAATTCACAGCTTAAAAGCATCCAAGAGAAGGCACTCACGGTGATGCTCAGCATGGCAGTGAGTAGGCACGAGCATTCCATGTCTGCACAGGAAGGAGCTGGGAGTCAAATGCTCATGGTGCAGCAGGATGTGCAGAGGGCAGAGGCGAGACTGAGCAGCCCAGGGTTGTCTTCAATACTGTTTTTCCAAATTACAGGAAATTGCATGGGAGGATTTGTCTTCAATGGAACTGCCTTTTATCCTCATATCACTTTATGTGTAAATCATTCTGGTCTCTGTGGCAAGAGGTTCATCTGGTCAGTAAAAACTTGAAAGCAGTTTTTTTTTTTTTTATTCTGCTCTGTTTTGTGTCCAGTCCCCTCCACGCCTGTCAGCATTTCTGACTTTCTGTGCTTGTTTTTAAATGCTGTGTTATTGTAGCTCATCATGCTGGTGTGGTGGATCTGTACCTCCATCCCTTATTTTGGCCTGACAGGTGTACAGGGRATATGAACAGTGCAGTGTCATTGATCTACCAGAATCAGGAAGAGAAAAATCTTCTCTGAGAGAGCTTTTTCTCTTCTTTTTGTGAGCATTTTGGCTGCTTGCTCAGTAGTTAATAGAGGGTTTCTGGGTGCAGTTTAGTGTCCACCTCAAGAGGCTGAGGACAATCTCCTCTCCTATCTGTGCATGTACCAGCTCTTGAATAACTTCTCTYACCCTATTATTATTATTTCTAATAAATCACTGGAAACACTTCAGAGTGGAGCTGCTATCAGGAGCAAATATGAGAAGGTGCTTGCAATTCCTGCAGGTTTTTGTGCTGGGATCCTGAAAATGCATTTGTCTGGGAATTGGTTAATGATGACATCTCCTGACCCTTAYCAGTGCTGGGGATCTGGCCCTGCAGAGCACAGCGGACAGACTGTGGGACACTGCTCTTGGTAAGAAGCACCACGCTGTTGTTATCTAACCTCCAAAGTGACAGCAGAGCCATGGGACAAAACACAAACTGAAGCATTTATTTAATTGTCGGGCTGACAGCGAACAAATTGCAGTGTAAGAGAGGCCGACGGGTGAGCTCTAGCAAATCTGGTTGCCGTGGTTTCTCACATGGCAGCAGTGCCAGCAGTTTGCTGGCTGCCCTCCATGAGGTTTGGCTCCCTGGCAGCTTTCATGGCTCCTGGTCTCAGGCTTTTGAGCTACCACCAGAGAGATCAGTGTGGTTCTCCAGGTTGCATCTATCCCTGTTTGAATCTCAGATCCCATGGCATGGCTGGGAGCCTGGGTTGTCTTTTGTACTTGGGGCTTTTATTTCTGAGGGGAAAAATCCTTGGGCAGGTACAGATAGCCCGAARTCCCTGAGCAGAGCTCAGACTGCCTGTGCAGTGATGGTGCCCTGGATTTGCAGTTTGACATTTYGGAGCGATCTTACATGGAGTGTGCAAGCTGTGAGCAGTGTTCCGACAAGGCTGGCTCCTAACTTTAGGGTATTTTTTTAAGCTGYAAGAATGCAAGATTACATGCTGAGCAGACAATAATCAGGTGTCCAGTAACGACACAGCAAGAGGATCTCCCCTTCCCCTGAAATAGGAGGTCATTGCACAGGACGGGGAGGTCACCAGGTCAGCCCTGAGAGCTTTATCAAGTAGTATGTGGTCTTCTCCTTGAGTAGACTCCTGAAGCCAGGAGATTGAATTTGGAAGAATTATAATAGTGGGAATGAATTAATTCTCAAGCAGCATCTTACCATGGTGTGTGTGTGTGTCCCTGTGCTGGGTCTGTGCAGTCTGGGTGAGTGCTGCTGGCAGCAGAGCAGCTCAGCCCCTGACTGCACGATGAAGCACCTCCAGATATTTAATTGACAGTGCAATTACTAAACTGGTAGCAGGGGAGCAGGAAATACTTCCTGCAAAACCAAGAGCTGTGAAAGCAGTCATGTAACTGTTTCTTGTGCCAGAGTATCAGCTTTAAGGTTATTGTAATTGTTAATTACACATTTGTGACTCTTGTGTTAGCAAGTGTCATGGTATGTTACAAATAGCTTGGGGACAGATCCTGATTTTGGCTGCACTGGTGTCAGATTGGCTTTGGTTCAGCTGTAGTCCGGAGTCGGTCTGGATTTGCTCCTTGTTGAATTCATACTGCTTGCTGATGTTGCTGAGCATGTTCTGGACAGGCTTCTGGACATTCTGAAATGTCCAAGACACTTCTCCCCACTCCATCATGCCTGGGATACTCTGAGGTTTCACACAACCTTGCACAACTTTACCCATCCTTGTGTTTTGGAAGAAGTGTGAATGATGTACATGTGCTTGGCTGGGACATCTGTTCCCTTCACCCACAGGAAGAAGGAGCCAACAGCAGCAGTAGGGAAAGGCTGGGGGAACTGGAGCAAGAGGGGAGGGAGCTGTCCTTTGTCTCTTCTGTCAGTCCATACTGATGCAAGATGCAGAAGACTTTTGAAACCAAACTGAGGTGCACCTGAATCAGATTTCAAATAAAACAAGATCCAACTCAGTAATTTATGACTCTGTCCTAAACAGAGATTCTTTCTTTGGAAATGCTTGCATTAAAGAAGTTGAAGTTATTTATTAAGAACTGGTGAAAGGGAAGTTTTCTTCCTTAATGTGATTTAAAACACTGTTGTTATAGAAGTRGGGCTTTTTTACTTCCTTGGTAAGAAAATTACCATTCTTGGGCAGGAAGGAAGGGGACTGGTGAGAAGGGAAAGAGGGAGGGAGGCATCACAGCTCACTTGTGAAACAGCTCTTGGCTAATGCAAAACCATGTGAAGGATGTTTATATGCCTGTTACTTTTAATCTTGGGACTTGCAAGTGAGTGTTTTCCCTTGGAGAAGTATTTGGAGGTCCTGACCGTGATGGTTAAAGATACATTTCAGGGTCTTTTCACAAGAATCTCTAATGTCTGAGGGAGTCTGCAAACTGATGACTTGAATGGTTCAGGGGAAATTCAGCAAGGTTAACATGTTGTTTTCACTGTTCCTTATGTAAAAGCAAACAGAAGGAARGAAGCATTGGAAACATAGGTTATCATGTATCCTTACTGTTAAACATTTGYTGTTAAGAGAAGTTGGATGCATTTCAGCTGTAAGTGGCTGACATTTGTTGGCTGGGAAAGTATGCTCTGAGGTTCCCTGTGCTTTGGAGGCAGACTGCATGGCTGGATTTCGAAGGGACAGAAAGATGCACTAGCACAGAAACCTGAAATGACACAGCTTTGTCACTTAAGGAGAGGAGCAAAGACAAAAATACCCAAATTCAGAGCAAAATTGGATGTGGCCCGCCTGCCTAAGACAGCAAACAAGAGCCTGTTTTTAATCAACTTCCCTTAGTGGCACCCCATAGTTTATGCACCCTTGGGATCCAATRAAATGAGCTGAAGAATGAAGTTTTGACTGCTTTTACAAGTTCTGAAGCATATTGACATTTTAATGTGACATTTCTGGTTCTTTTTTCCCAAAATAAATGTGGGACTCATGGAGTTATCAACCAACTCCTCCTTTTCCCAGAAAATCAAACCAAAATAACAAATCCACTAGTTTAATGAGTTTAGTTATGATTTWGTGACTCTGTGTGTGTTTACTCGCAGATGCCATGTCCCTATGTATTTTTACCTTACAGATGAAGGTAAGACATTAAAGATCCCTCAGTTCCAACMRCCCTGCCATGGGGAGGCACAACTTCCACTAGACCAGATTGGCCCATCCTACGTGGCCTTCAACACTTTCAGGGATGTGGCATCCACAGCTCCTCTGGGCAACCTGTTCCATGCTCCCACAACCCTCACACTAAATATTTTCTTTTTAATATCCAGCCTAAATCTGACCTGTCTCAGTTTAAATTAATTTCCCATGTCACCTGTCAGAGGCTGCATGTGGCCCATGGCTGGCCAGAGGTGCCTGCTTGCTGGGGACACAAACACACTTCTGGCTGCTCAGCAGACATTTATGGGAACTGGGGAGGAAACTGTTCTGCCGCTGCTGATGAGTTGGATTTCAGGCTGAGGAAGCTGATATTTATTTATTTACACATTCCTGGGGTTGCATGTGGCCTTCTCAGGTGTCCCTTGCTCAGGAGACTGGTGGCTTTCCTTCTTCTGCTATGCAGGGATCCCATGGTGTTTCTACATTAGAAAAGGGCCTGTTTTGTCAGGATGGGTGTGAGTCTGAATCAGGGAGGAAGGAAGGCTTCCTGTAAACATTTGAGGGAAGAGAGCATCAGTCTGAGCTGRAATGTGGTTACTTCAGGAGCTTAGTGGAAAGGAACTGACCAGTTGGACATTGAAGTGGATGATGGCTGACCAGGTCAGCCSGTGAAGAAAGACCTGAGATAAACAGTGCAAGTAACACCATCCTTACAGGCAGAGATGTCCTGGCTCCATAGGATCTGTTTATGGCCAGGTTCCAAAACTGAGCACCCACAGGGGATGCTGCAGTGGATGAGCTGTTCTGGCAGAAAGGCAGTGTACAAAGGTAGCCAATAAAGCAACAACTTGACACAGAGTAGATATTACCAAAGGGCATGATGGCAATGTATGTTTTTGTACTATTCCTATAAGCAGTGCTCCCTAGAGCAACAAGTGTGAGCACCTACAAGCTGCAGTGAGCTCTTAATTTTGCTCAAGGAATGCACAGATGCAATGAAGAGGCACTTTKCAATAGAGATAGTCAAGGATTCAAACTTCTTAGCTCTGTAGGTTGAAACTTCCTCCCCCCACCCTTGACATTAAAGTCTTAGCTTCAAGGATGAAAATTAAAAGAACCCAAAAGAGTAAAAAAAGCTTGAGGATATCTAGGCTCTGAATATTAGGAGTCCATGATAAATGGATAAACTACCAGAAAGACTTTTCAAAAAGAATAAAAATAGCTAGCATAGTTAAATAGTAGATGAAAGAATATTATTAGAAGTAAAAAGATATCCTACAAAAAGTGTAAGTCATATTCAGAGGGGGAAAACAGAAGGGATTATAAATACTGGGATGTTAAATGTGAAATAATAATAAAACATGCATAAAAAAGGATATTGAATAATTGCTTGTAAAAGGCTGAAGTTTCTGCTACAAAMTTTTGCAAACACATTGAAAGAGGGAAGTTCACTAGGAAGTCTTTGGACCCCTGGCTGAATGGAGACTAAAGTGAACACTCAAGGAGTATAAGACARTATCATAAAATCTAACTCTGTTCCCTGCAACACTGTAAATTAGACATACTTGACAATCTATTCAATACAAAGTAGTCTAAAACAGCAATTATTGATGGCAAAAGAGATGCTGGAGTCATTGCAGGTAGTCTGAAGTCAACTTGCTGCTCAGCAGCTATTAAGGGATAAGAATGTTGACAATTACTAGGAAAGTGTGCTGGTTTTGGCTGGGGTACTTCCTTYRCAGTGTCTGGTATGGGGCTGTGTTTTGGWTTTGTGCTGAACACAGGGTTGACAGTAGAGATGTTTTTGTTGTTGCTGAGCAGGGCTCACACAGAACCAAAGCCGTTTTGGCTTTTGGTACTGCCACACTGGRGAGGAAATTGAGGGTGCCTGGGGAGTTGAGAGGAGATGCAGCCAGGACAGGTTATCCCAAGTGACCAAAGGGGCATTCCAGACCATATGGCAGCACACTCCACATACAAAGGGGGAAAAGCAGGAGGAAGAGGGGGATGTTTGGAGCCATGGCATTTGTCCTCCCAAGTAACAAGTGTACATGATAGGGCCCCGTTTTCCTGGAGATGGCTGAACGCCTGCTTGTCTATGTGAAACAGTGAATGAAGCCCTTGCTTTGCTTTGTTTGTGTGTGTGGCTTTTTCTTTCCCTAGCAAGCTGTCTTTATTTCAACCCATGAGCCGTGGTGCTTGCTGCACAAATGCTGTGTTACACCCAAAACTGAGGGAGAGTTTTGTTAGGAGCCAGGCTCCCCCACCTCAGGCTGGTGGCACTGAGCCCCCAGCTGGCAGGGCACACCAAGGGTGGGCTGAGATGAGCAGCTGCCTGTCCCTGTCCCTGTCCCTGTCCCTGTCCCTGTCCCTGTCCCTGTCCCTGTCCCTGTCCCTGTGCTGCCCCTCTCAGCCCCACAGCGATGCTCTGCCCAGTGCATGCGTTTGTGTGTTTTTGTACTGATGGGTTTGTCTGCTTTCCAGAGATTGGAAATTCAGATTTATGAGAGGAAAGCAAAGATTTATGTTCTTGTCCTGTCATGTCTGTGTCCCTATGGAAGTGAGCTTTATTTCCTATCCTGTGTTTAATTCCTGTGTGGGCACTTGGAGACTCATCTGCAAGTGCGCATCAGCACCGCCCCCAGAACATACCTAAATAAAGCAGAATTGGAGTGCTAGCATATGGTCCTTTTCCAAATGCCATGTTGGTCCTGCTAGAGAAAATGGTTATTTTCATAAGCTGCAGGGTTAACATTTYGGGGGCATGATTACAAAAATAAAGTAGATGTCCAAATAAAAAGAACTGGGCCGAATGTTGCAATGACTAAGTAACTCYGCTCAATAAATGGAATGATACTGAGCGAGGAATAAATCATCCCAGAATTTGGCTTGGGGTTCGCTGCTGGAGCCCAGACAATAATAACAGGTAGACAGGGGTTGTACGTGAGAAGCCAGGATTATGCTTTTCCCTGCTGTTACCAAATGTGCAGTGACTATTTTTATCAGCAYGTTCCTCTCTCGTGTACTATGGGCTGAAAGCCCTTATCACTGTGTGATGCCCCTGCTTCCCTCACAAACAAACTCAGGCACGTGTGAAGGTCTTGGCTGATGTTTGTAGCTTGGCTTGACGTATTTCCTGCTCCTTATCTGCTGAGCTTCACCAGACTGGTGAAAATCTGGAGAAGGTCCTTGTGTTGCTGAGCCTATYGCACCCTYCTGCTCAGAGCTTTCCAAGTCYCCTCCTTGCTCAGCTCYCCCAGGAGACCTGTGCCTGTGGTTYCCTTGCTTTATAGAAAAGATTTACAGTCTCAGAGGGTCAGGACCATCTGAGTGGGAGGGAGGCAGGCTGAAGAGGAAACTGCTGCTGTTTGCAGTGGTCTCTGGTGCATCACGGGCAGGAACAGGATTCCCTGTGGAAATCCCTGAGCTGGGAGGCCTTGTTGGCTTTCCTGCAGGAACTGTTTGGACCTTCAGACCTTGTTTGCTGTTTTTTTTTAAATACTGTTCAGATTTTAAACACCCCACATGCCGTTAAAGCAAGGAAGTGTCAGGTCTCCCTCACCCATCCACAGACTCTTGGGAGTCCTCTGGCTCTGACCCATGCTTAAGGTTTGTAGAATCATAGAATAATGGAATATRCTGAGTTGGAAGGTTTCCACCAGGATCATCGACTCCAACTCAGGCTTCCGTGACCTGAAGCCCTCCACACACTGTCATGTCCTCTGTGAACATCTGAAGACAACGCTGACCCCAGGTCTGTCAGGAGCACCCACCAGGACTGCAGTGAGCAGGCTCCTCTGGGCTTCGCTGGGCTGGCTGCAGCCTGGGAGCTGTGTGCCAGGCTCCTTCCCAGCTCCCTGGTGCATTCCCTGCACACTGGCAGGGCTGTGGGGAAAGGAGGACGAGGCTCAGGACCTTTGGGGACTATTTTCTCACGCCTCCTGCCATTGTGTCCCTGTGAAACATCAGTTTTGGGTTGTTAAAGGAGTATATGCTGTCCAGCCCACAGAAAGCTGCCTCTTTCAGCGGTGTGTTCCCCAAAATACAAATATGGTTGACACCATGCTTAGCACAGCTTTTCCCAAGTACATTTTGTTTTGTAAAGCTCTGGTTTGTTAATGTTCCTAGCTGAATATAACCTGCCCTTAGGAAGCAACGCTGAGCCTGGAGAGCTGAGCACCTCTTCCCTCAGCTGTGTGCCCCATCCATCACAGGATGTTCTGCTCTTTTTTGCCACCATCCCAAAAGGAACAAACTTCACGGAAAGCTGTAACTCTGCTTAGTGTTTGCACTGCCTGCCTGCTTCTCCCCTGTGTTCCCCATGCTTGCAGCTCTGATTTACAGCCCAGAGACTGCTTGTGTCTGTACCCCAGCAGATTCACATTTTCCATTTTGCTCTCTCTCTCTCTTAGCCTGATGCCTGCTCAAGTGGGACAGCACATCAGGCTCAGCCTCCTTCTTAGCAGCTTGTAAGTACATCACAGCTCTCAAGTAGGGGTTATTTTTACCACCTGGCTCTGCTTGTTGGTGGCACTGATCTGAAGGCAGCTCTCACAGCACTGTCCTGGCCAACAGATGCTTTGGCCAACAGCTTCCATCTAATGAGGTGGGAGCATCATGTAGACAGGCTGGATAAGGGATGCCTGTACCCTGGAGAGGGATGAGGATTCTCCCCTCATCCCCAGCCTCATTTCACAGTTCCCATGATGCAGCATCAGCCAGAATCAGGCCTTCCTTCCATGTGCTTCACCTTGTGTGTGCCTGAAAAATCCTCTGTGTCATGTTTGATGCATTATGGAGATCTCTTGTCCTATCTCTGGCTGCCACAGCACACAGAATTAAAAATAAATTTAAAATATTAATAAGTAAATATTTTCTGTCCAAATGTTGTGGAGTTTATCTTTTCTTGATTTGGCCAGGAAATTGGTTGTACWTTTTTTTTTCTGCTCTGTTGATTTTTCTTTACCCAGCTTAAATGCCTGCTTTTGATTAAAACTAAAAATCTGATTGTGCCTGTACTGCAGCAGAGTTTCCTGGGAGACAGCTCTGTGGCCTTCTCTTGGCTGCAGTGGGAGAGGACACCCTGGGGCTGTGCAAGCCTCCTGAGTCAGTGCAGGAAGGGTGCTGAGTGGACCATTTCTGGGGGTGACCTGGGAAAAAGGRCAGCGGGAGATGCCCAAATGACAAAGTCAAATTTTCAGAATGTTCTGCTTTTGTTTCTTTCACTTGAGAGACAGCAATTTTCAGGGGGGAATTGCTCTTGTCTCTAACTCTTCGAGCCACCACAGATTTGAGGCCCAGCAAAGAGAGCCTGGTGTGAAGGCAGAGGGCTGGAAGGAAACGCTGCTGTGCACATCAGCAGAGACAGTGGACTGAGGTAACCTTTGGGATTACTCCTGTAAAACTGTTGGAGTGCCTCTGTCAGAACCTTCAGGCTTTAAAAAAGCATTGTTGAGACTTTTTATTTAATGCTGCTGTACCAGGAAGGCTTTAGGGCTCGCTGCTGTAGCAAAAGGCAGGAGGATCTGCTGTGTTGCAGGAGGCTGCGTGWGAGCATGGGAGCAGCCCACAGTGGGCACAGACACTCGCCTGTCCTGGGGGTGTGTGCTGCTCACTCATGAGCTGTGGGGCCACAGGGCTGGTAAAAGTCTTTCCGTGCTGACATCTAAGCCCAGCCCTGCCTGCCTTTGGGATGCTTTACCCTGCTGAGAGCTCAGGAAGAGCTGTGACCCCTTTGTGTTGCCYCTCTGGCATGATTAATGCAGTGCCACCCCCGGCTGCTCTCACTGCTCTTTACAGCTCCTTGGAGATGCTCCAGTGCTTGCAAACACACCTGAACWCCCCCACAAACCCAAACCTTGTACATCATGGGTTACAACCTCCCACAGGACCCTCTTGTTCCATCCACCCCTTACAGATGCTGTGACACAAACCCGACACATCCCCTGCACTCTGCTCRAGTGCACAAACACAAACCCACAGCTTTGTTTACCCTGGCACTACACGTGTGTGCTGAATGCAAAATGTGTCCTCGTGGTGTGGGGTTTGCCTTCCAAAGGACACGATGGTCTTTTTGCAGCAGCAGCWGAGCTGCACAAGCAGCTCGGTGAGAGAAGCAGCCTCCAGCCCGTTTTTGCTGCGGGGTGGCTGTGCTGCTGGAGCCGATTCATCRGGCCCCTGCCAAGGCCAGAGCTGCCAGCTGAAGACAAAGACTCCTTGGAGTCTGGGGCTGCCGTGGCCAGACTGAGCTGCAGAGAGAACTGCCGTGTCAATATTTACCCGACCACCCGCTCCATGTGCTGCCCAGAGACACGTGCTCTTGGTGCCCGCCCTGTGCACGCATTGCCACCYGCTTCTGTGTGCAAACCCCCAAGATTCCCTGTGCAGCACATGGAAAGCCACGTGCAAGCTCCAACACGCATCAYACACCTGAGTGCCACCACTACACGTGGCACCGAAAACCAATCCGTGTGGAGAAACCTGCAGCCTCTGGCACTGTCCATAAGGCAGGAGTGGGCATGGCTCAGGGGGGGTGGCCAGTGTGCAGACATCAAACTGAACTGCCACTGGGATTTTAGGGGGGCATTGTGCTGGTTTGCTGGCATCTGAGCACTGTATATGGATCCTCTTGTTAGGAGCAAGGAGCTCAGGAAGAAGTTTTCCACAGAAYGGATGAYTGAGCRTTGGAAYGGGCTGCCCAGGGATGTGGTGSAGYCACTGKACCTGGASGTGTTGAAGGAAAGACTGGATGTGGAACTTGGTGCCATGGTCTAGTTGACATGGTGGTGTCAGGCCACAGGTTGCATTTGATGATCTTAAARGTCTTTTCCAACCTAGTTAATTCTGTGACTCTGTAATTAGCATACAATATCAGCTGGCTGGTGATGAAGAGACAACCAGARGGGAAAGGTGATTGCCATTAGTAGCAGTGGCACTGAGAAGCACTTCTGACAAGCCAAAAGCAGCCCTGGGCTTGCTGAGAGGGGCCTTGTGAACTCACAGAGCAAGCGCTTGCATTCCTTGAAATTGAAAACCATAAAAAGAGCATAAATAGCCCTCAAATTAYGACTGCTTGCTCTTGGATACTTGCTCGTTGTGTTTTAGCAGTAATCCTACAAGGACTTAGCCTAAGGCTTTGATTTCATATCTCTCTGGGCTGGGGGAGAAATTTCTGGGGTCTTCTCTTGCCCTCACAGGAGTTTGAAGTGACCATGTAATAAACTGAAGGATTCAGAGGGCTTTTCCTGAGTGTCCAGAGTATGCTGGGCTCCTGCTGGCTCAGCTCTATCATGGTGAACATCTGTCATCCCAGCGAGGCTGAGGCAGGAGGTGAGGGCTCCTCTTGTCTTGCAGAGCCACTGTCACAGCATGCCTGTGAGCCAAGGTTTCACCCCAGGCTTCTCGTACTTCATGTGAGTGCTGGAGCAGAGGAGCAGCAACCAAGGCAAGGACAAGGCTGAGTGGGCTGTTAATAGGAGCAAATTTCCTTGGAGGAAAATTGAGGGTGTGAGTAGTTGCATTTAAGGCTTTTGAGATGGACAATAATGAACAGAAACCTCAAATATATTGTCTTTAGCAATGTACCACTCCGCTCCTCTTCCACTAAACAAAATCAGARCCAGCATTACCTTATGGTAATTTTGGGTTCTGTCTGTCTGTGCTCAAATATTTGAGGTTGGAATGGCCAGGTGTGGTAAGTGCTATTTGTTCCAAAAACCCTCAGCATTTTGGGAAAGATTCTTGCTGGAAGCAATATGAAGGTATCAGAATTGTCTTTTCTGTTCTGTCTTCAGGAAGGCTAAATGTGGTAGAAAAARTAGTGTAAGATTAGAAGAAAACAGRGGTGAATGCTACAATGACTTGGACACCRTGGGGATCTTCCTTGACATTTGATGCACGGCAGCACTGAGCATATGAGAAGCTRTGGAAGCTGGTACTGCTCTGCATCCCAGGAAAGCCACAGGGGATGCTGTGAAAGAAGATGATGTCTGRTAGCACCAGGCTGTGGAAGAAGGGCAGGTTGGGCTCTGGGAGGCTTGCTGTGCAGGTGGGCAGCATGGTAATACACATCCAAAAGTGTCCTCTGTGGTCTSTTTTGCCCTTGGTCACACCACTGAGCCTGCTTTGAGCCCCACTTTGTGCCCTCCACGCTTTCTGTGGGGCTATTGCTGAGCTGAGGTCAGATTTCTTTTGCAGTTGGCTGGGACAAGAAGACAGCAAATAAAATCCAAGAGATAAATGGTGCCTGTTAATCCTTTCTGTGTGTTCCAGCGAACTGGATTTGTTGTTTAACAACCAGCAGCTYTCCCTCTGTGCGATGTTCCCTGGAGACAAAATGCTCAGCTCCTCACGTATCAGGTTCCAGCCAACAGGGATCCAAAAAGGCTTTTAGAAGAGGGATTTYTGCTCAGTCGTGGGTTATTGATCAGTGGAAAGAACAAAATGCTCCTCATGCTGCAGGAACCAAATATCTTTGTATCTTTAGCAATAAAAGCAAATGCTGGTTTTTGAAGTACTGCCAGGACATTGCATGGTAGACCTAAGGCTGCTGCTTCTCACTGGGGCCTTGCTTGTGACTTCTAATAAGGGGTCAGCAGAGTCGATTTCATGATGAGGTGAGGGATGTAGTCAATAYTTTATTTGTGATTCTTCCAAAGTCTCTGCATGAGTGGGAAGCACAGCTCCCKCTCCTTATCTGCCTGCTTCTTTTCCCAAGAGCCTGACCGTAGCAATGGATGCACTTTATGCACATCAGCATCGTGTCTGCAGGGCATGCACCTGGGGGAGCAGGTTGGGGCTGGATGTAATTGCTCCACCAGTCTGATCCAGCGTTTATCTCCTGGGTAGGAAACAACTCCCAGGAGGTGCTGGTATTTCAAAAGGAAGCGATGTGGACTGAAGCACGTTGCCCTCTGCGTGGGGGACTGGCTTGCAGCGGGAGAGCTTTTCTCTGGGCTGCTGTGACAGGGCATCCAAGCCCAGATAGGATAGGATGGATCTACCCATGAACCAGTACAACCTTCAGGTAAAGAAGCCATCTGTCTGTATGGGTGGGCCTTGCCCATTTAACCTGCAAAGGGCATTGTACTGTGCATTGGGGATGTGTTCTGAGTTATCCAGGGAAGCTCCCCTACACGTGACAGTGGGATACCTGAGAGTGCAGCTGTTGTATGTGCAGCTGTGCAGTGGCAGAAGCTTTTACTGAGGCCTTGGGGCTATCACAGACTTCATGGGGTTACTGTGGTCAGAGGAAGAATGTCTCTTCCCCAGACATTACCAGAGCTGTACCAGAGTCATGCTGCAGATGTGAGATGCTCTGGGTCCTCAGCTCTGGGCTGGTTTTTATTTAGCATAGCCTCAGAAAACAGGATCCCAGAACCAGATKGCTCCAGGAGCTGTTATTTATTAAWTTAATTAATTATTTTTGTAGATCTRTATTAATTTTATGTATTTCTTCTTTAATACATTTCCCCTTTTGCTTTATTAATGCCTTTTTCATTCAGCTATCTGCTCAGTGCAGGCATTGGAGTTAATCRTGTCAATACCAGATATTGAATCTGTTTTCCTGCCAGATCTCAGAGGGCAAAGCTAAGGCTGAACATCCACCCCGAAGCCAGCATTTGCTAGTCCTGAAGCACTAAATCCAAATGGGACGCACCATGTCTTTGGGATCCTGTACCTAACATTTCAGTGTCACAATCATTCCACCTTAAACCTGTAGATGCTCAGCTAATCGTGATAATGAAGTTTCTTGTTTCCTGTCTCTCTGAAGTCTCAGACTGGCCTGACCTCATAACTGCACCCAGTCCAGGTCTCCTGGAAAAAACCTTAGATAAGTGTCAACAAACATTGGCATTTTTGTGTTGTTTTGTCCTCCAGCCCAGCAGACAGAGCAGTAACCTCTGGAGGGACAGAAATGAAGGTTTGTGTCCCATATTTACTGTGCCTGATTTGTCTCTGGGATTAAACCTGATTCCACCMCATCCTGGAGGGAAGTGTAGGCAGAGGTGACAGTGGAACTCCTGTCTGCAGCTCTGTGTCAGGTTCTGTCACCCTAGACAGGGTCTCGAGGGGGGAAGACACCAAGGAGCTTGGCATTGCCAGGCAACTTGTGAGCTGTTTGTGGGCTACTCGAGAGCCCTGATTGCTGCAAACACATCTTAGCTCAGCAGCAGCATGTGGGAGCTAGTCAAGCCTTTCCTGGCTGCTCAAAGAATCACAGAGAAGGAAGATGATTTCAAAACCAGCTCCAGATTCTGGGGCTCACAGGCATCTCAGGGCTGGTCTCAACCAGCAGAGGTCTGTAAGGTCCACACCTTATGGGCCATGTGGTATTGAGGAAAGGTCCAGGGCTTTGAATTGCTCTTTGATATTTATAATCCTGTTGGGTTTTAAAAGGAGTTCTTCTGGTGTGTTTAATACCATGGGCACAAGGAGGACTCCGGAGGCCTAAGGCAAGAGAGGGGATTACTCTTTCCACACAGGCTCAGCAGAGCGATGTCCTGATGTAACAGGATCAGACACCTGCTTTGCTTCTGCACAGAGGACTCRCAGGCAATCAGCCCCATTTGCCCCTGCCTGCTCAGCCATGGCTTCAGGCTGTGAAAAACATGAATTTTGTGCAGAAAAAGTTTTGAAACTAAACAGAGTATTAATTTTTATTTCTGTTTCTGGTTTTCAACTATAGTTTGATAGATTTGAACATTTTCCTATACGCAGGAGGAACAGAAATGAAGGGTTTTTTTCTGAACCA
This sequence comes from Malurus melanocephalus, assembly GCF_030028575.1. Classification (NCBI taxonomy): domain Eukaryota; kingdom Metazoa; phylum Chordata; class Aves; order Passeriformes; family Maluridae; genus Malurus; species Malurus melanocephalus. The sequence goes on from NW_026623234.1 coordinate 1,224,908, forward strand.
AAACTGAGAATCTTGTGCAAAGACAAAGACTGGGATTTAAAGATAGTAATGAATGTCTTGAACTGGTCTGGATGAAGTGGCAGACTGGAGTGTGAGTGTTTGGGTGCAGTGGGGTGAAAGAAAAGGATTTGTTAGTCACCAGCCAGAAAGAACCTTGCACTTGGAGTTTGCACTCCTGTTGCAAGGTCTACACCCTACACTTTACAGCACTCCCTTCCCACTCTTCAGCTTCTCCCAAGGTGCCTCTAAGGAAACCACACAAGTCCTGGGCAGGAGGGTGCTGCAGAGCCCTCCAGCTGCACTCCTGAGCTGGTGTGTTCCCCTCAGTGTGGATTTGTCCCATCTGATGTCCTGGAGAAGAGGGTATTTTCAGGGCTGTTTCACACMAGGAGCTACCACCTGTACCCATGGGGCAGCCACACCAGCTGCCCCTGTGCCCTTGGGAGACACTGTTTGACACTGTTTGGAGGCTGCCCAGGAGCTGCACCCAGCAGTTTTGCTCTTTCAGCAGGATTGGGGTGTGTTTTGCAGGGGTGTCTGTGCCCCTACACCGACTCACTGCCAGCAAGAGCACATATAGATCCTGCTATATATAAACAGGCAGGGTCAGAGCTCTATTTTTAACCTAGCTCAGAATATATCCCTTGCTGTTCATTTCTTGCCACCGATTTCTAGTCCTGTCTTCTTGCCACAAAAAGYCCTGTGAGGTCAGTGAGGTCTGTCAGCCCTGGCTCCAAAGTGGGGTGACAGRGTAGAAAACTTTGGGACATTCCCCAGTACCATGCCCTGCCATGAGCAAAAAGTGAGGTGGGCACTTGTACTGAAACATTCCTTTAACATTTCAGGTGAGTAAGTCTCCAGGACATCTTTTTGCATTTAGAGGCAACCACCCTGTAAAGTGAAAGTCCAGAAACAAAACTTTTCCAGAGCCAGCTGTGGGCAGGGGGGAGTACCAAGAAGAACTGGATACTGTGGAACACTTGTCCCRCACTGTAAGTCTCTCCTGCTGTACCAGTAACATACTCTGTCCTCTCTAGGGCTGAGATTTGTTTTGTCTTACAGCTGATAGGATCAGAGGGTACAGCAAAAGAGCATCCCATTTATCTTGTGCCAGTACATGATGCGATTGGTGCTGCAGTGTGATGGTTTCTGTCATCCTTCAAACATTTCCTGGAGCCATTCTGGCAATAACAAATGAGGTGCTGCTTCTACACTACAAACCAGGAGGATTTTTGGGGATTTTGCATTGGTTTTCCATCTTCCCAAAGCCAGGCACCATTGGAGGTGTGTGAAGTACAGCTGATGTGTCACTGCTGCTATTGAACCTGACTACGTGGGGACAGGAGATGGCTGCCCTAAGGCTGGACAGGCAATATTCTCATAAAGGGAAACATGCAGCCTGCTTGACTGCAGGGACGGGAAAGGGGTGGAGGTGACACGTGAGAGGGCACAGGGACCAAACCCTGGGGGTTGTGACTACTCTTGCAGTGACAGCTCTTTCCMCTGAGTGCACGCTCTGCCTGCTGCTACAGCCCCTTTCCTCTGTTTGAGGAGTGCACACTCAGCCTGCTCTGGGARGGTGCAGCAGAGTGTCCTGTGGTCATCTCTCCTGTTCTCTTGTGTGCTCTGSTCCCCTGTGCAGACATCCTGAAGGGACAGCTTGCTTTGAAGGGCTCTGGGTTCCACGGGGCTCCCACTCTCCGGGGCTTTGCCGTGCCAGTGCAAGTGCAGTGCAGCTGCTGGGCTGGGGCAGCTGTCTGAGCGTACGTGCTGCAGCCCAGGAGGAGCAGATCATCTTACTGCCTTTCATCACAGGCTGAGCTTAATTTCATTTGCCTTGCAATAGTCCTGGCTCATCCTGTGTGCGTGGCTGGTTACTCATGGTAACTCGTGTCACTGTAACTCAGCTCTGAATCCTGGCTCTGGCAATTTGGCTGTAAATCTTACTTTAGTTCACGATTTATTTTTTTTTTTTTTTACTGTCTTGGCTCCTGGAAGCCTCTGGTCTGGTGAAGATCTCTGCTTTTGATTCTATGACACTTTCCACACTTCCTGTTATGGAAAAAAAAAAGAGCATCAAAATAGGATTCCAGTATTCTTCGTTGGCTGGGAAAAGAGAGGGGAAATGCATCAACTATTAAAAAATAATCATGACTTTTTAGCATCAGAGGGAGACAAGAGGTTTTGAAACAACTTGTTCTGTTTACTCCTTTTATGAACCATGGTTTTTGTAAATTTATTCCTGTTGACTGAAAGGCAACAGAAAACTTATGACATTTTGTCTTTCTTAATCTTTATACAGGGGTTAGTGTGGTTAGTGTGGATTTCTAAGCAGGAAGGCTGGAAGGGTCCTAGCATATCCGTCAGTGGAGCAGAGTACTGTGAACTCCAGAGCAAAGATCCACGAGCTGCAAATCTATACCAAAAGGAAGACTGTGCACAGAATCATGTCATCAGATATCTGGAGGAGAGAGGTGAGGATTATGATGATGTGTGAAACAGACAGCTAATTTCTTACAAGTTCCTTACAATTACCCATGATGCTTTCAAGGGAAAATACATTAATTTATGATTCATTACATACACAGGATTAATTTCCTAATTCCTTATTTGTAATTAACTAATAAATATGTAAAGCACAAGCCTTTCAATATCAAAATATATTTACATGGAGTCAGGAGGCTGTTGCTATTAAGCAATAGTAAGCTTGCCTCTTTGGGTTGAGTACCAGTATCAACTATAACTGAACCTTTTGTCCATGGCTTGATGATTACCAGAATATCAACCAGGAGAAGAAAAGGGTGGTAATGTAGGCTTACTATAGGCAAAGCCCCACCACTGTTGTCAGCTCCTGTCTTACAGCAGTGGGATGAGCTTTTGGAAATCCTGATCAACCACTGCCACCCAGCTTGTCTTGAAGACCAAAGGTTCCAATTTTTTCCCACACATCCTCTCGCASCATCAGCTCATCTCTTCCTCCCAGCTTGACCATTTAATTGTATATGCCTATTTATTAAAATATAATGGGAAATTGGCACTTTGCTTCTCTTAACCCTTGAAACTTCTCCCTTAAAACTTCTGCTTTTTTCTCACTTTCAGTTGGCTTTGAAGGAAAGATTTCCACAAGACAAAGAGAAAGATCAAGATGGCAAAAAAGATGGCTAGTGCCCAGTTCCTGCTATGTCACCATTCTGTGGTAAGTGAAGAATCCATGCTGTCTGGTGGACACAGTGGCCAAAGCTCAGATTCTCTGGGTCCATGTCATGTGGAGGAGAATGGATGAAGAAGCAGAGGAAACTAGAATTTGAATTTCAGCCACAGGCTGTTTGCTGGTCCCATTGATAGTGCCCCAAGTGCTAACTGTAATTTCCTTAYTCCTTATATTTGGCCAGGGCCAAAATGACAAAGTGGGGTAAAAGCCAAAAATAAGTAGCCCTCAGAATAGCCTTCTCCACATCTTCCTGCTAATGACATCTCTGAAGAAGACTGCTTGTTCCCCTTCAGACAAGCTTTCAGAGGCTATTTTAATCCATTTTTAGTTGCAAATAGCATTTATCAGAATAAGTGTGGGCTGGTTGCCAGCTCCTTCAGATCTTTGACAGCCTGGAGGGGAAAGTCTCTGAAAAATAACTGAGTGTGCTTCTACTRCATGTTCCCGTGCCCAGGGGATTTTGGGGACATTATAAGGAAACATTCATCTGATGGAGCAGAGCCCAGGARCCAGTGCTTTGCTAAACCAGTGATTCCTCTGTCATCATCATTTGTTCCCAGGAATCAGAGCTCTTGTTCCTGTCATCAGTATGGTTGCTTCAGATTTATTTTAGCAATCTTAGGAGGCAAAGAAGCAAAGTTGGCAAAAAGGTTAGAGAGTCATGACCCCAGCTCATCGTGTTCAAAAATCCTTGCTGACAGTCATCTCTGTGGTCTCTGGAGACTTCACCATCTTGGCCAAGTTCATGAACTGTTCAAAGTTATATTTTAGAAAATGCCATATTGGACATTAATTGGCATTCCCAGAGAAGGACACCTTGAGCAGGCTGAAGATTAAATGATTAATTGTTTAAAAGATKAAATGCCCCCTTTCCCTTGAGAAATTTTGATACCAGGCAGTACCTGGGCAACTTTCCCTACTGCTCTGTCTTGGACTCTGGGGCTGTCATCTGTCATCAATTCTAAATCAATTTTAACATATCTTAGGAATAATCTGTGTGGTGACCTAGTGTGTGACTTCCCTGGGCAAGGGGTGGCAGACAAGGGAAAAAGCCCCAACAGAAGGGTGGAGGGTAAAACGAGAGATCTTGGGGTCTGATAGAGGTTGCCATAGAAGAAATTTAGGAAAATACTGCTACATTCATGGTGCATGGCTGTCCTCCAGCATTTGTCATAGTGACTTTGAAGACCACTTGATCTGGCCTTGATCTATTTATATCTCTTGTATTCAAAACCAGGYATCTGAAATGCAGATCACAAGGGGTTCATGAACAGTAGTGTGCWGAAAACCTGTTGAGTGTGTGACACCTGTGGCAGTTTTGGATCCATGATCCTGGCCCTGCATCAACATAATAATGACAAATTCTTTGCTATGATGGAGGAACTGTTGCATTTAATCAAGAATAAAATGGTACCGATCCATTTCTCTCTCTCCTCTGACCTGAGACCCAGTTATATGTTTTATGACGTGCAAAGTATGTGTTCATATGTTTTGACAGTCAATAAACATTTCAGGATGATATGGGAATTTTTACAGTGTTGCTAAGTTCTTGTTTCTTTATTATTTAAAAGGGTGAAGCCTGGTAGCAACAGAACCCATCAGACACTTTAATGTGCAGATGCAAACAGGCCTTCAAGAAATAGTAGCCAGTCTTTTCCTCCCTATTTTATTTCACTGTCTTTGTGAGAGGAAAGAAGACTTAGCCAGAGGTGAGCAGGCAGATCATATTTCTAATTATGTCAAGTTTGAAGGCCGACAAGACGATCCTTGTGGCTACTGTTGACCTCCATCCATGCACTGTCAGGCTCTTGTGACCTGTCATTTGCTGCCTGTAAAAAGCCAATAAATCTGACTTACCAGTTGTGTGTCATCCTCTCAGCACCAGTAGGGCAGCTACAATTTTCCAATTAAATACTATTCCTTGTGTAAGGGTTCCAGCAAAAACCAAATGGCAGCCCTTACCTACCAGYTCCTGTCAACTCTGTTTCAGTGTTTTTACAGATGCATTTGGCTGTTGAGCAGGGCAGTGTTTAAACAGTGGAGAGAGTGGGAGATGAGTCACTGTGCTGCAGCAAGATGGGGATGCTTCTGCTTGCTGCCTCCAGACTAATTAATTTATCATGAAGGTGGAGGAGTTTKGCTGAATGTCACCATGCTTGTTTTCCCTGCCCATTATTTCTAGGTGGATCTTTAATGGAAAAATTGGGTCTGCCTTCTGTAAGTGTCTCTGTGATGATGCTGCAGGCCTAAATGGGGAATCCCTGGCAGCCTTTAGCTCTGRTGTCTCCAGCCCTGCCCCACAACAGCATGCCCAGGGCACACCAGAGACCGGGCTGCCCAGGCTGGGGATGGCACCTGAAATCCCATGGAGGAGGCAGCTGCTCCTGGCTCGCTGCCCCACTTTCTTGGCTGCTTCCTGCCTTGGTGTCCTACTTGTTGTGCCAGCTGGAGCCTTGGGGGAGCTGCTGCTGATTTAATAGTTCAATAAATTCCCCTGTTGATGAAAGCATCCCCCTCTCAGGGAGGGCTGGTGCCAGGAGCATCAGAGAGCAGACCAGGGAAGGCTGGAAAGGACCTTTTATGATCTTAGCAACAGGTTTGAGTCACAGATGTCATTCCACCTCATGCACTTCTGAATTCAGAGCTGGAAGTGCCAATTGCCTTGTCACAGCTATTCCTGCTAACTACAAAGATGGATTCACTCTGATGCAATTTTGTCATGGAAGTCAGCTTTGATAGGTCTGTTGTGTAATAAAGCTTGGGCATCCTTGTGGCTACTAAAAGTGCTGCAATGCTTTCAATTGGGAGATAAACCCACCATTTTCATCTTGGCTCAGCTGCCATTCTCTCCCCTCATTTCCCCTGCTGCTCGTCACCTCGTGATGGAGGCATYCAAGATATTGAACTTCAGTAGAGGCTTTAACATTTAGAGTTATAAGAAAGTTTGCATCTCTGAACATCTAAAAGTGGTAGCTGATGCAATAAAACTGAATACTTGTGTGGAAACTCTTTATAAACCAAATGAGAAGTTAGGAGTTCTGACAGAGTTMATCTTTGACTACTCCATCTGCAGAAGGTCACAGCCTCCGTTTTGTATTGAGGAAATGCTGAGAGCAGACTGTAAGAAGGAAGGAGGAAAGCAAGCAGACGCTTAAGGAATAAAAGGAGAGGAAACCAGAAATGACACTTAAAGGCAGGAGACTAGTGGAGAATGTCAACTTCTTACACCCACAGAGTTGCAGAAATGAAGGGGACATCTTACCTGAGCAATGAGGGGAGCAAGGTMTGTCTGTCTGGGGGTTGTATTTGTTTAGGGTTTTTTTGCAAACACACTCGATGTTTGGTTTTGTCTTTGGATATTTATATAAATACAGGGGCAGAATCTTATCTTATCTTGTCTTGCCTTGCAGTCTGGTAAGCAAAGATTCCTCGTCATTTGCCGCAGTTCCCTTGGAAGAAGTCAGTTCCCAGGCAGAGGCAGTACACAGAGTGCACATGTTCTGGGGGTAGCAGTACACAAATGAGTAAGCAGAGGGCTGCCCCAGAGTCCAGAGCACTCGGACACGCTGTCCTGGCAGCAGGCACACCCCACAGACGGGGGGCAAAGTTTGCTCTTTTCCCGACAGTCCAGAGCTGTCTTTAGCATCTGATTTCCCACCCTGTCCCCGCCRCCCTCTTGTACAGGGCACTTGGACAGAACACTGTTTTGGATGGGCTTCCAGAGACCTTTTAAGGCTGTGGGGTTTTTCCTTTGTAGCTGCAATTTACTGGTATAACTTGTCTGAATTATGCAGGCTTTTTACGGTGAATYGGGTTCAAGAACCTCTATTTTTAGTCCAACTCTAAACAAGTGCAAGAATTACTGCCTGCTTGTCTCGTGYTCCTCTGTGGCCCTCTCCCTCACCAGGGCTGTCGGCTTTCTGTGCCAGGTAGCTGTAAGGTGGTGGGAACAGCCAGAGAAACTGGGCTATTTCGTCTGAAACAAACCATAACCTGCTTTTCCAGGACCATAGGAAGCCAATCAATCCTCTTGACTTGTCACAGCAAGCTGATGTGACATTAACTGGCAAGTCCACGTTGATCTCTGAACAGGATTCCTGAAAAGCCTGCTGGCTCCTGGAAGAGTGTGGATCAGGGAGAGTGTGAGGTAAATGTAAGCATGCAATTCTGGAGTATCGTGTATGTGCATGTTGGCACAGCGATGTATCTGTGCACAGYACAGACATTTAAAACGCACATTCAAATAAAGGAAGAGCTGCACTTGGAAAACCCATTTGTAACCATAACAAGGACTCGGGCTGACCTGCGGAAATGTTAACTGTGGCAGAGCTCCTTACTCCAATATCTGTTTATACAAAGCATGCATGTGCTGTCCCTTTGTTTTATATACAAATTCGCACGGAGTCCATCCCAGGAAGCTAAGATCTGGGCTTAGCACTAAAGGATGCTGACTGTGGTATGGATGGGAACGGCTGGAAAACCCACAGGAGCCCAGTGACTGCCACAAGCCTGCTGTGCTAATCCCTACCCATATTGTTTCTCATTTGATTCCAGCYGGTATCAACCAACCTTGCAGCACCCCTACAAGCCAGCTGCTCCAGGAGGAGCAGGAATGGTGGGCTGGACCATTCTGAAGTTGCCTCTSCAGCACACACATGTATGGCTTGTCCTAACCTCAATCCACCTGCTGCCTCCTCCTCAAGGCTCAGCTGCAACTAATCCACCAGTGCAGCTTCCTTGTAGACACCTCCTTGGAGAGAAGATTTTGCAGGTTCTGTAAAAGCCATGAAAGCAGCTCCAGCCTTCTGGCCCCCTTCCTGGCACAGGGGCGATTTTTGGAAGGGCAGGAAACATGCAGCCCCTTTGCAAAGCCAATTGCCACCTTCTTGGCTTCCCACTGCTGGCTTTATGGCTGAAGCTGCCCAGGCTGCTGCTGCTCTGTCAGGCTGAGGATGGGATGGTGGTGTGAGAGATGGTAAGTCCCAGGCAGGGAGGGGTTGACTTTGGGTGAATGGATGTGTCCCAGGGCTCCTGTGTGTCACTTGATGCAATTTGAACCCTTGTGGTCCAACAGTTTTGCAGCCCAAGCAGAGGCTCTCAGGGCAAGCAGGGCCTGTGTGGAGCTGGYTTCAAGGGGCTTTCTCACAGAGTAAGGTGCACATGGAAGGAGGTGACACGCTCCCTGAAAGGCTAGGGCCTTCAGCTGCCTTCCCTTGCATCTAAGTTGTGAAAAAACATGGAGACTGGACTAGGTAAAAACCTGTAACTGGCAGATTAYCTTTGCTTTGTGGCCCTAAAAGACTCAGCACAGGTCCCATCCCCCAGAGGGATGCACCCAGGGCTGGAAGGGCAGCAGCAGTGGGCACTGGCAGGGTGCACATGTCCAGCCGTGGGTCTGTAGGTCCCAGGAGTGATTTCCATGTGGATAATTGCCTCTCTGCTTCCTGCAGAGCAGCACTGAGGCATCTGTTGCTGCTTTTTCTGCTCGAAATCTATTCATCTGCAGACTGAAATGAGAACCAGCTGCTGGGTGCTGGGATTTATTTTAGAAAGCAAACATCTTCTGCAAAGCAKGATTCTGTTTTGAGTTGCTGTTTCCTTTCCCATCTGCCCAAGGAGCTGGGTTTGTGGCTCTCCCACTGTCYGTGTGTCCTCGCTCACAGCACGGCTCCTCTGTGCCGGGTCCCAGCGTGGCTCCAGTGGGAAAGGCCAGGGTTACATTTCTGCCTGGACTGTGCACAGGGGAGCTTGTGCAAACTCTCTTTGGTAGCTGGGTATGTTTTCATCTGCTTATGGTTTCCCTCCTCCCGAGTTTCCTGGATTTGAGCAAACCCAGAAATCTCAAAGCAAAACACCACTGAAACACCATCTGGTTTCACATCAAAACAGCCCTTCCCAGGCAGTTCTGTGCCAGAGCTCGAACCTGAGCTGTGCACTGGCACTGGCACCAGCACAAAGTGGCTGCTTTGGTGGTGCTCTGCACCCACAAAACCTCTGCAAATACACAAAAACACAGGGCACAAGGCCAACTGGGCAATCTCCGGACTATATTTTTACACCTTCCTTTGTTTTCTGTGTTTTCCTTTGGTTTTGATTTTAAGAGAGTACAAAACTCCGCCTTATTTGTTTAAAATGAGAGGCCAGGTGCTGCTCTCAGTTGCATCAAAATTAGTCTACATTTACACTCAATTTTTGCAGAAAAGGAATACTTCTGTGACCTCTTTTTTTGTTTTCTACAGATGTCCTTCCTCTTTTCTTCACTTCTTGGCAGCTACATGAAGGATTTCCTCACTGGATTTTTAATATTTRTTAAAGAAATTGTGGCTTTCAAAAAGATTTCACTTTGCTTTGCAACTTCTAATAGTAATTAAAATCTCTTTCATAACAGAGCACAATTTGTTCTGATGTATTTCRGTGCTTTCAGAGGTCTTTTCTGTTCTTCCTGGGCACTTTTCATATTTTTAAGACCAGCAGAATCTTTATGATTATCTGTTCTGACAATAAATCTCACCCAATAATTTCTGCTCCAACATTTCTTGAGATGCATTGTATTTTTGAAAAAAGGTTGTTTTGTCTTCGGTTCAAGACCTCAAACTGTGGAAGYTTATCCCATTCCTAGAGAAATGGTTCTAGTAGTTAATGGCTTTTGTTAAATAGTGCTGCCTACACTTTCTTTAAATTTTCCTGGCTTCCAACCATTTCATCAAATTATATTCCTGGGGATTTTTTTTCCCCTACCTGATTAAAAAGCCCTATTTCTTATAATTTCTTCTGGTACTTATAATTGTGGACAATGGTCAAATCATCTTTTGACTTTCTGTTGGATAAACTTGGATTGAGTCTCTTAAGATTCTCGTTAGTAGTATGTTTTCCAGATGCAGTATCTTTCTTGAAGCTCTTTCCTGAGCTCTTGACCATTTCTATGCTGTTTTTAAACTGTGAACACTGAAATAAAACTGCACATTCTCTTTTGATACAGTAGAGAAGTTTCTGCTGCTGTTTCAATGGCAGTGTATACCAAGATAATGCCMCCTCTCTGCTATTGCAGGATATGTTCGTGCTTGTAGGTCCAAGAATCACATTTGTCTTAGCAAGAGGATCATGTTTAACTATGTACCATGACCCTTGGCTAGAGTCAGATTTGAATCAACCCTTATGGAGATGGTATTTTGTCTTCCACTGTACCCATGTAACCCTCACCATCCTTCACTACCATACAAGTAATCCAAATTTGGGTCCATTAACCACCACAATGTACAAATTAATTTGTCATGTTGGACGGGCTTTTAGGTGGGCCTGTATATCTGAGCATTCTTATTGTCTCTCCAAGCTCACCATTTTTGTATCATGGTTAATGCTACCTGCTTTCCATGAGCAATGTTGTGGATTGCTGTTTTCACATGGCAATGTCAAGTGRGGCTGTAAAATGACACCTGATATAAATGTACTGATGGAGTCATCTGCATAAAATAAACTAGTGATGTCACCAAATATGGGACTGTGTTTGAATAAGACCTGATCCCATAAAAAGATAAGCACCTTTCCTAGAGAGAAAGGGGATTTTTGTCTTTGCAGATACTAAAACGGAACCAGATAAAWCCCTGAGYAGCCTCACCACCTAATCACACCTAYTTGTGCAGGAACTTGGATGAGATGACTTCCAGAAGTCCCTCCCAACTCCAATTTTTCTGTAATTATATAATTATRTGACTAATTAGGTCACTACTTTTAATAACTGTCACTGTTCTCTACAGTCACCTTTCTGCATTTCACCCTGTTCTAAAGACAAKTTATCTGGGTAGGCCCTGTACATTTAAATATCTTTTGCATCAAATCTACTTAAAGAGCTGTGTTTATGGATGAAATAGAGAGCACTTCATTATCAGGTAATCCTTCTCATGCCAAATACAAAACAGAGGTGCTTCCTAAAGGTGTGTTTCTCTGCAGGCTGACATTGTTTTGAAGGGTGTCTCCTGTAAATGTGTTTTGGGGATGGACACTGGKGTCCCTGCAGAGATTTGTCAGGGCCTCTCTCTTGCCCACTGGCCAAGCAGGGGCTACCAGAGGYTGTTTTGGGCTCCAGCCGTCCCTGGAGTAGGACTACCAGGCTGGCAGTGTCCAGGAGAGGTCACTCCTGCCTGCCAGAACCTGCCGGCACAGGACAGGGAGCTGCCTCTTCCCGGGGCAGATCCTTACCCTCTCCTCTACAATATACAATGGCATGGTGGGCAGGAAGGATGTCTCTTGAAGGTGGAGAAAGGTGCTTCTCCTTTTCTCCTCAGTCTGGGTTTCCCATTCTATGTGCATCCAGCAATATTATGAGTGTCAGGTGTATGACTGGCCTGTGATTTCAATAAAACCTATTTGATCAGGTTTATCTTAAAATCAGAATATTTTCAAACTGTTCTGCATTTGATTTCTCTCCCTGATCACAGTTCTCTTCCTGAAYATTGTGAATAGCCATTCTCAAGCTCGTGTTTTATTCCAATTCTTAATRGTATCCTTTGATCAAACACCATTGTAGAATTTCATTTGGACAGGAAGAGATCYCTGAAGATCACCTGGTCCTTTCATCCACTTGAAGGAAGACCACTAGGGGCCACATCTGGCTGATTACTAAATATCTTCATTAATGGTGAGTCACAGGCTTTCCAAGAGCCTCTTGCACTGCTTGACCAGCTTCATCAGGGCTTGTTTTGTGTCTTAATACCCAAKGAAAATTCCCTTGCTCTGTGCTTTGTTGACTACATGTAATCCTGTTGCTGTGCCCTTTACTGAGATCTAACGTGTTCCTGTATCAGCTTTCCCTTCCCTTTCCCATATCAGCCTTCCTGCTCTTCCTGAAGTGCCTGAACTAACAGAGRCCACATACGTACTGACTGTCCTCGAGGGAATAACTACAGATCTGCAWGAGTGTTTCATGCTGAGAAATACGCTCTGGTGCTGGAGAATCACGTTAGAGCAGGGGGCAGCTGGGAYCCCTGGCAGCTCCAGAGGGGCCTCTGGGGTGACACGGGGGACCACGTGCCCAGGGCTGTGTTTGTGCAGCCATTTACCCACCTCTGGGATACAGCTGCTGCCTGAGCCAGGCATTGTGCTCTGGCTGTTTTCCCTGTTTGTTTTCTTCCTTGTGGGTTCAGTTGTTTTGCATCTGTAAGGCTGAGTGGGTGTTGTGTAGTTTCTGAACACTGTGTTCTTTCAGAGGGTTTGGTTTAGTTTGTGTTTTTGAATGCAGGTAGTGCTTCTCAGAGGGGACATTGCTCTCACTGAATGGCATCATCCATCTMAATACCTGGTTTAGCTTCTACACCAAAAAATCTGATGAGATACAAGTTGACATCTTCTTTTCTTCATCTGGTTTGAGGAAGTCACGACGATTTTTCAGGGAAATCTTTATTCGAAGCTCTGAAAATGTATAAACAAGTAGATACTTTCCTTTGTCAGGCTGTCAAAATTTTCCCAGGCTACCCTGGCTTGCGATTTTCACTTGTTATTCCTTCTTTCAGATGACAACAGAGAAATGAGTTGACAGGCAGTGGTGTCTGAGACAGAGACTTGCTCTGGGGAGACAAGCTCTCAGCTTAAAAGAAAACTTTGCTGTACTTTTGGCAAGGCTGGATCAGTGACCCTGCCACAGAGCAATGATGACTTTTGTCCAAGGGTATTCATACTGCTAAAAAAATACAAAATGCCCGAAAGAGTTGTTCCCTGGGACTGGTTTGAGTTTAAAGCAGCAAAGGCTGAGGACCAGTGGCTGGTAGTGGTTGTACTTGTGTATAACATGYCTATGTTGACTGGGGACAGCAGTCACTGGGGAAAGGGGCTTTTCYGGGCTCATGAGAGAGGAGCCGGGAGAAGAGAGCTTAGCCATGAGATCAAAGTGCTKGACTCAGGTGTGATGGGGTCCCTATGTTTTAGAAGTCCATGTGATGAGTTGGAAGAGTCATAGGCTGCCAGTCCTGCAATGCCCAGSTCAGTCTCTCGTGGGCTTTATTGGTAGCACGTGCGAAGCGACACCTTCCTGATTCAGACTCACAGCCGGCTGCAGCTCGTGGCATGCATCAGCCTGTTATTGTGACACTGCTCATGTATTTCCTTCTCTCACCCRCTGCCTTTCCAAGGGGAAGCTGTGATAATGACAGGACTCCTTGTTCTGTGTCACAGAAATTGGGTATAATTGCTCCATTTTGGCGGCTTTAAGATGTGCAGCGAGGGAACAGGCTGGATTCTTTCTTAAGACATCAGTCATCTGCAGCATTTGGTAGATGGCACATCAGAGCTGGGAAATGACTCAACCATCTTTGTTAAAAGCGATCACTCGGCTGTGGGAATAAAATTAGAGGGAGAGAGCTGAGGGGGGTGCAGGAGGGGAAAGGAGACTTGAGCAACAAAAACAGAGATGCTGTGTTCTGTGCYGCTCTCACAGCACAAGAGTTTCCTCTTGCCAGAGCTGTGTCTGAATCATCCCGTCGGTCAAGGAGCTATTCATCAGCCAGGCTACCCAAGATGAAAAAGGGCAAGGTGTCCCAGAGGGCAGGGGAGGTCAGTGGGTGCAGCTGGGCTCAGCACAGCGCTAGGCTGCTGGGATGAAGCTCCTCCATTAGTGACTGCAAATGGTGTAATTTCTGTGAGGCTGTTGGGGTGAGCTCAGACCTCTCTCCTTAAACCTCTGAGATCCCTCAGACAGGTGTGTGGAGGTGAGTGCTTTCATGTCTGCCTAAGTCTTATATATCTCTTGCTTTCAACTTAGWGTTGAGATCTCAGCAGAAGAACCCTAGATTCCTATCACTGCCTGAGCCAATACGGGCTGTTATTAGTGGAAAACCTCTTTTAGGGAAATGAGAATCRGCAGGGAATTACATGGTCTGATTAAACTAGCTTCCTGTTCTCAGCTGGCATGGTGCATTGGAACCAGGGTAGCCCCCAATTTAGCCCTCTGCCCCGGGAACATCCACCTGCTGGTGTGCTGTTGGGTGCCTGGATGGGCTGCAGCTTTGCCCTTCGGTCACAACACTGGAATCATCCTAACCAGGAGCCATTTCTCCTCCTGGCTGGGCTTACAGAAACCTGGGTGGGTTGCTCCTGCCTGCCAGTGAGTCTTTGCAGATCCTGTGTGACAAACTGCTTCATGGCAAAACAAGCTGTTTCTCAGTGGGCGTTGCAGGGACTGGCTTGTTTGTTTTTCCTGCTGCCAAGGCCTTGCTTATCTAACCTCCATTTCAGTTYTGTTCTGAGTGGAAATATTCTTATTTATGCAGCTGGGGCAGAGGTCCTTTTTGTTTTAACTCTTCCAAGTTTGAACTTGTGGAAAAGAAAATCTCTTGTGGTGGCTCTGTCTTCTGCTGGATGAAATGTTGTGCCTGATACAGGGATTGTGCAGATGAGCACAGGTCAGCRAATTTGGCCCATGCTCAATAATGAACCATGGTAATTTCTTCAGTTTGTTTATGCATCTACTTAATTACATCTAGTAGAAGTTAATTCAGGCCTTCTTGGTCCAAGTCACTCCCATCCAGAGGCACTTCAAACCTGACACAAGCTATATGTAAGAAACAATCCCTTCTCCAAAGAGAGAGTGAGGGACCTGATGGTCTTCACACACTGATGGACCTCTTTGGTTGTGGGAACCAAAGTGACTGGTTTTCCTGTTATACAGAAAGAACTGCATCCTCTCTAATAGAGAATTCAGTAATTTGCAGAATATGCAAATGATGCCTCCTAAATTGCCGATTGAAGTGTGAGGACTCCACGGCCCCACTATTGCAGCTGTKCTCAGTACTCTGCATTCCTAGGGGGTACTGTGAAAATATGCAGAAATGTGATTTCTTATATATTGCTTCCTTTTATAGTCTCTCGATACACTACTTTGTGTTTTTGTTTAAATACTCCRAGCTTTGTTCAGCACAGCCTGTTCAACACAAAGGAAAGTCAGTCATTAGTGATTAATTGGAACTTGCTTTCCTTTCTCAGCTGTGCTTTTTTATGGACTGTGCAGGGGCCTGTTTCCAAAACAAAGTTGATCTCTGTGGCTCTCCTCTGAAAAGCACCTACCTGTGCTAGGTTGTGATTCCACAGTAATTAATGAAGGGTTGCAGAGCTGGTCAGTGCTGTCTCTTTAGTGTGGGCCAGAATGTTTCTAAGTACTATGACAAATTGGTTAAGGGAGCACATGTTCACGATTTGCTACAGCTGATGAATKACTGTAACAGAATGACCCTCTCCTRSATGCTCAAAGGGTCTTGATAAGGTCCTAATGACAGCTCTCCTGTAGCCTGTTTGGGAAGAAATTGTAATTTTGGGAGCAAGCAGAACTAAGTAAAGCTTGTTTCAACCAGCTGAATAGGAACAGAGTGGGAATGTTTCAACAAAGCTGGTGCAGTTAGAAAATGCATATGTGCTGAAGCAGAAATGTTTCATGGAAACAAACATATGTGGTTTGACAAATTTTAACTTTAATCAGTCTTGTGTTGGATAACTTGCCTGTTGTATTGCAAGTTTGATCTGGGAACTGCACAGAAACAAAGATGCTCAGGTTTGCCCAGGAATTGCTGCCTGGTAGCCAGTCCTGGCATCCTCTGGTTGGCTGAGGTGGGACATCTTTCATTCTTTTGTTCCTTAAAAACTGGAATTTTGGTTCTTGCGTGAGGCTGATGTGACCCTTCAGTTTTGTTGTTGCTCACTCCCAAATACATTTGCTATCCTTATTCAGCTGAGCACCCATGATATTGGAAAAAGGCCCACCTATGTTTATTTTACTCAGAAGTGCTGGGCTGCATCTAATATTTTGTATGTATCAGCATTTCTAAAATTAAATCTCACAGGATTTCATAGGAAACTTGCAAACTTTTTTATGCCTGTTTGGAATTTCAAGCTATTGAAAATGTCTACAGAAAGGAAATCCTATTAATSAGCTAGCCTGAGATCTGACTTCCACCTTATTGCTTCTGAGATTTTGAACAGATGTGGCTGGAGGTGTTGTGGCAACCACTATACTCCCAGATAGCAGTTGCTTTTATTGCTGTATAAAATACAATTTACACTGAGGTTTACTTGCACACGGGCTCTAGAGGCTCATCCAGTGAAGACTAAGGGCAGAACAAATTTGGCCATTTCTAAAATTCTTTGCAAGAAAGAATATTGTTTTATGGAATCTGATAAGATATTGGTTTGCTCTGTCTCTACAGAATGAGTTTGAAGCTCAACAGCACCAACAAAAAAATAGTGTTAATATTTTCTGCATTCAGGAGATGCTCCTTTCTTGGGAATTTGGTCACAGGTATATTTAGTGTTTGAATAACATTTCACCACAGAGAACCAAAACCTATAGGGAAGTCTAATTACCACCTAGAGATCCTATGACCCAATTCTATGTAGTCTTATCCTATTTACAGACTGAAATCATATCTGAAATATTACGCCTCTTAAGCCATGGCATGCCTACTGCCTTCATTTCCAAGTGGCTTCACAGGATATTGACATTATATTAGCTTAGGGATTCTTAAGTTTCTCTGTGTGCGATTTTGCTGCCCCTGAGTAAACAGAGACCAAGATCTTAATGAGATGAATTCCAAGAATTGCAGTTCTGAAAGAAAAATGTAAAACTCACCCACAGCCATCAGTATTTACCTTCTAGATCAAACTTCAGGTCAGGCTTGGAGGAAGGCATTAAGAATTAAAGTCCTGACCCAGGGACAGGACAACTGGTACTGAATCAGCTGCTCTGTCATCAGTTTCATGTGCAAATTTGGGCAAACAGTTACATTTCACCTATTCCTGGCTCCTTGCTTTCAAAGCGGAGGCAGTAATATCTTTCTGTCTTACAGGCGTGGGAATACAGTACAGCTTGTGAGGYTTGGTCATTACTGGTTTGGAAGGATGACAAATCCACCTGTTCTCCTGATTTTACAGATGGCAGAGGCAATGTGGGGAGCTGGCTTTGTCAGAGACTGTGCTAGAAATGAAGGACTAATCGGAGCAGTCTGGGAATCGTGTGTTCTGATGCCAGCTCCCTGCTTTGGCCATCCTGTTGCTGTCTCTGCTATGCTTGGCTTTGTGTCTGAGGTGCAGAGGAGTTTCACCTAGGGGAATAACTGGAGGTAGAAACCTCTAGTTTCTCTCCTTTACCAGATGCATTTTTTTCCTGGAACTGTTTCAGATTAGCTCAGTCATTAGACTMTCTAATTCCTTTAAAAAAGGTTTGTTTTTGCTTTCACATGCTGACAACATGCTGATGCTTGTCACTTGACTTGGCTGCGTAGCACTTCCCATGACCCCAGCAAGATATTTTGGAAAGGATATTAAAACAAGCATAAATTGGCCCTGAAGAAGAGCGTGTTCAGTAAGTGTGTGTTGCAAGCACTTACGTCAAGGAAGTTAGAAATCAGTGCAGAATTTTTCTGTCCCTGAAAACCTTGTCATGAGGTAATTTTCTGAGGTGCTGACTGCTGACACAAAAGGACCTTGGTGCTGTTTATGAAAAATCTGGTTGCTCTTCCCTCTAGTATTTACAGCACCCTCCTTGATCCCAAATAACCTTGTTGGTCCCAAACAGCAGTGGAACACAGGAGGCTTTACTCACATCTCTTGGAGCATTGCACATCAGTTGGTTTGCCTGTTTAAATGTTCCTGACAAGCTGCATGTGGTCCAAAAAACTCTGTCCATCTTCACCACTGACCAAAGGAAAGAATAATTAATACAAAGATATAATGGCAATTAAATCCAGAAATATGTGCACATTACTTTTTTTGCTCCACCTTACCAGATTGTTTTAATTTTGCCATAGCCTGCAGTACCTGATTGCTCAAAATGATTGATTAGTTTACGTGAAAACAAGCAGATTGTTTTGTCTATCTATGGTAGAATGTAGACTGATTGATTTTTTWATGTTTCTGTAACAGGATGTTTCATGTTTTTCAGGCTGGGCTCCCATGCAGAACTGGCTACCAGCTACCTTTGGGTTTCCCAGTCCACCCACAAGGRCAGAAGATCCTTGGGTGTGAGAGAACCACATGCAAGCCTCTTTTGGCCAAGACTGATGCCCAGGTACTTCAGTCACCAGGGGGTCTACATTAGGTTTTGTTGTAGAAATGGTGGGATGGCTTCAGGAGAGAAGCCTGAAATACATAGGGAGCATCTCTGATGGTTTGTTGATTGGGACCCTCTAAGAGGAAGGGTACTTAGGGCAGATAGAAGGACATGAACTTGTGCTTCTCTCCTACATGATGAACAGCYAGTACTGGGGTCACTCTGTCCCCTGTCTCTGCTGAAGCTGCTCCTCCTCATCTCCAAAAACTCTTAGGGTCACTGTGGGTCCATGGCCAGGTGCTTGGTTCAGCCCATGTGGTAGGTCCTCTCTTCTGTAGCTCGGGAACAGCTTCCGTTCTTTCGGGAATCCAGCCATTCTGTGTGATTTCTTTGGCTTTTGTAGAAAATGCCTCCCAAGGGAAATTACTTGATTTCCACCTAATAAAACATTCACTTAATCAGAAACCAAATGTTTCCAATTTGCCAGATATTCCAAAATAAGTAATTCTCAGGGGGAGCCATGACAACACTTCCTTTTTTATTTCCTGTTCCATGACAGAACAGAATTAATTAACTAGTGCCTCACCTCCTCTCATGCAGGGTGGCAAAAGTGGCAGYGCTATCTGCCCTTGCCCTGCAAATGTACTCAGGTTGAGGGAAGCACTGGGGACAGTGACAAGGGGGCACCCTGAGCTCAAGCTCATATTTGAGTTAGTCGCACCTGCCTGTTCACTCCCCTGTGGGAAAGCAGCCCTGCAAAAAGAGACGTGAGCGGTTCAGAGGTTCAGGGCTGTCCTCTGACAAACGGATGAATTTCACAACACTGTCTGTCCTTTGGGCACCTTTGTCTCTACCCACTGACAGCTGAACTGCTCATTTCACGTGCCCTGGGGCCACTGAAGTGCTGCTGCTTTTGAGTTGTCTGTCTTGCTTGAACAGTATGGAGGACCGAAGTTCCTGCTATCATGACGGTGACCTTCCTCCGGGCACCACAGAGAGTGCCCAAGGAAGGACATGCTGATGCTGTGGCCTCAGTTACTTCCTGCCCTGCAGCTGCTGCCTCTGGCTCTCTTGTTTCCCAGCATCTCTGCCTGCAGGCATGATCCCTGTCTGTGTTAAGGGGATACCTTCACCTTAGCCTCCAATGTCAAACCTGTGCTTTTACTCATCAGTCTTTTCTCTCCTCATCTGTCATTTGGGCCATGATAACGCCCCTGTGCTCCTCTGGAGGGCTAARTGAGGGAGAGGAGGAACAGACTGTCTTCCAGCAATGCAGGAACATAAAGCTGGAGCTGCAATTGCAGTTAGCGAGCACAWAAAAGCCGTAATTTCTTTGCCAGTGCACAGCCCAGAGACAAAGCCTCTGCAAAGCCCTGCTGGCAAGCACCCCAGACAGAGACATCTGCGTGGCACATCCCCACAGGGGTGCAGAGCAGAGGAGATGATGTGTCTCTACTCTGCAATTAAGACTCTCATTTTGTCAGTTCTATTCCCTTCTTGTGGAAGCCAGTGAAAAGCTCTGCTTTTCCCAACTCCCACCCCCGTGCAGTGCTTTATGGTGCTTGGGTGTTCCCTCCCCACTGAGGAGTGGCTGCCCCACATCCCCGTGTCCTCACTGTCCCCTTTGTCCCCACCCTGCCTGCTTGCCTGCCTTCAGCTGAGCAATGCTCTTCCAGCTTTCCTGACCATGGCTGCACAGCACAGGACCCTGCTGCTCAGAAACCCCTGCATGCAGTCTTGCTCTGAAGCACACTGCAAAGGCTTTAATTATGTTTGCTCCAATCTTCTTGGCTTAGAAGGGCTGTCCAAGCCTTTCCCCACTTTCTGTTGTTTTTTTAAGAATTTTTTTAATGAATCCTCTCTTTCTAGGTCTGTGATTTAAAACATTCTGCTGCAGGTCCCATGCTATAAACATTTGCCAGTCCAGCTCTCCTGTTCCACCTGATGCTGTGCTGCCAGGGCACAGCAAAGTGCTAAACTCTGAGTAGATGGGCTGCACAGCTCGGCTATTCAGGTACACAACAGCTACTTTTGGGGTGTTACTGATCTGCTGTGATTCTATAATTTCACAGAGAGTGAAATMGGGACAGATCCTGGGGAGAAGTGCAATGTGCTGCACTTCACTGTCCCATTGCACCAACACATGTTGCAGGTTTTCTCTCTTCTCRTTTGTGAGATGACATTGTACATCCTTTACCCTTCCTCTTTGTACCCTCAYATGCAAAGATCATCTCCAAGCAGAGCTGTATTTCTCCACATCCTAAATGAGGAGTCACCACGCAGAATGAGTCACTTGTGCAATTTTCCATAGCTTAATCTAAACTTTTAGGGCCTGATCTCATTTTTGTTGCTTACGTTAAGTGGTTTCTTCCTTCATGCTGAAATCAGCAGGATTTCCTGTGTCACTTGGGTAGAAGGTTTTCAAAAAACACGCAGGTTGTTTCAGGTCAGGATTCAAGTAGGAGAGTGAAGTGCAGGAAGAAGTGCTGGACAGGTAAACAGAGCTGGTGATGAAAGCTGGCTTCACACAACCTTTACCCCTTTGCATGTTCTTTYGTGTTGCTTAAGCACTTGAGTGATTTAGTAACTTCTGTGAGCTCCAGGCTGATGGGCTGGCGTGGAGTAGGGTGGAGAGGTGGCGTTCAGTGGGCAACTAAGAAATGCCATGTCTCTTGTGGAAATGTGAAGATTTTGGGGAGCAGGGAGTTAGATGCAGTGTTACTTTTCATATTTTCTTTTCCAATAAATCCTCACTCGAGAAACAGATTAACTTCCCCAGACCATCAGARCTGAGTATTCCAGAAAAAGCATTTAGGTCTTTGAATGTATCCAAAGACCTGACACCCTTTCCTCACTAAACTGATCTGTGACACACTAAACTGATCTGTGCGATTTCTCAGGAAGAGTACAAAGACACCATTAGGTCATGTAGAAAGAAAATTAGACAGGCAAAAGCTCAGGTAGAACTCAATCTGGAGTAAAGGATGATAATAAAAGGTGTTTTTATAAGTACATTAACTACAAAAGGAGAGCCAAGAAAAATCTACATTCTGCKTTGGGTGCAGGAAGAAACAGTGTCACCAAGGATAAGGAAAAGGYTGAGGTACTTGRTACCTTCTTTGCCTCAGCCTTTATGAGTGGTTATCCTCAGGGCAACTGGCTCCCTGAGCTGGTAGACAGTGACAGGGAGCAGAACACCCTCCTGCAATCCAGGGGTGACCTGCTGAGCTGCTTAGATGCTCACAACTCTACGGGATTGGATGTGATCCACTCAAAGGTACTGAGGGAGCAGCAGAAGAGGTCGCTAAGCCCCTCTCCATCATTTATTAGTCCTGGCTAACTGGGGATGGGGCAGATGACTAATTGGGTAGGTTGGTCAGTGTGATGCCCATCCACATGAYGGGCCAGAAGGAGGATCCAGGGAACTACAGGCCTGTCAGCCTCACCTTGGTGCATGAGAAAGTTATGGAACAGATCATTTTGACACAGCACACACAGGAAAACCAAGGGATCAGACCCATCCTGCATAGGTTTATTAAAGGCACTCCTGCATGACCAACCTGATGTATTTTCATGACTAGGTGACCTGTCCACTGAATGAGGGAAAGGCTTTGGCTGCAACTGGCAACCAGACAAAAGGACAGAGTGTCAAGCTGCTCCAGGGAAGATTCAGGTTGGATATCAGGAGGAATTTCTTGAGTAAAAGGGTTGTGAAACATTGGAATATACTGCCCAAGGAGATGGTGGAGTAACCATCCCCGGAGGTGTTCTAGAAAAGACTGGATGCACTTAATGCCATGATCTAGTTGAGAAGGGGGTGACTGGTCGAAGATTGGACTCCATGAGCTCAGAGGCCTTTTTCAATACAATTTACTCCSTGATTTCCCACAACACAGATCATTCCTTTTCCCTCTTGTCCTTTCTGCTTAAACAAACCCGGTCTGTCTACAGGATTCCTTAGTATCTTGGCCAGTCTGACTTGAAAAATACTCTTGTACGAAAGCCTTGACATCTAGTGTGTTACATTACCTTTTCCCTACCCAAATCTTTCTCTTTTTTTTCTGGTTAAGTACTTTTCACATGCATAAATAAGCCTTCTGCTTGTTTTTATCATATTTGCAGACTTATGAGCATATCTGTTTTGTCTCTCAGCCAAATGGCAGAGACAGCTCWGTTCTGAGAGTCTGGCTAGAGTTTGTTTCTCCTCTCTGAATTCGCACTTTGACAATGTCTTACTAGCAATGTGCTACACACAACTGAGTGAAATTATCCCAGAGAGCATCACCCACAGATCTTATCCAGAAGGATTGTCCCTTCTGTCCTCCAGGGCAGGACATATTTTCTCAGACTCTGTCGAAAAAACTTTTGCAGAAAAACTTTCCCCCTTCTACAGTCTTGACTTTTTCAGGTTTAGCTGAGGAAGGCTTTGACCCTGCCAGATCTAGGGCAAGAGACCCCCAGGGACACCAAATCGGGTYGTGGACCCCCACTGCACTTGCGCCAGAGTACTGGTGAGTCAGGTTGGTTACCGTGTTCCCCGGTGGGTTCTGTCCTACTTTCTTTCTTTCCTTTATCCCTTTTTCTCTGTTTCTTTTCTCATGGCAAAAGAAGTTCAGCCCCTTTTTCTTCAGTTAGTAACTTTTTTTTTTTTTTTAAAGTCAGTTCTATCTTCCCACGCTGCAGAGATTTTTTCCATGCTGGCTGTGATATCACTCTGTATGGAGACCTGTCTATTCCTGTAACCCTTAAAAGTGTGGGTGAAAGTGACAGTCTGTTCAAATATTTTGGCAAAGAATATAATAATAAAAAATTAAMAAATTATTACCAGAAACTTCAATGTTCTAACTCTCAAAGCAATTAGATAATAGGGTAGGTCAAAAAATATGCTTGTCCCACCTTTCTTTTTTACTYCACTTTTTTCGCGTTCTATTTTTGTAGCTTTTAATCCTTGTAATAGCTAATCCTTTGGGAGCAAGGATGGATCCCTTGAGACTAGTGCACTTGGAAGGCCTGTAGCTTTTCCTTTTGCAAATACTAGCATTACCAAAATGCATAATCTGTGAGAATATTCTCTCTGGCAGCCTATATAATCCATAGGATCACCCAGGATGTTATTTGCAGTAGAAATTGTTGAGTGTTAAGGCTGGGTTTCAGATGGAATGAGCTCTGGTTTTTAAGCTGAGGCGCATGGGTGAATAAGAATTGCCCTTGCACCTTATCTCAGCAATGTGCAAGCACCGATTGATATTTYCTGCGAAGGAGTAGCATCTCTCTCCTAGTTTTGGCCACAACACAGATGTTAATCTGTACCACCTCACAGGGTTGTTGAGGGTGGAGGRCAGGGACTCTGCAGACTTTGTAGCAGAA
The DNA here is from genome assembly GCF_030028575.1 of Malurus melanocephalus. Taxonomy (NCBI): domain Eukaryota; kingdom Metazoa; phylum Chordata; class Aves; order Passeriformes; family Maluridae; genus Malurus; species Malurus melanocephalus. The sequence goes on from NW_026623234.1 coordinate 1,248,511, forward strand.
GGATGTGCCTTCTGGCTGAAAAATTTGGGAAGGGTAAACTGTCCACAACTTTTCATTGTCTTGAGGTCTGTGGTGAACATTTTTGCATGTGAATCACCGTCTCTTTTGTATACTTACGCTGCTAACATTGTTGCTGTTACTGTTTGTTTTCTTATGTCATTGCTGGTTCCAGTAAATTGTTCCTATCTCAACCCAYRATCTTCATCTTTTGCATCATAATTCTCAACTCCATCCCACCAGAGCTGGACAAGGGAGGGGCAGGGGGAGCAAGAGAGTGGCATGTGATTTGAGAGAGTCTTGCTGGGGGCACTGAATTGGGGAGTAGCATTCCTGAACYATGACAAACACATAGGTGAAATCCAAACCAAAGGAGAAGGGAAGGAGAGTAGAAGTTGAACAGGAGACAGGCTGGTTTATGAAGAATAGAGTAGAAAAAGGAAAACTTTTCCCACCTGGTTTAGCAAACAGTGAAAGATGGATAGTGAGAGGGGTGATCAGAGTCAGCTGAGCCCTTCCCAGATTTGCARGTGATGCCTGGGGGTCTGAAAGGTCCCCTGGGGACAGCAGCTGGCATGGCTTCCTCTTTGGCTTTGTGTAGACTCACAGCTGGAAATGCCTCATGGCTGCTGAGGCTCCATCTGCTCCGGGTTTGTGCTGTGATGTGCTCTGCGGGGCCGTACACGCAATGGACCTGTTGGAACACGGAGTCTCTGCAGAGAAAATATCCCTTGAGGCTCGGTGTGATGGGCTACACAGAACAGGCATAAAGCTGCTCCCTCTTACCTGAGCCTCCACTGGCCCAGAACTCCTCCGAAAATACAAAAAGTCAGGTGTTTGTTACTGCTGTAAATTTGCAAAATATTTGTTCAGTGTATGTTGTCTTTAGGAATCTGACACAGAGCTGTGAAACTGCACAGGGTTCCCACCTCCTACAAAACTTACCAGGATCTAGGAAGCTTCAAGTCTTAGAGGAAAGGTTGTCCTTCAAGAGAGAGAATCCCAGACTAGGTAGGTCTCAGAGATGGGGCTGAGCTTGTCAAATTCAAACCCTCATACCAGGCTTTATTACTACTCCAACACAGTCGTCTCTGAAAGGTGGCTTTGGGCAAGTTCTGCTTGCTCATTCTTATTGAGATCAAGGTTTTCAGGCCTGTCCAAATTGTGGTCTKAAATTCCAGGAGCCTGGCTTGCAACCCAGCCCACCCATGGAAATGGGAGTGGAATTCCCGGCAACCATGGCTGTGCTGAGCTGCCTGGRTATTTATTGAACTCTCACGCACGAAGTGTGTTTTTTCTCAGAAAAAAACCAGCTCTGGATCACTCCACTCTGCACATTTTTTCCTCTCAAAACAGTCAGACGTGATCAAAGCATAACCCGGTTTGACAAAGCATTTGTGAACTTGAGCAGACCCAGCCTTCACTACAGCTTGCAATGAGACCCTGAACCAGGAGCACATTGCCTGGTTCCAGGCTGGGTTTCACTCATCTGAGAATCAGTGGGATTCAGATTTTGATCCAGCTGGGATCAGTGCAGCCTCAGCCAGTTGGGTTTAATTGCTGCAGACGCCATCCGCTGTGCAGTGAGATGCAAAGTGGAAAACAGGCTTTCAACCCCTTGTGCTCTCAACAGATAAACACAAAAGGGGTCCAATGGCTTCAAACGGCAAAGGGTTTGGATGAGAGTCACAGGGAATTTGCAGGGGAGTTCTGGTGGAGCTAGGTTTGTGCGGGGGCCAAGAGCATTCCTGGTGCAACGCTGTTGACGGCAGCGCCTCATGCGTTTAGCGTCGGATCCTCATTTGTATTTTCTCCTGAGCTCACAGGGCCTGGCATCCAGTTTGTGCTTTTGTTACAGCAGCTGTTACTGGTCTGGCTGCCTCAGTAATTTCCCCAGTCCCTGGAAAACCTACTCATGAGCCCATCTCTAGAGCTCTGTGATTRCTCTCTTAAGCACATGCTTCCCAGATTGACTCCCTCTCCACAGACTAATTCATCTGAATAATTATCCTCTTCTTGGTGCTAGTTTGTTTTGAATGCAGAAATTTGGCCATTGCAATTTGTTCTATTCTTGAAAATCCCAAAGTCATTGAATAATGATGAATAGAGAAAGCCTTTTTTGTTAATTCAAATTCAGCAGTGAACAGTGTCAGCCTCTCTGATGGACTTGGCATGTGAGGCTCTCCCAAAAACGTGAGGCTGTGGCCCCAGAAATTCTGCTACTTCACAGAAGTCAGGCAGGAGGCGCTCCCTTGTCCAATTCTGCAGCAAGCATTGCTTGCAGGTGCTTTCCTGAGCAATACACAGGTGAATTATTGGCAGATTTTTTTCAGTGGTGAAAAGTGGACCAAAACCACTRACTCTGAGAAATGGAAAACAGATTTCCCTTGGTGGAGGTGATTTAGAACATGAAGTATCTACCAGCACCTTATTAGTGCAGCACTCTAGCACAGGAATTGCCACAGTACCTTAGATAAAGGGTTTGTCATTGAGCTCAGCCTTTGTTGCTTTGGAGGACARCACAAAGCACCATTAAAATGGACAGTGGGTAGCACCATATTAACAACCACATTTTACTATGGAGGGTGCTTCTGCTGTTTCCATAAACCTCTGCTGGATCTTTTTGCACTATTTCTCAAGCAAGATCTCAAGACAAGGGCTGTGTCTTTCTCATTCCTGTGGAGCTATGTTTTAAAGTGAGGTCATTAGGGATGCATAAATGATCTCTTACATGGATATGCTTATGTCTGTCATCTTCTGTTCTTGCTCAAATGCTTTCTTTTGCTTGTAAGAGGATCTTTTCTTTGGATCCCTCTCTATGTTTTTATATGGATTTTCAAATCTTTCTAGCTGATCCTTCACAATTTTCAATTTTATTTTGGCTCTTTCTTTTGAGAAAGAAAAATTAACACTGTTATTTCACTGTGAGTGGTTAATTTTGTTCTTAAAACACCAGCAAAACCAGTTTGTCTATTTCTCTTGGTAAGTTAGGACCTTCTGAAACTCTTATAGCTGCCTTTTCTTAACATCAGGGGTAAATTATGTGCATCCTAATACAGATACTTCTGTGCCAAAAATGACTGCTTATGCCAGATTTCCACCTGCTGCATTTTTTCTGAAATCTGTATTTTGAAATTATCTGGATGAGCATTCTTATTCCATATTCATCTAATGTTAGGGAAACATGTTTATGCATCTCCGGGAGCAACTCACAGACACTCCTGCTTTCTAGAAGGAATATGACTATGATGATGTTTTGGTTTCATGGAAAGTAAGTTAAAGCCAAATTTCCCTGAAGGAACACAACTGATGGACTCAAAGTCCATGAAAACCTTGCTATCTTAAGGCAATGAAGGAAATGAAAGACAATCTTTTTGCTTCTGTCACCTTCCTGACTCTTTCTTGAGGTCATAGTAATCAAGGTGTCACCTGGTGTTTTTTAGTGGCATGTCTCAATCATGTTCTTTGGGGCAGTTCTGTTCCAGACAGAAACCACCTCAGCTTCTGTCTCTGATCACATCAGAAAGAAAAGGGAAGTTTGAAGGAGAGATGGAGTCCCTTGCCTTCTGATCTGTAGATGAAAGACTGCATCCTTTTCCACTTACCTTAAACATGCTGGTTTAAAAGAGGTTRTTTTATTATTAAAGTAAATCATTAACTCTGGAGGTTCTCTTGGTAGGTCTCTCTTAGGTCTCTTCAACTCTGTGAGATGCAAAGTGAGTTGTGCTCAAAATATTTGCTGTRGTTAACTGTAGAGAGGACCTGTGAATCCAGAATCAGATAATGGTGGGGGGAAAAAGCAGCAAGACACTGTCATGGAGAAATGAAGAGAAGTCTGTGAGTGGAAGACTTCCTATAAAAGGCCACATGGTCTTACCTTCTTATTTCCATTTGTCTCCCAGGAAAGTTTTAGATTGTGCTGGAACACAGTTTTTTCACATTCTTCTCTGTGCATCACATTATTCTCTTCCTCTGTCCCCTTCCCCCCATCTCAACAATTTTTGTGTTTGAGTTAAAGCTGGACACAATGGGAGAGATATTTGGGTTCCCCGCTCCTCTTCTCCTGTGATTTCTTATTTATGTGTGTAAATGTTTTGTTTAATTGATTCTCTTTTGCCAGAGAAATGCTGGGCTCAGCTCCAGGCAGTTTCATTTCCCTCTTCTATCTTGAGACATTCCAGACCTGAACAGCATAAKATTGTGCAGCTAAATATTTAGGAGAAAGCAACAAATCTGTGTCACCAAAAAGCCCTGAATATCCCTCAGAATAAAATGATACCATTTAGCATGTGCAGAAAAAGYTATATACCATTTCTATGAAAAGTCTTGGAGCAGATTAGGAAAGGTTTATAGTTATCATTGTAATCAAAATAGCATCTCACTAAAGTCTGATATCAGAGCTAAAGCTGCACCATACTCAAATCACTGAAATATCCAGTGTGCCGGTGACTTCTCAAGTCTGTCAAATCCCACACCCCTCCTAGCACAGACCAGCTTCTTTTACTGAAGATCAGCATGTTTGTGCTTTTTCCTCTYATTCCGCTTTTAATTTTCCAGTACTTTCTACGAGCAGGGAGAGGAATTACGGATAAGCATGCTTCTTTTGGAAGGCACTACACTGCCCATCTTTGCTGAGACAAACATCACCTACTGCTACCACTGCTGAACCTGACTCCAGGGACTTTGTCTGCAAACGTTTCTGAGATTTCTAAACCTCTAATAGAAGTCGGTGCAGAAATTTGCCAGAGCTTACCACAACCTGTAGAAGTGGTGAACTTCAGCAGAGCAGTTCAGAAGAATACAGGTGGGACTGTCTGCCTTGGTTATATTATTGTAGCTGCTTTTGACAAAGGCTGTGAACCAGAGCACAAAGTCTGAGAAAAGCATCTCAGGTTTGGGGTGTTTTTTTTGGACTTTAGTTCTCATATGAATCAAACCTTTTGATTGAACATGTYCATGAAAGCAGCTCTCTTTCCCAGTGGATAAGAGGGAGGGAAAGAGAGAGCAAGGAAAGAGYTAAGGCAACAGCTTGACTGAATGTAAGTAGGAAAAGTGAACCAGCATTGCATTGCCAAAGTCTGTTTTTTTCTATCAATCTTGTCGTTGCTTTTGCTTTCCTTAATGTCTCAGCTTTACAGAAATTAATGTCTATTTATTAATATTTAAATAATTTTTGAATGTTTTCTAACTCAGTATTTTGATGGAAAAGAGAGGTTGGTTTAATTTCTAGTTTTATTTATTGGAATGGGACAGACATCAAGAAATTACACATTTTTGTGTCTGTTAATATACATATGTTTCCTTTAGCTGAGCACCTGATGGAGAAAAAAAAAATCTATGAAAGCTGTAAATAAAACTTCTTTTCTTCTTCCCGTTTTGCAAATTGTTCTGTAAATAACTATGATTGGTTTTAGACTAGAGGCCAGACCTTGACCATGTAATCAGTGGATCAGCTGTGCCTTTTCCCCAGCATCACTTGTGAGCATCTGGCATATTCTCCACGTGGGGCAGGCACATGGCTTGCACCTGGGTTTGGAAGTGAGGCAGCAATAATCTTGCTCTTCTCCCAGCCCTTTGGAGCACAAGAGAGTGCCTGGTGAAACAACACAGCTGAGGTGACTCCTGCCTGGGCACAGGTCTTCCACTCCTGGAGATATCTCGGTGATAGACAACGCTGCCTCTGGGGTACCAAGTGACCACTGCAATTAGCGAAGTCCCTGCATCAAAGGTTAGTAATGCAGATGAAATGTGAAGTAATTTTAAACTAGCTGCTACTATTAAAGCAGATTAATAKTAGCTTAAACAAACTGTGGTACTTTCTGAGAGAGGTATCCTGTCTGCAAAGATCAAAGTATGCTAATGAGGGGASCTGGTTTGGAAATTTGTGATGTCTTTCTGAGCGTTACTACACTCRGATTTCTCTCTTTTTGTATATTGGAATTTAGTGAAGTTTAAGCAGTTTCATGGAGATAGAATGAWTGAAATCCCATCAGACTGAAGCAGCTTGGGTCCAGGCAGAATACATTTCAATGTATGCTGCCTCTGCTTGCCAAAATATTTCTTGCTTCTAATTGGAAAAAGGCAAGTTCCCYTGTGGGACAAACAGCCTGCTTGAGTCATGACCTCTGGGCCAATGACAGACTTAATGGTTTTTCTGCACTGTATTCATTATTCCTGAGTAACTGCCTTGAAATGTAACTMATTTCCTCCATAAATGTTTCTGTAATTTTGGTCACTTTAAATGAAAGCAGCTCCCTTGAAACTGAAAAACAGGAAAGCAGAGAGAAGAAAGATGRCAATAATGTACACATTTCAAATGGAAAGTTTATGTGGGTCTTCCTTGATAATTACCCTATTCAGTTGCAGTGGACCCAAAACTGCAGATGAAAAGAGGTGAAGGCGCATGAACTAAACGTGATCAATAAGATAACTTTAGGGAAGACTCAAATCTGGGTCAGGTAAAACAGTCTCTTTAGGATGAGGATACTCAAGGAGTGTACAGTCAGTTAACAGGACAGACTGAAAGGCAGAGAATTTGGGAAAATGATGTAAAGACCCTTCTTTGTAAGTTTTTGACAGTCCTGCAGGTGAGATCATGTCTCCCACCTGTCCTTGATTTCCCTGTCTCCCACCTGTCCTTGATTTACAAAGGGTGAAGGCTGCTACCACAGTCTGGGTTATAGACATCTGACTCAAATTCAAGCCAAGCAGCTCACATCTTTAATACTGCTGAACTCCATTTCCTTCCTTCTGTCAGCTAGGGTGGCGATGGTCCTGGACATGTTCCAGTAGTCTGGAGGGGAGATTTGGRTAGAACTGGCCTCTGCTCAGTTTCCACTGCACAACTCCCATGGCACAAAAGCAGTTCCCTTTCTGAAGTCTTGCCAGATGCATAGAAGGCTTAAATAGCAATTGAAAGAATTTCTTTCATCTCTTGCAGTCATCAACCAGTTTTAAGCTGTGCAATGGTGGCAAGTCACATGGGGAAAGCTTTCTTTCCTGAGTGAACATGACATGCCCTTTTTGGCTGCATTCAGGGTATGAGTACCCTGACTCAGTTCACTGCCACTGCACTTACCTACTATTTTAAGAAACAGCTTGCTAAACCAGAGGAAATTCTTTTGCTCCCACCGTGGATCACATTTGAAAAGTGATCTCAACATGTCAGCAGCAGAGACTGGTTTTTGGTAGGTTTGAGAGACACACACCTGCAAAGGGTGCTGGGCCTCAGCTTGCCAAAGCTTTATTAGCTTTGGAAAAAGGGGTCTCAAGTATTGCCCCAGGGTGTGGGGTGGGYATTTGCTGGTACAGTCCAGGGTTAAGAGTGATTGCTGCAGAAACCCTCCAGCCTTTACAACTCAGAAGTTAGAGAYTGGGAAACAATCAGCATTGGAATTCTTCAAGGCACCAACATCTGATTGTTATTGATGTCTGGACCAGTGAGTAGCTGAAGAGCCTGACATTTGTAGACTTAGAAATACTTTCTTCCATGTTTCTAGAACCTTTTATGAAGTTTCCTAGAATGAATCACTGTTTAAAACCAGCTTAGTAAACATCATACAGCTAAAATGAYTTGAACATAGTACAGCTCAAACTAAGATTGAGTTTTCAAAGTAAAGGTTTGCCAGAAATGGCAAAACAAACTGTTCTTTTCCTTAATGTAATAAAACACCTGTCAACCTCCAAAGAATCAGAAGTTTCTAGCAATAGCTGTGAATTGTGAATGTTCCCTTCCACCCCAGAAGGCATACACCTGATRATTGATAACCAGCACACATTCTGCTCTTTAAATACTGCAAGGAAGCCCCGTGACTCTAACCAAGGGCACAAGGACATGGCCTCTGATTGGGAAAACCTTGCAAGGGGAGTGTGATTCTCACACATGCTTTTCTGGGAGCTGCTTGATGCAATCTGATGAACGTACCTGACAAARTAAATAAACACCAAAGAGAGCACTTCCTCAGCCTTTTTCCAGAGTTATAACTGCAGCTGTAGMCAGGATCATAAGGCAAAATCTGACTGACTGTCAATCCATTTCTTTTGCCAGTAAAGTCTACAGGTAAGAGCAAACTGTTATTTTCTTATTCCAACTATGTTTTGCTTCAGCTGTAAGGTATGGAGAATTATTTTTGTTTGCTTTAGACAATGGGGGTAGTTCATTTATGGGGCATTCTAGTTCCAGATAAATGAAACTGTTGTTATCATGGGACACTCAGCTCTGGGAAGACATCCAGCATCTTTGGTTGSTACCTCTCTTCAAGAAGAATCTTTGGCTGGTACTTCTTTTGACCTGTGACAAATCAGTGAATTGCTCTGTACCTCTTTTTCTTAGATGTAAAGTGGGAGCAAGCTGAATGACTGTGTTGTAACATTGCAGTCATAAATACACAAGGCATTTGCTTATTCTACAGCAGAAAACAAGACTGGGRTGACCATCAGCTGTATTTTTAAGAATATTTCCATCTGCCAACTTGTTTGGACCAGTGTAGTAGGATGAGTGCTAGTCAACTCACCATAGTTTGGCTGGTGGGGGAGAATACGCTTGGTATCAGGATGGAGAAGCTGCATGTTGAACCAAATCAAACTCAGGACCAGCAGACCTAAATAGTTTTGTGGCAGCTTTCTGGATGGATCTTCACCCCTGTAATGCACACAGTGAGAAGAGACAGTGGGGTCTGGCCGAGATAATGAGGTCAGATCCACATGGCACACAGGCGGTTGTTGTGCTTTGAGGACTGGGTTGGCTCACGATCTGTGTCAGAGGGAACAGGCACCTCAAAGACTAGAGCTGGCTTTGTGTAGTACCACTCACAAGCCTGGGATTGTTCAGACACTGCTTAGATACATGTCTTCATGCACCATTGATGAAGTCCAGCATTGAGGGAACTGCCTAAGAAATATTAGGAAATGTTTCTGAGCTAGCAYAGGAAATAGATGTGATCCCAAAGTGTAAGAAAAGAGTGCATGTAGTGATAACTTTGAAGAAAGGAGAAAAGGAAGTGAAAAGAACTAGGTGGTAGTCACCCCAGTTCCAGTTTTTGGAAAAAGTGGGACAAATGAGCTGTGCATAAGCCTACAGAAGACAACAAAGTGGCAAGTCACAGGCACATTGGGCTGTCAAGAAGAAATCAGAGCCCTCTTTTTTTTCTAACAGAGGAACCAACCAGGAAACCAAAGGGAGATGCCCAATATTCTGACTAGGGTAAGGTTTTCTATTTTCCTTCACATTATTCAGACAGCTATGGACTCATGTCCCATGTAAAACTTAAAGAATTTGAGTCACAGTCCCATGGGAAAGGTTATTCAGTGAACATCCCTTGGAGCTTTGCATCAAATGGGAGGGAGCAATGAGGGGACTCTTGTCATTAATGGCTTCTTTGATGTAACAAAGATAATRTTTATCAAATGTGATGGTGGTGTCATGCTGACAGGCATGCAAGCACATGGGAGCACAGGGTCAGAAGTCAAAGCTATCTTCAGGTGCTGGAGGATCAAACAAAATAATATACAATATCGACATYTACAAAATAGGGATGAAAAATAATCCACTGCACAAATGCAAGATAGGTGTCAGCTTGCAAAACAGCAAGAGAAAGGAAGGTTTTAGTCGTTTTAAGAGATCACAAAGTAAATGTTTCAAATGCTTTGCTACTGTTAAGAGATCATCCTTATCCTGGGACAAAAAGACATGAATATAGTCTTTGAAACAGCCTCCTTTCTCTGCTTAGCACTGGTGGGTTTTGGGATTGAGTGTTATCCATAACCGTGGATTGCAGATTTCACAAAAGCCATAGAATAGTTTAAGAGAGTTTAGACAAGAAAAACAAAAACAATCMGATGTCTAGAGAAGATATTCTCTACATTTTTTCCATTTGTTGACAAGACTGTACACTAACCTCTCAGCTTGTTATGAAAGAAATAAGACAAACAATTTTCTGAGTCAGTGCTAGATAGGATAAGAACTCTCCCTTAAAATTTACACTGTCGCAGAAGAGATAAAGGTTAGCCTTTAGGAAGCCCTTCTCATTCCAAATGTAGAAAAGCACTGAATAAGTTGCTTAGGAGACCTTGGGAGTCTTTTAAGTGAGATTTCAAAAACTTTGCATCTTCCAGGAATTGTCATAATAGTGCTGCCACAGGTAGAGAKTTAAATAACAAGAGAATAACAGAGAACCCAGACAGGAGAGCTGTACAAGCCAGACAAGCCATTGGGCAACTAAGCTATTGGTAATCTTACTGTGGAACTGATCAGACAGTGTCCTGCCAGTCTGTTCCAACGGCAGGAGAAATCACTCAGTGGGAAAAGAGGTATTGGTCAGCCTTTCTAGAAACACAAGTAACAGCACTACCTGCACACTTATGTTGACTGTTTCTCTCTTTATTTTAGTCTCCAAATGCTAATGATAGGTTGTGTAACTGCTAAAACAAGAGTATCTTCTCTTTCAATTCAATTTAAATATCTGAGGTCCACTGATAAAAGGGGTTTCAAGTTGTGGATCCATGTAAGAAATTGGAAGGATTTCCAGTCTTGGTGGACTTGACTTTGATCCCATCCACTTCCATGTTTCTTTTCCTAACAAATTTTTTTCATCCATGCACTACTTTGAAGGGAAGATAGACTCTTAGCAGCATTGGCAAATATCTTACTTACAGCTATCAAAACCTTGTGCTAGTCTGACTTCTGGTGATATCTTTCTTCCAGAAAGCAGTTAATCCAGTATGGTTATTTTCATTTCAATATTAGCATAAAATTCCTGCCAGTTTTACTTRAAGTTTTATTTCAGGCAGCTGAAAAACCTCCCTTTCGCTCCCACCCTTGCACAGCCAGTGATGGTTCCCCAACCTGCTCTCAGAAGTTTCCATTAAAATAGTATTTAAAAACAGGGCTTTATTTTTGGGCCACATCAAGTTCAGATAATGATCACGTAGTTGTATGAGGTGCCAAAGAGTCGTACAGCTCAGGCAGTTGCCATTTCACTGGTCAGCAGCAGGGCCAGTGTTGACCCACAGGGTTTCAGGCTGTTCCCTGAGGTACAGGTAATTACACAAGGACAATAAACTTCCTGGGGGCAATTGCTGACTTTTTAAGGACAACATCACTAAAGCTCTTGAACAAGATGGGGAGAATGAGGGAAGGAGAATAAAAAGGTCTCTATCTCTCATGAACTGACTGCAAAGAAAAGCTTAAAAGGAAAAAAGAATAGAAGAGTATTTAATAGCAATTGCTAAGAAAGCAATGTGAGGTGACCATTCTTTTGGGGGGATTACTTTTGGCTTAGGAAAGCAGAAGCTGAGCACAGTTGAGCTGGATGGATACATCCATGCTGCCTTTGTTGCTCTCTGATCAAGTTTAGTGGCTCAGCCTCAGACAYGAGTCTACCAGTCAGTGTTATCACCATTTGTTATTCTCAGGCCTGGCAGAGCAGAAAAGAAGGTCAGGATGAGGACGATGATCTGTTGTCAGTGCAGTGAAGCTGGAGCAGAAAAGCTGTGGGGCTCTGGCAGGACTGAGTTGCACTGGCAGAGCCCCGTGAAAACCAAGGACACCTGCAGCAGTCGGGGGGCTCAAAAAATTGCACTGATACCATCACCCCTCCMTGGAAAAGACTCTGTGTGAATGAACAGGCCTTTCGGGGGGACATGCTTGCTTCTTAGTTATGCTCCTGGAAACAAGATCCCAGTTTCAGCTCATGTAATTAATTCAGGCAGAAGCCTGAATTAAAATAGAAATTAAAATACAATTAATATTTCTATTAAAATATAAATTATAATATACTAATATAAATTAAAATACAGAAGAATTGTCACCCATGGTTTCATATAGCAATTGAAATCCAACTGTTTTTTTGTATAAGACCAAACATGGAGGTCTCTGTGTCTATCTTTAGCATCAGATAAGGGCAGTTAGCCTGTTCTTCCTTGGGTCTGGCTTTTCTCTTTTAAGGCAACTGTGACAGATCCTGAATACGCCTTACGTAAAACTAGAGGGAAAAAAAAAAAAAAATCATGGTAACTGAAAGGCACAGCCCAGCCACTCACAGGGACAGAAAGGGGTTGATACCTGATTTTGTTGTGTCGTTAATTGAGGAATTTTATCTTTTGTATTTACCCTAAGTAATCAGCAAATCTGAGTTTAAGGGTCACAAAAGGGACTGTGGGGGTTTTGGCTCAGTATTTGTCTGTGGGCTCTGAAATGACCCACGTTGTCTTCTGGCAGCACAGAGGAAGAAAACATTTGCAAATAACTCCCAGACCRGAGTTAGCCCAAGAAGCAGCAATGGCCAAAAAAGAAACCAGACAAAAATGCATGACTGACTAATACGAACAACATGTCAAGAGGGAAGTAACTTCTAGTGCCCATTTTCTAGCTAGAGCCAGTAGCTCTTCTTTACCTCTACTCCCTTGAACAGTAAAGGGGTTTTCCTTGYAGTCCTCTTCCACTATCAGGGACCATGAGGAAACTGCAAACAAGGTCACTTTGTCAGATGCCATACCACGTCCTTCATGGTGAAGCCTCTCAGGGCTTCTTTCTCTAGGACRATGCAAAAATCTCTGTATTTAGAAAAGGTAAGTTTCAATGAACACTGCAAGAAACTTAAATGTATGTGTGAATTTGCAAGTGCTGAGGTGCCTTTGCTTGCCTTGGCCTTGAGTGCCTGGCAAGCCCTGGTGGAGGACATGAAGTACTGCAAGGGCTTTCTCTGAATATAGTGTGACAAGTGTCAGGATCATAACGAAAGTTAAATGTATCTTTCCTAATAGACATATTTGGGTTGATTTGTTGCCTGTGGCATCAGCCACTGKTACTTCACCCTGAAGAAGAAAACACAGGCCCTGTCACTCCTAATGGTGTGCTCATTAGTTCAGCAGAAGTGTAACCTGCTCCTGCCCTGAAATTTGCCACCATCTCATCTGTAACATAAACACTTATTCAGTCACAACTTATAGAAATCATATTACAGGAGCTAAATCTACAGGAGTTTAGGTATCTTGAAGAAGAGAATTGTTCATAGGAATCTAGATCCATTTCTTGAATCCTTCTAGCAAATGAATTTAGGACACTTMGATTCTCTTTAACTCTGTTGCTAGTCACAGGGTTAGCCCATACTTGAAACACTCCCAGTCTAACCACCACTTCCTGCTCCAGGGAATAMCACTAAATAGTTGCGTGGGATGAATAAGCAGACCTGGCTCTTATCAAAGTAATTTGCACAGAAAATGTGAAAACCACAATTCCTTAACTGTTGGTGTAGATGTTAYACTGACTGTGAGGGTGGAAAACACTCAGCAGTTCCAATAGCTCCCTCTGCCCACAGTGGGACAGATTCTGTGGGTCTGCTCAGAGCTTCACAGAAAATGCAATACGCTGTTTAATCAGTTACAAAACTGACACTTTGGGGGGGGGGGAAAAAAAAAAAAGGATCAGTCCCAGAAAGTCTAGGAGCTGAATAGCCAACTCTGCTACTGCAGTTTTCCTTGTCCAGCTCTGCTTTACAAWAGATTTTTGAAGACTGCCCTACTGCCCTCTGTGGGCTTTACTGCAAAGCACCTTAAATAACCCTGTGGGCATGTGTCAGGACATGACTCCCTCAGACACTTTTGCTTCTCTTCTCTCATGCCCATGTGCTGCAGCTGCTTATTAAACCAATACCTTAATTTAACAAGGCCAATTGTACACCCTCCAGCCCTTTATGTGTCTGTTAATGCAATAAGAAGCCCAAGAGAAGACATCTGTAACATCAGGYTGTTTGGTCTTGCTGTTCTGAAAGCCAGTGAGCTATAATAAACTCATCTCCAAATAGACAGAAATGGAAAAATTAGTAATAAGTTTGGAAGGAAGACCCTGGTACATAGGAGATCCTTAGTTTTGATTGAGGTGCTTTGTTTCAGTCAGCATTTGTAGTTTTCAGGGAGGGGCCTGAGGGGTTTTACAGGAAATTGAGTGGATAATCAATACTACTAATTAGCTTTACACATTAGAAAGTCTGTGAGGCAAAAAGGGTGTTTTCCAACATTTCTCTACAAGAATGTAAAAAATATAGGCTTCTTTTTGGCTTCAGCTGCTCAGTGCCCCTTGGCAATATAAGGAATCAGATGCAGAACAGATAGTGCCTGGGGGTGCTCTTCTGCACCATCACCGGCCAGGGCAATAGCTCAGATCCACAGAAACCAGCAGAATTAAGAGAGTTTCAACTTGTTCCTGTTAGTTCGATTAGATGGCAAGGTATCATATTTATTTTTTACTATCTACCAAACTAGAGACATCCAAGAACATTTTTGTCTTAATGGTCAATTTTGACTTTTAATTTGTGAACTGCAATTATTGCAATGAATTTTTACTAGTGCCACCTCTTAGGAAATAGATCTCAGTCTGTACAACTTGTCTGGTTCCAAGGCACTATGGAAATGGACATCAGGTGGTTGTGGTTTTGGTCACTGTGGTTCTGGGCTTTACTTAAATGCTGCCAGCAGCCACTACACATGCTGGGTGAGTAACCTTCCTCGGATCTACAGCATTGTAAGAGCCAACCCAGCGTCCTTGCCCAGGCTGGAGGCTGTTGAAAACAGTTTTTACTTGACTGCAGCAGACAGTTCCCTTTACATGAAGAGCCATGTACTGAACTTCTGGAAGGCAGGCCTGCCAGGTAACTGGCCCTACTGTTAAATTTCTTGCTAACACATTCCCAGCCTGCCAGGATCCCCCATACGYTCCTTCTCACCCCTGTGTTCCCATGCAAACCCACTGCTCCAGGCAGAAGAAGGTAGCTGGGGCTGGAGCACCCTCTGCAGGGACCTTCCTCCCATCACCGCGCTGGCCATGCCTGCCCGGACACGGACACCTCCAGCCCACCGCGGCTCCTCCACACTGCCAAGGGGGATGGAGCCAGAAGGTCAGAGASGTCCTGCTGTGCAAAGCCTTGGCTCAGGGAGAGTCAGCACTGGGAGCTGCCAAATGCGCTCTCCTCTGGAAGTRGATGTGAAAGGCATTCTTTGGGAGAGGGAAACAGCATGACTGTGGAGATGTTAATCCAAATGCTGCTTGGTGTGAGCCATCCTCTTTGCAGCATGAAGGCATGTATAATTTTAAGGCATCATTATTATTATTATTATTATTATTAATAATAATAATAATTATTATTATTATTTTAAATCCTCTGTAATTAACAAAAAGAATTATTATTACCATCTGAGATTGAACTGAGCTGCAAGGAATCCATTACTTTTGTAAAATTTTTCCTACCGGAACCATCGTGATGGTTGTCATATTTCCCAGCTGAGGGCCTGATATTCAATGATCCCCATCCTCTCAGCTTGCAGATGTGCTRGAAAAAAACAGAAATTCTAGGGCTTTCATTTCAGTGTTGTCTGTGACCATGCCATTGAATAAGAGATTTGACAAAAGTTGATTTTGAATATCATTGCTTATGGGCACTGGCAGAGGACCACAGTCCCCTGCTCTGATGGCCTGCCATGTGTAGGGCAAACATTATTGTCCAAGATTTAGCTGATTGCCAACTAGTCGCATCAATGCTRTGGAGTCCTATAATAAGCCAAAAGTAATGAAATAGTGAAGCCTAATGCCATTTTTTAGAGGTGGTATGTTCAGGATCACATGTCATGGCTTGTTAGAAATGGGGTTGTGATATGCAGTTTGCAGGGAAGGAACGATCTGTAACTGWGGCACTCGGCTGTCACCAGCTGAGATGGAACCAACACATGAAATTCTCTAAAAACAAGGAAGGAATTCCATGGCAGCAACTGGTTTGCATTCAGCTTGCTGCGTGAAAAGGAAAAGTAGAGAGGGGTTTTTGGCAAAGGAATATTAACAGAATTAGCCTGTCTTGGATACATTAAATTAGCTGGCACCTATACTTTTGTCACTTGAACAGATGTACAAAGCAGTTCACAAAACAAAGCCTTTCTTTTTGGTTTTGCAATTTTCAGTAGCTTGCTCCACACCCCTTTTAACACCATTACTTCTTGTACTTTGGGAACACAGCCCCTCTTAGTCCTCTTTTCCAATTTGAGTTGAAAAAGAACCGGCAAGTGAAACAAGTATCTCAGCAATACAGCAAATTGTATGTTCCTTCTCAGCCCCATGTTTGTCTGATATATGGTTGCAATGAAAACTTTCCATTTCATTTTAAAAATCAAGTTTCTACTTTACAAGGCATAAGAAGGTGAAAACAACTGAACCATTAAAAGTAGTCCAAGATTTATTCTATTATTTTATRTAATGAATCTAGGTTCCATTCCTTTTAATGTTTGCATTTTGAAACAGGGGCTCTTTTTGAAGCCAGGATATATGTCAAGTTATTTTTGGGAATGCTCTGCTGCTGCCTGGTCAAGTTATAGCCCTCAGGTATAACARGCTGTAGCCAAACTCTCAGGTTTCTTTGAAAAGCTTTTTTGAAAGACTATTGCATGCTGCCTTTAATCTATTTCTACTTACTATTAAACTTCTATCATCAGTGGCTCTATTCATTGTTGCCCTGGTCTTTCTGTACAGTAGTACACAATTTATGTAGAAGTCCTTGTATAATTAATTATGTAGTTGTAGAACATAGGGTGCCATTCTCATGAAAAAAAGCCAGGAAAGTAAAAGCACATCTCATGGGTGTGTGGAAAGACAAATGCTAGTTCAGAAGACCACTAAAAATCCAACCTACTCTCTGGTCATATTTTATTAAGAAATGTAGATTTTTAAAGCTATGTTTCACCTTTTTTTTTTTTTTTTTTTTTTTTTTTTTTTTTTTATTTTTTTTTTTTTTTTTTTTTTTTTTTTTTTTTTTTTTTTTTTTTTTTTTTTTTTTTTTTTTTTTTTTTTTTTTTTTCTCTCCTTCCTTCCCACCATCCCAAGACAATATTCAAAGTATTTCACAAAATATAGCAAAGACCAAGATTTTTGTTTCCATTTCAGACTGCGAAATGGAATAATAGAGGCTGTGAGTGATTTATTAAAATCCAGAGTGAAGTTAATAAGAGCTGAATAAAAAAACTACAGTGCTGTGATTAAGTAGATCTTTTGGTCTAWGAGTAAAATCACAAACTTAGTATGTGCTTCACCACCTATGCATCGGCCACAGGTGATAGAGGATAGGGACACACTATCTTTCATTCTGGTTTCCTCATTAATTACTGGCTTATGTTTGTACTTGCTGCCTTAGGACTCAGTCCTTATCCTGCCAGACCGAGGTCTGGGCTGAAATCTCCAAACCGATGTGGCACGGTGCTGTCAACTCTGTCCTGAAGCGTGGCTTGAGGCCACCTCTATGGCTTGTGCGGCAGGACARCTCAGCGAAGTCGAGTTCCGCAGTTACCGATCCCTGCAGTGATTTGAGTTGGTGGTGTAGAGAAGGAAGAAATCTTGCATTCGCTCTCTACAGTCCTATAGCCTMACTCAGGGATGTGGCTGAGGACGGGGTGGGTACTTTGAAGGATTTGAGCCACGCGGCTCACTGATGGTGGGGTGCAAACAAAGGAGCGAACCCGTGTAATGCCCGGTCGCTCCAGACGGCCCCAAGTCCTTCGCTGGTGTCCWGGGCCGCGGGCAGTGACCGTCCCCGCGCGTGTCCCCGAGGGCCGCGGGCACAGCCGCTGTTAGGAGCTGCCGCCGCACCCCGCAGCTCTCGCCGGGCCGAGCCGGGCCCGCGCTCCGCAAAGCCGCCGCCACTGACCCGGCCCGGRCCGCGGCGGGAGCGGGAGCGGGGCCGGCCGCTCCACCGGCGGCATTCGGCAGCACCGCTCCCGAGGTGTCCGCCTCGCCGGGGCCGGAGCCGCCGCTGATGCGGGCGAAGCCGTGCCGGGCCGTGCCTGCCAGCGCCGGGCGGGGCGGGGCGGGGCCGCGGTGCCGAGCGCCGTGAGGGGAGGCGCGGCTGTGGCTCGGCACGGCCCGGCACGGGGTGGTGCGGCACGGCACGGTCGGCGCTGCCTCCGTCCGGATCGGGGCGTGCGGAGGGCCGGGCGGCAGGAGGCAGGGAGGGAGGGAAAGAGGAAGGGTGGGAGGGACCCCACGGCGCCGCTCGGAGCCCGGCCCGGCCCYGGGAGCGCGACAAGCGCCTGGCACGGGATAAAGTTATCCCGGAATAAGGCTGCACGCATGTGCGTCACCCCGGATGTGAACATGCCGGCCCGGCTCCCCGCTAGCTCGCTCCGCCTGGCTCCAGCGGATGGGCTGAGCCGAGCCGTGCCGAGCCGTGCYGTTCCGTGCCGTGCCGTGCCGAGCCGTGCCCCAGGCCCTGCAGCCCGATAGGGACCGGGGGAGGCCGGGCCGCCCGGGCGCCCTCGAGGGCCGAGGTGCGAGAGCCCCTTCCGGCGGGGCAGGCGCAGGTGCGCAGCCCGGGGCGAGCGGCGGGCGGGACCCCGGGAGCGATGGATTTTCGTGGGAAGAAGTACGAGCGCGGCAGTAACTGGTCGGACCCCGAGGTGGTGGAGCTGCTGCAGCTCTGGGCCGACGAGTCGGTGCAGATAGAGCTGGAGAGCTGCTTGCGCAACCAGCACGTCTTCAACCGCATCGCCGAGGTGTTGCGGGAGAAGGGCATCCACCGGACGGGCGACCAGTGCCGGGAGAAGATCAAGAAGATGAAGCTGGAGTACCGGCGGATCAAGGACAATAGCAAGGCCCCGCGTGGCGGGCGGACGTGGAAGTTCTACGAGGTGATGGACCGGGTGCTGACCAGCCGGCCGGCCCTGGCCTATGGCTCCCTGAGCGGCAGCATGATGGCTCAGCAGGTGCTACAGGGCAGCATGGTGGAGAGTTACCACCACCAGTTCGCCTCCTCGCCCCTGCCTTTTGGACACTCCCAGCACCCTGAGCTGATGGAAATCAAATGTGAGGAGGTGAACTCTGATGACCACAGCTTGACCCCMGAGCCCCCACAAGCCATGTCTTACCAGCAGGGCTCCCCTGAAGAACAGGAGATGGAGAGAGCCTTCTTGGAGAGGGCCCAGAATGACTCTCCCATCTCCAGGGTGGAGATTCCCATTGAAACCAGTGTTTCACCTTCAGGTAGGGATAGCCTTTTACATTCCAAGGTTTCTGCCCATTTTCCCAGAAAGAGAAGATTATTTCTGGTGCAGAGATAGACGCCTGGTTTTCTCAATGACATTTGGATCCTTGTTTTTCCACCTTCCAGAAAGCTTTAGCTGGTATCTGTATTTATGGTCTTCTGGTCATTCCCAAAATGCAGGTTATCTTGCAGCAGGTAAATGTTATCTAGAATTACTGAGCTAAGCTAAATGCTGTGTGTGAAATCCAAAGGGCTCCATGAGCTGGGCTTGGCATCTGTATTAGATTTCTGGTAAAACGCTGACAGTACTTGCCTTATTGAAAAAAAAACTCAGTTGAATGCTTTTTGGTATCACTTGAACATGAACAGAGCTGTACAGACAGCTGAATTGTGTCAGAAGACCCTCTTCTGCCATGGTTGCACTATAAACCTGCAGGTGAAACTGTCCATGCGTTGTTTTAAAATGTAGTCCAGATCTACTATTTTAGCCCACTCAACAGTGAAGAATACTTGGGAATAAGCATTACCTGACGGTCTAAGTTACTCAGTGGGACTTGGAAAGAAGTTGTTTTTGAAAATCACTGGCAGAAGCAACATATTTGTGTACAGGAGACTGGACTACTGCACTGAAAGCACTAAAGGAGTTTAGMTGCCAGGAAGGGTACAGTCTAGGAATTCTGAGGATTTCAAACTGATCTGGGACAGGCTGATAAAAGACTGTGAAATGCTGGAGAAGAAGAGATGGTAACAAAYGTGAGGGTAAATACCTGAGGTCAGGAAGAAGTAGTATGTCCCCTTGGCTGTGCTCCTTGCATAGTTAGCCTAGTGGAGGGAACTGATGATCATTCAGGTTAAGAYAAAGGACTTGTAAGGGGCTGGGGCTGGCAGCATAATGGTGTGCCCAATGTGTGATGTCAAAAAATACTTAAAAATACTTTTGCAAACCTCAAAATGTACCGACAGGTTTTACTTTGTTTTTTTTTCTGTAAAACCCTACAGTGTGTTCTAATGACAGGCAGGGGTAGGCAACAAAGCATGCCTGTGCCACTTTGCTTGCTGCGCTTATTCTTCCTTGCTTTTGTGTATTCACAGGTTTCAGTGAGCCAAACATGGCAAATTCGTCACGGATCCAGAACGTTGTTCCCCGGCCTGGGTTCTCTGCCTTGCATCGGCTGAGAAAAAAGCGAAAAGGCCAGCGCATGAGGGACCCACTTGATGATCTCTTGCTGAAGACTCTGACATCTCAGCGGGCCATGGAAGAGCGCTTTTTGCAGATGGAAGAGCGCCGATTTCAGCGAGATTTGGATGTGGAGGAGCGTCGGATGCAACTGGAACAACGCCGGTTTGAACTGGAGCGGGARCATGAGTTTCGCATGTTCAATGTCTTTGCTCAAATGCTCAGCATCCTAAAGCAGAGCCATAGCGGCTCCTCCTCCTCTGTTGCCATGCCTCAGGGTTTGGACTTCAGCCAGGCACTGTCTGAAATTGAAGGAATGGGAGGAAGAGGAGGCAGCCTTCAAGAGACCAGGGTTCGGCCGCTTGCCAAGAGAAGGATTGACATGCACAGTTTTTGTAGCCCCAGTGGCTTCCAGAGAA
This sequence comes from Malurus melanocephalus, assembly GCF_030028575.1. Taxonomy (NCBI): domain Eukaryota; kingdom Metazoa; phylum Chordata; class Aves; order Passeriformes; family Maluridae; genus Malurus; species Malurus melanocephalus. The sequence continues at coordinate 1,269,114 of NW_026623234.1, forward strand.
GCCCCTACCTCTCTGCTCGCGGCAACTTTGCCACCATTTTTCAGGGCTCCACTGAGGATGGGTACAGAGCCTATCATGCGGACAAGTATGATGAAGACAAGAACCCCAATGTGAGTAAGAACTTTAAAGTGTTTTCCTGGCTTCCTTGCTAGGAAAAAAAATGGTTTTTAGAGGTTTGCTGACAGACATGCTAAAAGTGGGTTTTTTTTTTTTTTTTTTTTGTTGTCGCTAATATAAGGTGAGTCAAACCGTTTGAGAAAAAGAAATTAAAAGTAGTGTTGCAAATCGTCTAGATATCAAAGATGAACGCTGTTTTCAACTCAGGTTTGCACACTGATTTCTCTATCAGGGTGATAATAGCAGTAACAGACCTTGAAAGATGTAAGAAATCTGCAGAAACAGCTTGTGTTCCTCCTTCCACCTCACCACCTCTATTGCCCACTGAGGACCATCTCTGATTATGTCTGATTATATCTGATTATTGCAGGAGATGGGTGCAGGAAATAGAACTACTAAGTAGTGAGCTTTATTTTTAAATTACTTTTAATAACACTCAGCACTTTTTCTGCCTCTTTACACTCAGCTGCTCAGTTTTAAGTAGCTCATCATAGCCCTCTTGTGGCACAAAGGCTGTTAATACTTCATGGCAAATTGTTACTGAGTAACAAGTACAGTAAATATAAATAACAATTTATATGGGGATTACTTTTAATTAGATCCTTAATTCAGATGCTGAATTAGTTGAAACTTTAAAAATATTTTATTATTAGCCCTCACTTTAATCACCCTGTTTTGAGGGAATGCAAACTATATTGTTAAAGTGGAAACACACAGGGAAGTTTTCGTTACAAGGTGCATGATGAGATACAAGCTGCTACTTCTACCCACTGTTGTCTGTGTTGGAGGTATTTTTTTAAAACAAATACCTAAAATTAGACTTGTACTTTAGTAACTTCAGAAGTGTACAGTTGTTTAGGTTTCTTTCACATTTTTAAAATTTGTTTACCCAACCTCTTCCAATAATGAAAATGTTCTAGTAGATTTGAACTCCTCAAGATCTAATGCCATACTATATATGGCCAAATAATAAACCTGGAACTGTACAGTAACTCTCCAGAGGGGAAAATTCAGTGTTTTAACTACTTATCATGCACGACTCCATGTTTATATGATTTCTGAGCAAATCAATAGAGTGGGATAGCAAYTACTGATAAACAAATGCTTTTAAGATAAAGAAATATATCCAAGACCTTGTTAAAAATATATCCAAAACCTGCAGAAGCGTAAACCTTGTTTTTTTTCAGTGTTGTTTTAGGGTTTATTTTTTATGTACATATAATAGTACATGAGTGAATTCAAGATTCAGTAAAGAAGTATAAACCATTAGTATATATTCATTTACAGACAGTCTATTGTCTAAGAAGCCTGATGCTTGGGATATATTTGGAAACATGCACACATACATGGATATCTTGAGTAATATATGGCAAAGTTTATGTGAAGTATGTTTTGACTTTCCTTGGTAAGCTTTTTGGAGGTAATTTAGTGAACTGATAACTAAGGTGATGTACTCACATGTTTTATGTGACTATAAACAATACACTGTTTCTTTTTTTAGGGTATAATAAACTTYGGCACCAGTGAGAACAAGCTCTGTTTTGACCTGATGTCCAAGCGGGTAGGTTCTATTCCAAAATGAAACACTGAATTTGCTGTGCAGTCCTTCTTCTGTGCTTCCACTTTCCTAGAGTTACTGCTGTTGCTCAGRTTTCTCTGGTAAAGTTTTTTATTGTGAATTTTAAATTTGTGGGAAGTGACTTTTGAATCCAACTGCTTGTACATTTATTTATGTTATTTCTCCAGGACGATAGGAAGATGAGTGCTTTCCTCTTCATGATGGGTTTCCCTCTGGGGCTGGATTTCTTTCAGCAAACTAGATGAAAATAAGATGAATTTTATTTTCCCCTGCTGACAGTAGATGATTTAATACAGATGTTTGAAATTAGTTTTGAATTTCATTTTGAAAATTGAATTTGAATTTCATGCATCTGTCCATYATAAAGTCACACAACTTGGACACCTGGTTCTGAACTCCCCTGAAATGTGTGAGGGTGGCAGCAGTGAAATCTCTCAAAATCAGACTGGGTTAGCTGCTACCTGCTGGCTTTGTTCAATTGCACCAGTCAGAGGAGTGGAACACAGCACAACTGAAAAAGTGAAAAAAATCAAAAGGAAACAGCAGAACTGTGCTGCCCAGTGGCAGCCTTTGAGGTGGGCAGGTGGCACTTTCTCCTACCTGTAGTTGCGTATGGGATGGAAAGGTGGGCTCAGAGTTGGACAGTCAGTCTCTGCAGTTCATGGTTGCTCTCATTCCACCAGTTCCCACCCTCAAAATAGTCATTGTTTTATTTCTGTCTGTCTCTCCGCTGACTTGGGGGATGCTACCCCACCACTCTGCCTTCCAGCTAAAAGGACAGGTAAGGCAGAGCTGCTGCCTACACGGAAAGGTATCTTCTAGGCTGTGTGGGAGGTACTTTCCTTCCTTCACTGTGCTTTCCCCTTTAAACTAACACCACATCTGTAGTAAGTAGTGTGGAGGGAGACAATAATCAGCTGCACCTTAATTAGCCCTTCTATGAAAGTGAGTTGAGAGTTTGTCAGCTCTAATGTTCATGCTTGTGGCAGCAAGCAGGACAAAGATGTTCATGCCAGCTTCTCTGTATTCTCAGCCTTGAGTAATAGTGTGGATTCACTGAATGCAGCATCAGCTGGGATTGTAGGCAAATATTTTCTTGCTATTTGGGATTAAAAATACTTACTGCTGCCACTGAGTAATCCAATTTCTGTTTTCAACTTCTGACTCTTAAATTAGAAAATATTTTGTGGTGTGATATTTCAGATGGTCTTCCTTTAAGTTAGCCCATCTGGTTTTCTTAACCCTTAACACGTTACTTTTAGCAGTTCTCCTCTTATTAATTCATAGTCATTTTTGGCCAAGTCTGATATGTTTGATGTTGCATTCTCAAGATAAGTTTAGGAGAGTAATGTAAGGAGGCATAGGTCTTGGAGCTACATAGGCTCCAAGAGCATCTACAGCTGAATAGAAGAACTTTAATCCTATAGTATCAGGTTGCAATTCTGCATGTGATAAGGACAGTGTCTTTAAACTCCAGAGCTTGGCACCAGCTGTTAAAACACCTATAGAAAATGTTATGGTTTTGTTATCGTGTGTGAAACTTTCACACTGCATGTGGACTTTCCCTCCTCCCTTGCATTATCAGCTACTTGTGTCACCCCCATCTTTACCTTTTTTAGTGTTAACTCATAGATTTGGTTGCCATTAAATATTTGGAAGGTACATTGTACATAATACTTGTTTATTGCCTTTTTGTTTATCTCTCTCTGCCTGTATCAATGCTGTGCTTCCCCTTGCAACTTCACAGAGCTGGATTATGTGGAACTCTGATATTTATAACCTTGAAAATAYTTAGGTAAAAGCAGTGTGCACACTTTATCTAAATATAAACATTAARAAGTACCTCCATAGTTCAGGTGAGTTTTTGAGATCTCATAAAGAACAAAATACTTGCCCTGGGGAATAATTGTTATAGAAGATAATTTCATTTTTCTCCTGTTGTTTGACAGCTCCTGTTACTCTTCAACGCTTACCAAAACTGATCAGAAATATAAATCTGAAAAATCTGCAGTAACTTGGAACTGAGWCATAAATGAAAGCTGTAATTCATTAAAAAATTAATATATTGAAAATTTATTAAAGAAGATATATATCTGACTCTGATTAAAATTCCTTTCTAACTCCTTCTCACAGTCTACACCTGAGCTTTCACAACTGGGACTTATTTTTCCAGTTAAAAGCTGTTGTCCTCAGAGCTTGGGCAAAACACTCTTGGGGTTGCTTCATTTGCTGAGAAAGACTTCTGCAGGCACTGTGGTTATGGGCATCATGAGTTGCCTGTTCTGCATCCTTTTTGTAGATTTCTGTGCAGTGAAGTTTTGGCTGCAATAACTTAGCAGAAGCCCATAGTTCATATAACTTGAAGGTATCTCAGGTCAGTTTGCTGGTCCTTGCTTCTCTTAGCTGTGTTAATTTTGATGGTCAGTTGCTTTCCCAGTCCAGGTTTACAACTGTTGAAGTTGCATGAGTGTCTGTGCAGGTGTGTGCCTGTACATGAGATCCTGTCTATCTCCATGTTTCCCTTGTCAGTAACCTTGCTTTTAATGATTCTTCTAATTCTCCCAGCTGACACAGGCTGATATGAATCTGATGGATCCTCCACTGCTCCAGTATCCTGACTGGAAAGGACATCTGTTGTAAGTCTTTTCTGTAACACTTCTCTTTTTGACTACTTGTTTAATAAACAGAATGGATGAATACAAATGTCTATGTGCTACATTCTCTAGTTAAAACTTTTCTAGGTCTTTAATCTTCTTTTTCTTTGCAAAACTTTAAATTAGCTTCCCTACCAGCTCATCTAGTTAAAAATCCTTTTGTGTGAGAGAAAATGCAAATTTTCTAAAGCAAATAGAGTTCTAAAAGCGCTTGTATACATTAACCAATTGGGCAACTCCAAACAATTCTCTGAAACATAGTGAGCACTTGGGGATGTTAATCCTTCTCTTCTGTGCTGGATTAGAGCTCATCAGAAATGCATGCACATTTATATTGCACATCACATTATCCATGATACCTCTACTGGGTCTGAAAATCATGTCTGTTCCATGGACCTGAGCTATCCTGTTKTGTAGCTATTTTTTCACCAGACTACTGTCCCTGACTTGATTTTTCTAAGATGTGAATCTGGTTTGGAAGCCCAGCCTCTTGGAAAATATTTGAATTAATATTTGCTTTTGTGTATTTTTCAGTTTACGAGAGGAAGTAGCTCGATTTTTGACCTATTACTGCAAGGCCCCTGCACCTCTTAAAGCAGAAAATGTAGGTAACTCAGTGTCCATTGGTGTCTATTCTAATGTATTGCCATTTGTTGGGAAATTGATTCAAATTCTGTTTTTTTTTTAAACAAATGACTTGGTAAGATTGCACTCTGTTATCATGTCAATGAGATTGATTCTTCATTTCAGTAGCTTTTGACGCATACTTCAGCCAAAACACTTCATGTCTACTGTATATCTGCCTCATGTTTTGCTTCTGTGTGCCAACTCCTCCTGCCAGTGCTCCCAGTGGGGCTTTATATCTTCATCTCCTTATTTAGCTCAGGGAACTACTATGTCTGTATCCCTCAGCTTTGACAAAGAGTGCCCACTCTTTCAGTTGAGTTTCATGTCATCCTATTCCTCTCTTATACCTCAGGACAAAGATTTGATTGAACCAAGAGTTAGTTTTAGCCTGTAAAAACAGATCTTTTCAAACTTGGTGGCCGATTTTAAASAAAGGCTTTAAGACCTGAGTCTCTGCAGGACTTGCTGACTTGTGAGAGATACTGCCTGGGATGCAGGAGCCTGTGGAGATCAGTGACTGCTGAGTGCTGAAGACAGCAGGAACTGGTACAGCCATTGCTTTTTTGGCTGCAATMATTCAACAGAACCCCATACTTCATGTGAACTGAGGTTACCACTGATCAGTTTGCTGATCATTTCCTCTCCAARGCACCAGATTTTTCCTGATACTTGGAATGAAACTCATGGTACCTGTGAGCGTTTGTTCAGTAGAAGCAGGAGTCAAACTTGCTTCTGTATGAGACAGTAGTTTCCACTTTTGCATGAATTTGGCAGGAAGTCTGAACTACTATTACCACAAAGAGATGATAACACATATTGACTGTTGAAAAGTATTTTGCTTTACTAGCAGCTCAGAACTGCTTCCCATTTTTTTTCTAACTTAAAGCCTATTCTTTTTCTAAATTGCTTRTTAGAATCAAGAATGGCACTAGAACAAAGTCTCTCTGAGGCAAAGAACAGGATTAAAGTTATTTTGGTAGAAGTGGGATTTCAGCAGGAAAATTCTAATAGAGAGTGGGGAGAAAAYTTATTTCAATGGTGTTCTCAGGAATTATTATTTCATAGGGTTGACTTTCTATGTACAGATTTATCASTAGCTTCTCTCTTTCTCTTGTAGGTTATTGTTTTAAATGGTTGTGGCTCTTTATTTTCTGCATTAGCTACAGTCCTTTGTGATCCAGGGGGTAAGTGGATGGTTGAAACATATGTTATGTTTTTTTCTGGGAAATAATGTGTTACTTTGTCAAACACTTCTGCGTTTGACAGAAGTGAAGTAGKGGAACAATTTCCTGCAAGMWKMWKCTTGCAGGAAATAGTTCAATAAAATTCTTCGTTTCTCTGGTYTGCAGATGTCATCCACTCACACTTGGTGTCTTCCCTGTCTGCCTTCACTGTTTTTGTGGTGACGTGGGCTATACTCATGTTTACCTGGGCTCTTGCAGAAGATTGAAAAATTAATGTAAAAATACYGTGTAGAAAAAGGCAGTAGCATTACAGTGTTTTCCAGGGGACTCAGCTGTAAAAACGCTTTCATGTTTGGCTAAAGCACATTAGGAGAGAARACTGTGACCCATTGATAACCAACTTTGTTTTCTTGGTTCCAGAAGCTGTTCTGATTGCTACTCCCTTTTACGGTGGTATAACGCAGAGTGTCTTCCTCTATGGTAATGTCAAGCTGGTGTATGTCTATTTAGACAGTAAGGTAAGATCTGAGAGAGGTTAATAACAACCTCTCTAGTTAAACTGTAAAGTTCTGAGCTTTGGGAACCTCTGCAAGCAGCTCTCAGAATAAGGGTATACTACAGCTAGTGGACGTTTCCACAGCTTATTACTGGGAAAATAGGCTAACAGTTTACAAGAAAGTAATTTGGGACCATAGATCTGGATTCCAGTTTTGTCCTTTTCTTGTGTCTTACTCCCAGTCACAGTTCTTGAAAGGAAAAAAATTACCATTTTGAACCCTGGAGAGAGAAGTATGCCCTATCCTCCTGAAGGTGGTCGCAGGGTAGAAGAGCAGATGGAGATCTTGCATTGCTTAAGTTATTCAAGGACAGACAGAAAATCCTGTTTGTGGCCAGCCTCTGATGGCCATTTCTCTGATTTTTTTATTGATTTATTTATTCTGTCTGTAGTATAAAAAGATAAGAAGATTGTTGCTAGGTCATTATTGTTGGGGGTTTATATTCTTTCAGGGAACATTTCTTAGTGGAGTGGCTTAAGGCAGTCTCTATTGAAACAACTTTACCTTTTTTATCTTTTTTATATCTTTCAGATTACTGGAAAAAGCACTCGGCCTTTTCAGCTTACAGTGGAAAAACTGGAAAAAGCCTTGCAGGATGCCCGTGCAGAGGTGAGTTTAGCTGAGCTTCACATCACTGCCTTAGTTTACAATATATTGGAGACATCACATCCCCAAAGTGGCCTAAAGATCAAAGCATTTTCAAAACCTAGCACTTGGCTTTCTGGTTGTCCTTGTAGACCACCTGAGGTGAGGGTGCTTGCAAACTCGGGCCTTTCTAGGGGGACTCACTCAGTGTTGTGTCTGTCCAGTGTTGGTCACAGCAGAAAGGATAAACCAGACCCTTCACATAACACTGTAACCCATTCATAGCACCAAAAAGTGTACTTGGGCATGCACTAAAATTTGGGACTACCCAGGGRTTTCTTCCTCAGAAAGGCCTGCTGAGTTCCCTGAAAACTAACTGTTCTACACAGCAGGGCAGATGAATCCACTAAGAATGCTGAGAGTTTTTGCAGGAGGAAAATCTAGAGGATAAAATGCAGGTGAATATCACTTTTCTGAAGAGTTAGTCTCTTAATTTTGACATTTTCCTAAGTCCCATATATATTTAGCTGCATCTTTGAATCGTTACCAGCTCTGACATCTCAAGCCGAGTGTGCTCTAATGAATACACTTTGCATTGGCCTCACTCAAATTCTCATCTTCCTTGCCACATTCACAAGCAGTCCTTGGTAGTTTATTGCTTCCCGGTTACTGACGTGGCTCAGAGAAAGTGCTCCTGTGCTGAGAGCATATGAGACCATCTTTGCCATTAATTGGTTGACCGGATGGCAACCAATTACTTGGTGGTGGCAATTGCCTCTTTTCAAAATCATAGATTAATGCTATAATATTTTACTCAGTTCACCTTGCAAATGATTTAATTGTAAAAAAAAATCTTAATTTGGGGATGAAAGTTTTGTCATGCAAATCTAACCTTTGAGATGAAAAATCATGCTAGAAGCTTTAGGGGAATCCTGTGTCACTGCTCAAGTAAAGGGACTAAAAATTTATCCCATGATGGGCACTCTTTTAATACTGTTAAAAGTATTGTTAAAATGTGTTATTTGTATTCTGCAGGGTGTCACTGTAAGGGCCTTAATTCTTCTGAATCCCCAAAATCCCCTTGGGGACATCTACTCCTTGTCAGAGCTGCAGGATTACCTGGAATTTGCTAAAAGGTATGTCAGTTTGGAAGGCCCCCGATATCCCGAGATATCTTGAGTCAGATACAGCTTTCAGAATCTGGTGGACTACTCGATGTCCCTGAATTTATCTGTGAATATCTTTTAAGTCAGGCAAACAGTCTAYTTTTATGCACATTGGCGGACTTCAGAAAGGAGAGGGGAGTGCTGGGAGCACGGACCATGCAGTCATCTGGCGTGGCAAAGCAGCTTTAATCAAAGGATGCAAATTTTCTTTTTCAGTAATCTGAGGAAACAGTATGGTGCTGTGTTTCCCTGATAGGAAGCTGAGTTCTTTTCTTCTCTGTTTCTCTGTATMTCTAAAGACAAAGAAGCCTATGATTGTGGGTTCTCAGCTTCATCGTGGATTATAATACTCTTTCAGATTCTGAATTTATAGATGCTGAGTGGATGATGATGCAATTTATTCTACATGGGTRGTACAGATAGGAATTAATTTTCAATAGTACATTGGAAATGATAGGATTTTTGTCTTGTATGATTGCAATGGGTGACTGTTAAGTGGATATACTTCAAATCATTTCAATGTAGACAAAATAGATCTGAGTTGAGAAAAATTGCTTTATTTCTGCAAAATTTGATATTCCCTCTTCTTTGTATAGAGCAAGTATTTGCCAGGCCTGAATTTATCTCTGCTTCCAAACCAGAAGCAGCCTTCTTTTGTAATCTCCATTTTGTCCTTTTGCAGACATGAACTGCATGTGATAGTAGATGAGATCTACATGCTGTCAGTTTTTGATGAATCAGCCACGTTTCACAGTGTCCTAGGCATGGACAGGTAAAAGCAGCTCCCAAGTCCCTGGCCATCTTCCAGTGCCAGTTCAACATGATGCCTTGCTGAGAACTTGTAACTGGAAGTTAAGTCATGAGCTAGCAAATTCTGAATCTACCTTGCACTGATTTCTTGKTTTTTTTCCTTTCCCCTAATTTCTGAATGGCAAATGCATTTTGTCAAATACACTCTAGCAAATAAGAAATGGTAGACATTTTTATTGTGGCACACTTTTCAATGTATGCATTATATTTGGTTATGACAGTCCCCAAAACTGAAAACAGATTTTTCATTTGGTAATGCTTTTCTTCCTACCTCAACATCTTTTCCCCATGTTTCTGTCAATGATTTTAAAGACTTTCTGTTGCTGTTACTTCCTTTTTTTCTAGAGTAGTCCCAGATACAGTAGTACTACTGTAATACAGTAGTATTACAGACTGGATAATGGCTTTTATTATTTCATATTAATATATATTTATTATATATTWTATTGTATTGTTTTAATGAGATGAAAAACTTCTAAAATATTTTTTTAAATATTGTGTGRTGTTGGGGTTTTCTTTCTTTTTTTAATTTCTAGTCTTTACCAGTGGTGCTAGCTTTCTTTTTGTGCTCAGTTGCAAGGAAATAAAACATATTTGGTTAAGTGTTAGCTCAGTGTTCTGGGCTTAGATGTAAAAGAAYATTGCTTTTGATTCTTGGCAAATACACTGGCAGAAGCCTGATTTCTAGCATTATATGTACAAGCTTCACATGTTCAGGAAATCTTTGTGTAAAATGTAGCACTTGTAAGCATCTGTGTCTCTGAAATATTAGTAGTCTAAAACTACTTCTAAGGGGTTCCTAGCTTCTAAAGTTAGGTCTCATTTGAATTTTCCTGGCTTGACTGCTGCTCCATGGTGCACTGTCTGTCGTTGTGTAATGCTGCCTCTCTGTTTCTGCAATGCTGCACTGGTGATCCAAAAGCTTCAGCACCTATGACACTAACTGCCCATCTGCATCCTTCTACATACAGATTGCCTGATCCACAGCGGACACACGTGATGTGGGGCATAACCAAGGTGAGTGCTGGTTGTTACCATGCTGTGCCTTTGTGGCTGGTAGGTTTGGTCTGGGCTTCTCATGTTCATCATGCTGGAAAGTTCAAATTCGTAGTAATAGGATCCCAGTCTTTCAGTGTAATGAAGCAGTCTTCCTGTGTCTTCTGCAGGATTTTGCCGTTTCTGGGATTCGTTTTGGTACTTTGTATACACAGAACCAAGATGTTATTAATGCAGTGGCTTCTTTGTGTTATTTCCATGGGGTTTGTGGACCAGTCCAGCATAAGGTTGCACAGCTCCTTAGAGACAGAGGTGAGTCACTAGCTCCATGTACAATCCTCTGCCATTCTGTGTGTCTTGGTTCCTGGAAGATCCCCTCCCCTTACTTTGCCTAGTGGTCTTCTCTTTGTATGGCTTCTGTTACCCTGAAGCTGCCCATGTAACACGAGGCTGACAGCTCTGCAGAAAAGGACCATTTCTGCAGAGCTYCTGGTCAGCAGAGTTAGAGGAGCAGCTTGGAAGAAGTGTGGTAGCTATTTGTACAGAACTTGCCAGTGTTGTATAGAACCAGCTGTGCAGAAACAAAGAATACATGCTTGTGGGACAAGGGAAATGGAAATGGCCTTGTAAGTGTGCCCAGGATGGAGTGCTAACAGTCCACRACAGCTAAGAACTATAAATGTAGGGAAACTTCCTCAGGAAGGTCAAGGAGATACTCTTCTGCACAGACATGAAACTGCAAAATAGTTCTTGCCTGTCTTATTGCTGTTTGAGGAAACAGAAAACAAAAGAAGGGGTTGAAGCATGAAGCAGAAAAAGACACTGAGTGTTTTTGAAGCTTGAACAGATCTGAATACTTTCTCAGTTTATGGTTCTTTCTTGATCTTCTCTGGTCAGAATGGATCAACCAGGTGTACCTGAGGGCCAACCATRCCCGACTAAAAGCTGCCCATACGTATGTGACAGATGAGCTGAAGACTCTTGGGGTTCCTTTTCTCAACCGCAACGCAGGCTTCTTTGTCTGGATTGATTTCCGAAAGGTTGGTAGTCTTAGAAGTGAGGCTTCTCCTGGAGTGAGGGCAAGCATGTAGTGCAATTGCATGTAGAAGAAGATTAATGTTGTGGCAAGCATTTTGTTTAGCAAATATGTTGTCTGATGAGGAGAGGGAAGGACTGACAGATGTTTGAGTCTGTTCCTTTTGTCTATTTGTGAACTTCCCTTCTTGCAGGAATTTTACTACTCTCAAGCTACTTTCCTCCCCATTTCTTCCTTTGTATCACAACTGCTGTACTTCAGAGGTAAAAGGKGTCTCCCTTGGCCTTTTGCAGACCTCATGGGAATCACAAATTCATGAGGATATTTGGGGATGTAGTCTATAGTCTAAGTACTCAGGTAGTTACTAACCTCTGGCCCTTCTGATGACTCTCCTAGTACCTTAAGACAAGCACATTTGAGGAGGAGTTGCTGCTCTGGAAGCGTTTTTTGGACAATAAGGTCCTTCTGTCCTGCGGAAAAGCCTTTGAGTGCAGTGAACCTGGATGGTTCCGCATCATCTTTGCTGACAAGACTCATCGGCTGCAGTTAGGTGAGTAATGTTTTCTTCTCTTCTTCCACCAGAAATTCTGCAGCACTGTTCCCTTCTTAATCTTARACTTAGCCTATTATTATCATCTTGTCTTCTCTGTTTTTCCTCCCTTTCTTCACTTTCCTTTTCTGGATCTGATGTATTTGGAGCCTTAAWTTAATCCAGTAGTGTTTCTCCTCCTTATGCCACTGCAGGTATGCAACGGATACGCAAGGTTTTGGAAGAGCGTGAGCAGGAGATACTGGCTGAAGAGAAGGAGCAGCCTTGTCAATCAGATCAGGATGGCAAAGCAGATAGCACAGATGAAGTGATTTTTGTATCCCGCCACCAGGAGCCTACCTGTGCCAGTAGCTCCAGCCTTGGTGACCTCATTGGCCTCCTGCAGCAACAGATGCGTTCATCTGACTGGCTACAGAAAAACACAGCCGAGCAGTTTGCACAGGAAAAGCCAGAGATCTATGATGTGTTCAGCAAACTGGTGGGGAAGCAGTAGGGTTCAGTGTGCCTTCAGGGGTATTCCTGAGCAGTGACTGACCCTCGGCCCCTAACAACTCAGCAGTGACTTCCAGCAAATAATATATTTTCTGTATAGCAAGAAAATTACTTTGTAAACACCCTYCTCTCCCCCCTGTTTGAGATCTCTAATTTGTACTATATAGGTGTATTTCCTTGGATTGGGGTGAGGGTTGGGAACGGGCGGCGGAGGGGCGGGTCTGGTTTGCGTGCTGCTSTCTGTCCTGCGGCATCATTGTATTTTATATTTCATTTCTAATGAATATGCTCTTAACTCTCTTRTAAGGTCCTGTGGTGTAATCTTTTATTCACACTTTCCAAAAAGACAGAGACTTGAGATTGTTAAAAGGTGTAAAGTTTTCCTTTTTTAAAAATGATGATTTGTTGTAGCTATTTTGGGACCAGTTGTCGCAGAGTTTTTTTGGGAGATAGAATCTGGTGTCAGCCCTGACTTAGCCCCAGCTAAGGGTAAATACACRTGTGCATGGATTCATCTGCATGAGTGAGGCTCTTAGGACTATAGTCATCTAGGCTAAGTTCTAGAAAGCTTTTCATTTTGAGTTGTTTTCCAGTCTGACCTCAGAACRGACAATATCCACTGCCCTCAGCTGATGAAATGCCCAGTTTTGTTTCTATTCTTCTTTTCCGTATTTATATAAATAAACAGCATCCACTGGCCTCTTGGTGGAATCTCCAGAAAAGAGCTTTGAACAGAGAGGCAATTGAAAGTAGATGTTCTTTCTGCATCTGCCCTGTTCCTGGAAGTCGATCCCTTGTGGTTAACAATGAGGTATATTGGCAGAAGAGTGCAGAGAATGCTTCTGTCAYCTAACACGGGCATCCAAGGTGGCACTTTCCACCATTATCAGGATAATTAATGCAATTTTTTTATCTCTGTCAATTTGCAGGGCAATCTCTTTTTACTAAACTGTATTCTTCTGTCTCTTCTTTCCCATTTGAAGACACTGTTTTCTGTATGCTGGCRATAGAGTATTTCAGTTGGAAAGTTTCTTTCACAGATACAAAGCTCTTGAACTTCTGGTACTATAAAATTTTAGGTATCCTAAAGGAATTGGAGCTGTTTTTTCTGCATACATATTAATCAAGAATTGAAGAAAATTGCCCATGAAAACTGAATAGTGCACCTTTCCCCTCCTCATAGATTTTGGCAGATGGGCATGAGTGACAAAAGCATATGTCTGCATTGTAAGTCAGATCACCAAAGCATAGGCAACATATAATTAATGCAACCACATTTTGCTGTTTGGTGATGGTGGAAAGCTGCTCGGACAGTGAGAAGGAAAGCCTGAGCACTGGCTGAAGAGAAGATGGTGCAYATGGCTGYTATGAGCCAGATTCTCCTTCAGAGRCYAGTGATGAGGCAAGGTTGGACAGGTGATTGGTAAGATYGGTATAAGGGATAGTTATAAACATATTTCCTTACTAGTTTGGCATTTGTCTGTGGACAATATTTTAAAGTCCACAAAGAAAGCTATAGCAGAAGACAGGTCTCCTTAATGGAATGGGAGGTGACCAAAATACAAATGGACTTCCTGATTTGCCCCCTTTTATTTATGTACCTCAAGGAGGACCTGAGCAACAAAATTTTAGGGAGTAAACCCTTTGAAATCAAGAATCAGGTAAGACTATACAGAAATTAGTTGAAGTGATATTTCAGGGGATCCCTATAACAAATTTGACCCATTAATTACTCCTTATTTTCTTTTGTTGTTCTGGTCACTGTTGAAGTATATGAATAAACAATAGTAACAATTAATATARTATTTTTCACCAATATATGTTTATACCTTACAAGGCAGGTTTGTTGTACTGTCTCTGTGTGGATTCAGGTAGTAGACCACACCTCTGCAGAAAAAGCAGTGTAATGTGCTTTCAGAATCCTCACAGCCAGTGTAGTATGGCCCCCCAGTGACATCTGAGCTTGCTGTAACTCAACAGAACACACACATTTGTTGTATGGAGTATTTTACATGTTTTTTTAAGTTTAACATCTGCCTGAGGAAYTCTYCACTAAGGAATGTTATCTTGGTCAYAAAAACCAAGAATTTAACTGGAAATGAGGTGAGAGAAATATGGTCTTGAGTCTACTGTGGGAATAAGCAAAGGGTCTTTTTTTGACTGGAGAAGCCCATAAATTTTGCAAATGGCCTTTACTGGTTTACAATAAGTGGTAAACGTGTAGAAAATCTTGTGCATTTAAATATAGAAGCTAAATCAATTCTTCTTTGCTCTAAGAATATCCTGAGAGGAAAAGCACAGGTTCTGCCTGTGCAAATGGTTTGCTCTTTCTGCTACATTCATGTTAGATGTTCTCTCATGTTAGATGGCCTTTATTTCTAATTTGTGGCAAATCTCTACAGAAGAAAAAAATAGAGAAAAGATTAAAGACTCTCCCATCCTGTCCCCACCCTCATTTCTTTTGACCTGTTTGTCAAGCAAGAGGCAAACAGCAGCACCTTGAATGAAGCCAGTCAGATCTATGTTTTCAAAACTGATGCATTTCATCTAAAATAAGGAATGCCATCTGTGCCTTCATCGTTTGTGCTCATTGTAATCAAACAAGATGATAAAATCCACTTTGCATATTATTTTTGTGTTCCAGTCATCATTCATTTGAACACATAAAGGATCCTAGATGTTTCCATGGTCATTGCCATGTTCCAGTCACTCTGCCTCTTGCCCTCCCTCTCTGTCCCCCTCCTCTGCCCCCTGCCCCATTCTGTCTCCCTGCTCCAGAGAAATGTTCCCCACTTTTAGGGTAAAGGTGGGAATTTCCGGTACAGCACTACTTTCAACCACAGAAACTTCCRTTACATCCATTTCAGGCATACACTTGACATTTTCATGTATATGGGAAGGAAAAATCTGTGAATCTCCAAACTATTAAGCTGTGTAACATTGAAGTTAAGCAGGCARCATAAGCGGGGCCCATTCTAGATGAGTATTTACGAAGGATCATGCATACTTAAAGAACAAATYTGTGAAGATGAGTGTTCTCTTACAGAAATTTGATAGATCCTCAAGAAAATATCTCTAAGGGAAAATATTCTCTAATAATGTAAGAGTTCTCCACCTTAACTGAAGAAGAGCAGTTGCTCAAATGTACTGTGTGATTTAATTTAAAAAAAAAAGTTAATACCTTAATTGTTGTCTTTYTCTCTTGGAACATCCAAGAGTTTGCACAGTTGGGCAGACTGCTGTGTGTTTCCCCCATCCTCATAATGAACCAGTTTTTTGAAACCTGTCTTGGAGTCAAATTATCATTTATATTAACATTTTCTCTGCAGTCCTTCTCCAGTTACTTGGTTACAAAATCCCTATATCGCTCTCGTCCTGCTGGCAGAATGGTGGCTTCTTTTCATCAGAGAGATAGTGGCACACAGATGATTGATAAAAAAAGTCTCATGGAAGAAGCTACGTGAATCATACCCCTGAAAATTTTGGCATCTGAAGTATCAGACACACTAAATTTTTTTTGCACTTTTTATTACATATACAGCTATTTTTGTAAGATTGGCTGGCCTAATAGGATGTTGTTTTGGTTATTTCTGAAGCAATTTATACCACATCATGAAGAATAGGGAAAGGTAACCTAAGGATTATATACAAAAAGATATGTATTCCATCTGAGAAGATCAGAGTGGCAAGACAGACTTGTTTTCCATTCAAATTAATGCTTTATTTATTACTGACTTACATAAARCACTGGCAACTGACTGATGACAAGATCCTAGATTATCTGCAGCCAACAAATGTACTAAAGAGTCAGAGGTGGTTATAAATACTCTACTTTTTGTCCTCAGTTTGCCGGGATYGGTTATTTTTAGCAAGTAGCCAGTCGACCTTATCAAAATGGAGAATCAAAAATAGTCTGGAAAAACACTGCAAGGAAAGGCTATTTTTAGCTCTCCATCTATTCCCTGCTGCTATCCAGCAAGGTCTGATGGCACAGCTCATGCACGACTGCTTAGTTATTCTCAGCGAGTGTTTGTTATGACCTGTCCTTTCCCTGGATACCTCACTGCAGAAGGCATTCAATTGATTAAAGATTAATGCCTCTGCAGACCGTGACAGCTGAGAGCTTTAGGGAGGGGGGAACATACCCTGACAGATTGTTTCTATCTGCATCTTTGTGCCAGATTACAGTTTCTTTGAAGGGAACTCTTGCCTAACTGAATTTCCTTGTGTTTCACATCCTTCAGTGGGAGCTATTGCAGCCCCCTTCAAAGTATATTTACACTTCTTCTTCCTTTCAGTTCAGGAAGGGAGTAGAGGAAGCAAGACTTACAGACATAAGTTAGATCACTGTTTTGACCTGTGCCATCCACCACAAACCAGGAGCACAGGAAGTGTATGATGGGCTGGATCAGGAGAGAAAACCAGGCAATTGGCTGTTAGTAAAAAATTCCACTGCTATAAATGCTTACATTTGCTTGTAAGACTTAAACCAGAACAGTGAACCAAGGCAACCACTGGCTGTTACAATATCCTCCTTGCTCTCACAATGGAAACTCTTTAATTTAGCTCAGTACCTTCTGTATTGGCAGTAGCCATTAACAAAATTTCAGAATAAACTGAGCTATGAGTTTTTAGTTATGCTATGCTATTGGTTGAAAATAAGGTAGAAAGAATGTCCTCAAACCATTAGATTTCCTCTTCACATTTGCCTTTTGAAATYACTTCCTTTTATTACAAAGGTGTTTTCAGAATGTGCTGCTTCCTTCACTGGCTGCATAAGGTGCACCATAATCTCAGATATATCTTCTTTACATGTAGCTTTCAGACATGTAGACACAGTAGCTGGCAAAAGGTTTTCTCTTCCCTACACCGATCATCCCAGCAGAAAATGCAGGATGCCATATGTGACAGCAGACAAATATATGGTGTGATGGTAAATCCTTTAAAAACAAATTCCAAATGACCCCCACAGAGCCATATAAGGCAGGACATAAAAGGGCAAAGCAAAGAGAAGTGATATGTCTGATTTATCCTGTGCATTTATAAAAATTGATAGCCTGTTATCCAGATGCTGATGAATATTTTCACAAGCTATAAATGGCAAGCCGGAGTCTAAAAATAGGTGCTCTGCCGCAGACTTGTCTGGCTTAGCTGCATCAGTAGAATATAAACAGGCTCCCTGATGTGGTTGCAGGGAAATCTTTATCAAAACAGACTACATCCTCCATTTTTTCTKGCTGTATTTTGAAATAAAATAGCCGATGCCTCTTGCATTTGTTTAATACTGGCTTTTAATGAAATTGCACTGATTTCYAAATTTTCCTACAGGGATGAAGGGATCATCAAGTCTCCATGAATATTTCAGCCACAATTGATTGGATGCACTTTCTTCTCCTGGCAGAGCAGGGAGGCAGAGGAAGCGCCTGCGGGCACTGCAGGCTGCGCTCCGTGCCCCCCACTCCTCCTCCCTTCGCACGTGGACCAGCCARTGTCCCCGTCACGCCACAGGGATGGGAACCCCCTCCCTGGCTCAGGCACATCCAGCCACGGCTCMTGCTGCTGCATCCCAAAACTGCAGAGAGTCCGTGCTCATCCCAGCGGCTCGAACACGTGAATGGCGCCCCTTCCAATTCACAAAAACCAGACACGGTCCAGCCATCCTCCTGAAGGAGAATTCCTGCCTCTGATTTATGAATGGGGCAGCTTGCAGCAACTTGAATTCGATGGGTTAAGCCCAGAACATTATGTGTTCTAATAAACCTCGGTTGCTTGTGCTTGTGAGGAGAAACAAGGCAGAGGCAAAGGAAAAAAACAGTACCAGGGCTCAGAAAGATATTTAAGATCTACGAGTGCTATCTGTTGCTGGCTTTGAATGTCACAGTCAAGATGAAGAAGGCAGCAGTGAGTCTGAGGAGAATGCTACATCACCTGCCGAGCCACGTGTGTGAGGAGAGGTTGAAAGAAAGGAGAGGAAGCRCTGCAGTGACAGCGTTCTGCCTCTCTTGTGGGAGTGCCGAGCTGTCTCTGTGCGTGCATGTGGATGGCTTTGCAAAAAGCCGTTTTCCCAAGGGCGGGTGAAGTGAAAGAGAATTAATCTTTTGCTGACAGTCAAGACTGTTTAAGGACACTGTACTCTGTGTGTGTGTGACAGAGAGAGAGAGAGATTCAATTTAGAGGCTTAGACCAGGGATAGGTGCAAKCCCCCATCCTTTCAGAAACACATTACAGGACAGTACAGCGACACATCACCATTGTACATAACAYACAAATATGTAAAAATGGCTACAAGAACAATTGATGAGGGGAAAATTGCATTTCAAGCCAGCAAAAGATGACACTATGAGAGACAGATGGTAAAACTCTTAACCACCAAGGATTACAAGATAGAAGAAGAGCTGGCTTACCTTGCATCCCAGRGAGCAGAGAGACTGGAAATGCTTCTGGCCCTGAGATCAGGTGGTCGAAGGGCTTGTAGCTGGAGAACTTTTTGTGGCAGTATCTAATTGTTGATTATTATTTAAACTGTAACAGTTGAAACAGTTACAGTTCTAACAGTTGAAAACTGTTTACAGGTGAAGGATACAAAGTCAGCCCTGTTTCCACCTCGGTGGCAGTGACTATAGTTAGGGTCTGCTGTTCCAGATAAAGGCCATGGTTCCACATCTGGGACACCACTCTGCTACTGTGCCATTGCCCTGTGCAATCTTCATAGCAYCAACTTCTGCTATGAAGACAGGCTGAGTGAATTGGGATTGTTCAGTCCGGAGAAGAGAAGGCTCTGGGGAGACCTTAGAGCAGCCTGAAGGGAGTTTACAAGAAAGCTGGAGAGGGACTTTGTAAAAAGGCATGTAGTGATAGGATATGAGTGAAAGGCTTTAAACTGAAAGAGAGTAGGTAGGTTTARAACAGATATTAGGAAAAAAAATTTCACTGTGAGGGTGGTGAGGCACAGGTGGCCCAGAGAAGATGGGAATGCACCATCCCYGGAAATATTCAAAGCCAGGTTGCAGGGGCTTCATGCAACCTGGTCCAGTGGGATGTGTCACTGCCTGTGGAAAAAAGGTTGGAAGTAGACGATTTTAAAGATGGTCTTTTTCAACTCAAACCATTTCCTGATCTTACCTACTTGAGTGTATTTTGCTTTGATATTTGTTGTTTTGTTTGTTTTTTGATTGTTTGGGGTTTTTCTGTTTGGTTTTTTTTTTTTTTTTTTTTTTTTTTTTTTTTGCCTACAGACCAAGTCTGCTCCCACTGTGGGAATGAAACCAGTGTCCGTGATTCCCACATGGCTGGAGTTTTGTGCAACAAATTGGTCCTCCTCATCTTCTGTTGAAAGAGACATTGTTTCCCGTTATTTTTGAGAAAGGTTTGGGGAAGGTGCAGATTTGGGATGTTTTCTTATTTGAGCAGTGTGACGCAGCAGAAAGCGGCACATGACCCAAAGGCGCTTGGTCAATGAGAAAGTCCAAGACGGTCAATGAGAAAGCCCACCTTGGCTGGGTGGCGGTTCATGGGTACGAATTTGGCACACCCAGACGAACACTGACAAGGTCTCGGTGCCCGTTCTGACGGAGAAGCATCTGTCCGTCCCTCCGTCTGTCCGTCCCTCTGTCCGTCTGTCTGTCTGTCCGTCAGTCCGTCCCGGCAGCGCTCCGCGCCCGCCCTCCCGCCGCGCGGGGGCGCTGAGGGGCCGGTGCTGGCAGCCGCGCATGCGCACCGGCTGTGCCGTTCCGGGCCGTGCCGGGGGCGGCGGTGCGGGCGGGCTCCGCTCGAAGCGGCCGGGGTACAGCCGGGGTACAGCCGGGGTACAGCCGGGCGGCCCCGGCGACTGCGGGCGGAGGTGAGTGAATGAGTGAGTGCGGGCGGCGGGGGCGGCTCGCCCGGTCCCGCTGTGTGGGCGGGAGAGCGGGAGCTGAGCGAGCCGYGGCGGGGCGGCGGCCCGGCTCCTGCCGGCCGGGTTCCGGAATGCCTGGGCCCGGCCCGGCCCGTGCCTCGGCCCTTGCGTCCCGTAATGGTGTTTGCACCTGTCTGTCTGTCTGTCTGCTGTGTCTTGTTGCCGTTACTCCAAGTGCCAGTTCACCTTGTCCAATGCCTACAGTTGGCCAAGCGGATTGTGTGCTGTGAAAGAGAGAACGTTCCCATGGATGSAGGAGGTACCTTTCATTGAGGGTTCTTCCGTCCGGGCTCAGGTCAGGACAGATTCACTGAGTGACTGAAAAGCTCGCTGCAGACTGCGACCTGTGTCAACACACAGGTGGTTCTGGTGCTGTGTCCGGAAGGAGGAATGACGGGCTTGGTTAACAGCCGGAAGCATGTGGAAAGTTTTTAGTTGTAAAGCTGATAGTAATGTAGTATTCTGGCTTTTGTCCTGATAACAGCGTCACCCGTGTATTGCCTTGTACAAGAGAATTTAGAAGCTTCCTTCAGAATCATAATGTGGACGTAAAGTGATGAGAAGAGCCGTTAAAAGTGGAATGTTTATTAGCATCTGAGATTRTTTTAGTGCTACTGTGTGTAAGTACAATCAAGTCATGCATTAGCCACCCCATCCTAACCATCTTTTGTTAAGAACACCAAATAAACATAACTCAATTTGTTYGAAAGACCATTTGATTAATAATGAAATCAATGCATCGTTTATTCATTGGTACTTCTTTAATTCATATTTATTGTCTGCTGGACAATTGACTTGTCAGACTTTCTTTCTAGCTCACAAAAGTTTCCCATTTGCCCAAAAGAAAAACACATAATTACGCTGTTCACATTCTTTTTCTGGAACACATACTTTTACAAAACTCTCACTATGGAGATCTCGGGTTGAATTTATTTATTATGAAAGTTTTAGTTGAAAACCTAAGCAAGTTGTTGCTTGCCTGTTTTTCAGTCTGTAGTTCATGTAAATGGTATTTTGCAGGAGCCACATCTCTGTGTGTAGGAACTTGTAAGAAATATCAAAGATGACACTGGTTTGTGATACTTTATATTGCATCATGTTTTTCATTAATACTGCAGTTCTGGCTCTGGTGAACTATTGAAATGCTTTTCTTAATGTGGCTGTAGTGGCAGCCTGTAGAACACTTTTATGCCCCGAAGGTTACATTGACAAAGATGACAAATTAATTCCTTTTTCTTACCAGAAGTAGTTTGGTAAACTACCAAACAAACCAGATAAGGTGGGGCTCCTATGAAATCCAGTTTAAATCACCTTTACCTTAGGAGTAGTATCATGGTTTTAAGTTTTGTGTGATGCCCTGTGTGATACCTTTGCAGGTATGCAGGTTTTTATTAGCAATTTTCATGAAGACATTTCATTATAGGTGGAGTGGAACCTGTGAGGCCTCACTTCTGCAGTGTCTGAGATTCCCTCCTGCTCTCGCTGCCCAGGCTGTGCCTTTTTCTGGCATGTGGTTGTTAACTGGCCCACATCATTTCCTTACAGCCAGGCCCAGCAGGTCAGCCTCCATTGGTGCTTGCCAAGTGGCAGTCCTGGTTGGCACCCTCGCTCCAGTGGGACATGTGAGCTTCTGAAGGAAGCCTACTGCAGTCTGCTGAGGCAAAGAACCTTTCATGAAAAGAATAGCTGGATGTTTCTCTGCATTGTGATAACTATGTATCTCTTCTAGAGTTCATCCTAAAACCTYTCTYTCTSTTTTGTAGYRACAAGAGATAATTGATTYCATTATGTGTGCCTCGGCCAAATATAACACCCGGGGTCCAGCCCTCATCCCAAGGATGAAAACCAAGCATCGCATCTATTACATCACTCTCTTTTCCATAGTTCTGCTTGGCCTAATTGCCACAGGAATGTTCCAGTTCTGGCCTCACTCAATTGAGTCATCCAATGACTGGACCGTTGAAAAACGCAGCATCCACGATGTGCCAGTGGTCAAGCTTCCTGCTGATAGCCCCATTCCTGAGCGGGGAGACCTCAGCTGCAGGATGCACACCTGCTTTGATGTCTATAGATGTGGCTTCAATCCCAAGAACAAAATCAAAGTGTACATCTATTCACTGAAAAAGTATGTGGATGAATATGGGACGTCAGTGAGCAACACCATTTCCAGGGAATACAATGAGCTGCTGACAGCCATCTCTGACAGTGAGTTCTACACTGATGATGTCAACCGRGCCTGCCTTTTTGTGCCATCCATAGATGTCCTCAATCAGAACGCGCTCCGTATCAAAGAAACAGCTCAGGCTTTGGCACAGTTGTCCAGGTATGTGCTGAAACTTCAGTGTGTGAGTGTAAAGAACACGAAATGGAAAAAAGTAAGGTTAATGCATGCGAGGAGAATGCAGTGAGTTAATGCCAGCACTAGGGTTTGACAAAACTTGTCTATATGTAGAGAACACCTTTCTARTTGAAGTTTGTTTCTTCTCTTGCCATAGGTGGGATCGAGGCACAAATCACCTACTCTTCAATATGCTGCCTGGAGGGCCACCAGATTATAACACTGCCCTGGATGTTCCTAGAGATAGGTATGTGTTGTGCTGTGTGATGTACACATCTGGGTTTAAATGCTGCTGAAGAAGCAACAACCACAGAAGGGCAATTGRTAGCAAAGGATGTGCTCCTTAACCTTTACAGAGCTGGAATATGACCTCCTTGCTTCTCAAAAAAAGGAAAGTACAGAAGTTTCTGCCTTGTATAGAAGAGGTGTTTACTTTTGAAATCTGATAGTTTAACGCCATCTTTAATTTTACAAGGGACGTGGCTGACAGTTTGCTTTTATTTCTTGGACTTGCTGTAAGGTTAGAAAATCTTGATCTGGTGTTTAACTGAATATAAATGCTTTACAGAATGTCCCCTTTGATGCAAATTAGAAGTTCAAAGATGATTGTAGCAGCAGCTTTCTGATAGAAGTCAGGTGCTTCAAGGGATTTTAAAGCAGCTGCTCTGCTTGACAAAACTATAGTGAATTTCAATAATTTTTGTTAACTTAATAATTAGTCTGTATTAGTAATTGGATAAATGCTCTGAGTTATTCTCTGGCAAATGTGCTTTGAAAATATTTGCCAGGAACTCAAAAGACATTCATTCTGAGCACAATTTTCATTTTCTGAGCACACTATTCACTTTCAGAATAGTTTACTTTGGAAGAGGAAAGGAGGTTATAAGGAAAAGAAACTTGGAATAAGAGGAAGGCAAAATTATTTAGCTTAGATACTGTTACTAAATGTGTTTCTAATGCATCAGCCTGGGTTTGCTTTGTTTCACTGAAATAGGTCCTTTGTAACCAGTGCTTCTCGTGAAAGTCAAAGTTAACTTTCTTCTGCGGAATGTTCACAAAATCTTGCCTGAGATGTGGGATCTTTGCTAATATGATTGTCTGTGGAGTGTATCTTGATTTCTTTGCAGCAAAGACAATTTAAAATGTTCTGCAGTACCAGAGCAAAACACATTTTTTTTCTGCATGTGTTTAAAGAGTAAGTTTGTTTGTTGTAATTACATCACTGTGAAGTAAGGCTTTAGTTTTTTAACTTCTCTGTATGTGGGTTAGCCTGGAGAGGGCAGTCAAGCATCAGTCTCATGTAAACAAGCATTTTAATCTGTTAGTAAATATTTGAATTTTTTATCTTAGATTTATATTAAAGRAGAGTTTTCATTTGACAGTGGAATGGACTGCATGTGTCATCAAAGAAGTGAATTTATTAACTGAATGTAGTAGATATGCTACAGAACTTTTTATTTTTACTTTTTAGTCTCAAATCTCCATTTATATTTGGCCTTATGTGCCTTGGCTTAACAGGCAAGAAATATTATTTTGGTAGGTGTTTCTCCTAAGTGTTTGTCATGCTAACATGGAAAACTGAGTAGTTTAAGTAAAAAAYGAAAGTCTTTTTTGGCATTCAGCCATTGTAGTTTGCCAATCTGACTCACCCCAAAGCTGTATGATCACAAGCTGTAATCCATAAGAGAGGTAACAACAGTGCTTGGGACAGCAAAAAGTGGAAATGCCTTTTTTTAGGCAGCCAACAGTTGGACTGTTTGATGTACAGAACCCGTTCTGCAGGTCACAGGTGTGAACACAAGGGGCCTGTGAAAGAAGTCAGGAGCGCAGACCTAGTCCTGGAGAGGTCTGAGGGATGCAGTGTGAGCTGTCAGTATGATTTTTGGTGAGGTCTGGATTTCCTAACTCATGTCTAACAGAACAAGCGACCTGAGTGTGTTTTCTTAATTTGAGAATGTCTACAGGTGTTAGGAATGGGTAGTTGACCAAGTGTRAAAGACAGTTGTTTGTAGTATCATAGGGTGAGAGGCTGATGGCCAAAAAAAAGGCAGGTTGGCAGAGTTCAGTTGGTTTTGAATGACTTGTCTGAGCTGTGTCATGATAACTCCAGAAAGACAGCTTTTGTGGGAGTTTGTGGATCACTTGTGAAATACACAGGTAATATCTGTGAAGTTTGCACAGGAAGTATGGCCTGCCTTCTACAGTCAGCATATCTTAGAGATCATACGCAGCAGAACTGMAGTGGATCATGAGTTATAATAGAATGCTATTTCTTTGCTGGAGAATATTAATTCAGGTAAAATAAGACCTATACACAGAGGGGAGTTCAGTTATATAATAATTTTACATCTGGAAAATTTCTTAGCTAAGATGCTTCACTAAGGGATTGTTTGTTTGTTTATTAAATCYTTGAATCCCATTTCCAAAGACAGTGTAAAAGTGATTTATTCCATAATTTCAGAAGTTTGCCTTGTGGGCATGGAGGTTATGTTGCTGGTGATAGCTTCCATAATTTATGTAATCTCCTGCCATAAAATTTACAAGATAAGCTCTATATTATCTGTCAGTTAGTGCTGTTGAATTTGGTAMAATAATGAGGTGAAAGGGTTTCTTCTGCAAATCTAATCTGTATCTGTAGGATTGAATGTATGACCTAAGATACTTTTTGTTTATTTATGTTGCAGTCCATGAAGTGAGTTTCAGTGACCTGTGAAGTCTGGCAGAAAGCTGCTGCTGATGGCAGCTGGACAGAAACATTTAGAGTACAGGCCAGTTGGGGCATTTCATGGAGAGAAAGAAGGATCAATATTTGAAAAGTGGTGAAAAGTTGCTTAGGGACAATCATTCCTTGCTGATCAGTGCAATTTAAAGTTTATTTGTCTTGAGTATATTAGGAGTTAATATTCCTACTCCCTTGCACTGTACAATGAAAATCTGAGTGGAATTACTTAGCTGGTATTGGTTCCCTGTGGGTTTGTTTAGGTAGAAGTTTACACGACACACACCTGCTTTCTCAAGGCTGATGAGGTGYTGTAGTGTTTTCACTGCATCCTATTAAAATAATCTGGTTCTGGTTTCCCAGTTGGGGGGTAGGAGTGTAAAAAAGAGAAGGGAGATATAAAGTGCAAGAACATAACACCCAAGCCAATTTTTTTCTCCCTTCTTGTAACTGTATTAATATGGGTAAGTCATGGAACAGGCAGCTTCTAGGGTGAGACCTAGTCATAGCAGCATTGTATGTGTCACCAAAAGCAGAGGGGTGGGGGGACTCTGGAATGGAATTAAAAATCATGTGATCACTTGATTTGGAACATCAATTCTAAACTCAGCATATACTGAATTTATAATCCTCTTCTAAAGCTGATTTTTGCTCTATCATAATTTGTGTTCTGAATGAAGAATCACATTTATGGCAAAGTGTGATCCTGTTTTAACATTGAGTGATTGTGCTGCAGGTCAGAGAAGGAAGTGAAGTATCCTGTGGGACATCTGATGAGGAATAGAGSAGGCAGAGCAGGCATGGTGTTCTGATGGGAAAAATCTTGGGTGATAATTAGGTATAATGATAATCTATTGTCTAACATTTGTGGARAAACTGCTTCTCCAAACACTGTACCCAGGATTTCATTCAGTGATATCTGAAACCAAGAGTGTCAGCTGGTGGACTGTTGGTGCCTTTTCCAGTCTCATGTTGACTTTTTGTTCCTGTGTGTGTTCTGATTACTGATGAGACCTGTGCCTGCTCTGATCTTAACTGTGACAGTAAGGCTTYCYACTGTAATCATAACTGCAACAATGGAYACAACTCCTCAGGATGCTTTCTCTAGTGCATGGTCTAGTGGTGTTTTCATGTTCTGCTTCTTACTGTAGAGAAGGAGACAAACTGGAATTGAGAAATATTTTTCTCCAGACTACTTTGTATGGTACCTGAAGCAGACCCAGTGTCCCAGGGGCAGCTAAAAGTGTAGCACGCCCTTCTGTTGAGTGACAAAGGACTGAAAGTTTGATCAACTGTTTGAGAAGTCTCACAAAAGAAGTGGAATCTGAGCTTCTTTTGGAACTAGGATGATGGGTTCCTGATGCCACTTGGTCACTGGACATGAAATGGCAAYGGAAAAATTGTTGTCCTCTAATAGCATATTTCAAAGAATATTTGTGATAGGAGATAGTAACAAACCTCTTTTTTTCTGGAATTGTATATGACATACTGTTTTCTTCTGTGCACATTGTTCTCTTTTTCTTAAAGCACTGCTGTGTGGTTATCCCATCTAGGAAAAGGCACAGTGAACATCCTGYTGGAAGGTTGAATTGCATTTTAATTTATCAGTCCTTGATTATTCCCATGCYGTCTAGCACATAGTGTCCCAAGCAACCTCTTCTGCTGGAACTTAGTGCTGTAACATGCAGATTTCTTGTTGTCRTGTTTTCTGTTTATAGAATTTTTGTGTAGTATAAAAATTAAACAAATTTCACTAGCTTGCATGATTAACTTTGAAAATACAGTTGCAAATAACTTTGTTTTATTTTTCCAGCCTGAGAAGTCCAGAGTCACTGTCAGATGCTAAACAATGTATTATTGTACTGTGATTTATATCTGAAATGCAGCTTGTTTCTAACACTGTGAAAGTTGTGCTATACCCTATTTTAGTACAGGCATCAATGAATATCTTAACTATATCAATAATTCAGAATGTATTTCTTCAAATTTAAATTGTCTTAGGATATATAAGCTTGCAAATTGCAAAATTATCACTCTGTTGGTAACTAGATCCAAATTTAGCAGTAAACTCAGATCATGAAATCTAAAGTGAAYCTAAAACCAGCATGAAAACGTGCCACTGACAAAAGCTGAGGGAAAAACTTAATTCAGGGAAAAACTTACCTCAGAGCATGCATCTTCTTGTTGTAGTAATGACWAGCAGTAAATTGCTGGAGTTTGAATGTTATACATTCTCTTTTTAAAGTTATTTTCTTGTATTTTCCAGGGCTCTGTTGGCTGGTGGAGGCTTCTCCACTTGGACTTACCGGCAAGGCTAYGATGTCAGTATTCCTGTTTACAGCMCACTGTCAGGAGAAGTAGATCTGCCAGAAAGAGGACCAGGGTAAAGTAATTCCCAAGAACTGGGCAAAGTATATTCAGTATCATGTTTAGTATTGGTGGCTATAAAATATAAATACAGCTACAGACTTTATGGTGAGCTTGGGCCATTTTTTAAGAGTTGTTTTTAACAGCTCTTGCTATTAAAATAGAGGATGCTTTCAATGCTAATGGTTCCAATGCTGATGGTCTTGATTCAGTTGCCAACTGCCTTATACTTTTCTTACATTSTGGTGCCCAAAACTGCACCTACCATTTGCACCTGACCTGTCATTAAGCTCATGAAAAAGAAGAATGAAAACTTGTATGTATGATTATGGGAATACATACATCCAGAGCTTAGAATATTGATCTTATTTGTTTCTTTTTTTTAAAGTAATGGAGTAAGACATAAACACAAACAGCACAACCCTCCCCTCCCTGAACCTTGTAGCTGGAAGTAAAGCAAGACAGTCTGGAAATAAAGCACTAAATTTATTGGAGAATGTAGTTAGATATTGAAATAAGCTACTCTGGAAAATGGTGGTTTCTCTAATCCATTTATATCTTCATAACAAGAGTAGATAGGAGTCTGGAAGAYATGTTTTAACTGGTTATGGAAGGCTGTTCTTTTCATATTTCATAAATCTTTTATTTACACAGCTGAAAAGGCTTCACTGCAACAAGGTCTTACCTCTCTTAGGTTTAAAAGATGGGCAGACAGAGGCAATGGGGATCAATGATGTGTCTGCTCATTGTGAAGATCGAGTTTACAAATGTAGGAATTTAAGTCCTTTGCTTCTGACAGCATTCTGTGGAGAGTATGAATTTTCAAAGTTGAAAACTGTGATTGAAGTGGTGCAGCCTCTCTTGGACAAAAGTTATTGATCTTCAGATTCAATTGTCGAATTTTCTAGTAAGGTCAGAGCACCTGCTGTTGCCCTTGGCTGCTCCAAGTAAGATAATACAGACAATTAAGACAAACTTGTGCAGCCCTGGTTTATTTTGCTCACACCCTCTGTGTCCCTGCTTGTGCTGCCCCTGGACCAGCAAATGGCATCTGGTTGCATCCCAGCTGATTCTTCATACGTCTCGAGTGTTGCTACATTCTGACACAGTGAAAGCATGCTTTGTATTTCTGTCTGGAGAGCATAAATGTGCTCATAGGCTTCAGCATGTATAGAACCAGTTGTAAAGAGAGATGCAGTCATATTGTCCGTGTTGTCAGCTAAACTCTGTGTCTGATTTTGGGTCGGATAAGAGAAATAGGTCTTGTGTTCAATTAAAATGTTGGAGATTTCGTTTCTCAAAACTGCTTTTTTTTTGKTTGTTTTTAAATGGTGTCGGGCAGCCAGGTGTCCGGAGTGCCATCCAGTGGCCAGTCAGCGTTACTAGTGAGATGCATTCCCAGCCTTGACTGCTTTGTGTAGGAGGGGCGGGACGGGGACACACAACCAGCATCCAGGCTTGCTTGGCATAAACCTTTGCATTACCCTACGTTAGTGTTATTTCTTGGGAAATGGTGTGTTCTTTCTTTTGTAGCAATGTTTGATAGCTAGATTTTGAGTATCATAGAATGATGACGGTTTCAAGGCAAAATTTGGTTTTAAATATATACATAAACAAACCTATTTTTTAGCTGGTTATGTGTATTTATTATCACTCATCTGCATCATTATTTCCTTTTTTTAAGGCCTCTTACAGAGCTGAGCTGAGGGAGTTTGATTTACTTGCCTTTTTAATTGGATTGCTTAAAATCCACTTCTGCTGGTAGCAAGTTGGTAGCAGCTGGAGACTTGTGAGAAAGAATGTTTAAAAAAATACTATGCATCTGTTAATTGGAGCAACTAAAGTGGCCAGCATGAAAATGAGTAGAAGAGGTGAGAAGAGCAGCAGGAGGGGTCTGACTTTATAAAGTGTGTGTGTTTGTATGTTTTCAGAGCTGTAAATTAAAGATAGCATCACATGGAGTAGAACTGGAATCTGAAGTGCAGGCCTTGTGCTTCCTGTGTTCTTTTGGCAGCATGAKGGCACTCACTCACTGTGTGTTTGTTCCTTTCAATGGGGAGTGGTGGAACAGTCTGACTTTAGCTGACCTGTTGTAAAAGGAAACCCAAGTAGATGAGTGTAACAATTGTATGACATGCTATTTTCCAGTATTAGTATAACYTTTTTAAGCAGCAAGCACTTAATTTGAGCCTGCGTGGTTTACCTCCAGTGTTAATTAGTGGTTTTAAACACTTCAGTGTTTAAAATGTTCTGCACATTTTAAATATTCATGATTTTGGAACATGGTAGTAGTTGAGAGTGTATGGGATAACATACTATATGGACCTTCAACTTTTCCATGGAAMTATTGCATTTTTATTGCCCCAAAGGGACAGAACTAAATCACAGTTAAAAATGATGAGCCTGTTCTATTGCTACTGTCACCATATCAAGACTAAAATAAGCTAAATACTGAGTTGTCAGTTCTGCATCTTTTCCAATTAAAATTCATGAGAACATATATGGGAGGARAAACTAGAAGCAGCACTCAGTGTCCTATCTACTTTCTTTTAGTACACAGACACTAATCAAAAGTACTAACAATCCTGGCATCAGCAGCAGGCTGTTGTAAAATGTAGCTAAATGATGTTTATTTAAGTTTATAATAGAAGTTGTAATGCAAGTGCCTATTCTAATGTAATAAGCACTCTTATGAAGTACAAATTTGTTCAGAATTGTAAATAATGTTGGGCCAATTAGTATCCCAGACTTAATTACATTTCATCATTATGCTTTCCAGCCTTGTCCAAAAATAGTCTTGACAGCATGTCCACATTTAGTTAATCTTGCTCTGCTTTTTTAGGATGAAAGGAAAGTGTTCTTGAGCATCTTGGAAGTCAGCTTGCAGTGCTGTCAGGTAACCTGTCTGTGTTTTTTCAGTCCTCGCAGGTATTTCATTCTGTCATCTCAAATGGCTCTGCACCCAGAATACCGCTTGGAGTTGGAAGCTCTTCAGGCTGAGAATGGGGAATCAGTGCTGATCCTGGACAAATGTACAAACCTGTCAGATGGTGTCCCTGCTGTTCGCAAACGCTGCTACAAGAATCAAGTCTTTGATTATCCTCAAGTGCTTCAGGTAAGGCTGTCTCTCCTGCAAACTTCTCTTTCCTTGGTGTCTGTCTTACTGGGGTGCTGTTCCTGTTCAGTACTGGTAGGGTACTTCTTGCATTTAATTAACGTGCTGGATGTGTTTTGAAACTGAGTGACTTCTTMTGTTAGCTTAAGTATTATATCCTAACTTTATCCTTATTTTTAAGAGGGCCAAAAACTATGTACTCAAGCTTATATGCAGACTACTCTGCAATTTGAAAACATTCTATAACAACTTCACGAGACTGATCATGGTGATCTAGTGACACAAGACAATGTCATGTAAAYTTAAAAAATTACACAAAGATACTGCCAAATCCAGCAGCAATGAGATGTTAAAATGGAGGAACCAAAGGAAAAACTTTTGGGGGCAGATAAAGTTGCTCACTTCAAGACTGGAGAGAAACATTGGAATCTACACTTTCCAAAATAGCTGTCAAAAAGGCTTTCAGCAGGCATAAATTTGCAATTGATTTCTGAGATAGGACAGTACAGGTCTTGCTAGATGAGGCTTAGAACTGAAGATGGCTTTGTCAATTGGATAGAAGGTTAAAATGAACTTGAAAGCACTTATGCTCTTATATTTGGGCCAAAAAAGAGTGTTGCATTTAAGTCAGATTACAGTTTTTGTATGCAGCTTAGTAGTTAAATTGTACAAAACTCTCTGTATAGACGACAGACTGAGCTAGAAGGCTTGTCAGCATGCAGCTATGAAAACATCTAGGTGAAATGTGTTTCATGGCTTTAGCCCAATTTCCAGAGGCCTTTTGATGTGTCAGTGAAGATAAAACTAGATAGTGTTCTCAGACCCCTGTGTCTCTTGGCAATTCACTGACAGAGAGGTGCTTTGGCATGCAGTGTGGTGGAGTTATGCCATAGGCCACTGTGCTGTCTGCGGCCACCAGCWTATAATCTGTCTTTGAACTTCAGCAAATGATGGTAAAATAACAAACAAGCTTAGGAAAGGCAAAGTTTCCACCCCTCCTGTTATGTTTTGTAGGAAATATGTTTAAAATTCCTTGTGGAGGASGAGGAGAGGGAGGAAAGGGTCACCATGAGTCCTAAACTTTGAATTAAAAAAAAAATGTTTGTTTTATTTCTTTAAATACAGACTGGATTGCTAAATGATAGCAAGTCAGAGAATCTATATCTATATCCTGCTATATATGATTTTGTAACTCAGTAGAGAGCTGGCATATGCCGAGATTGCTAAAATACTTTCTTTTGCAGAACCCTGCATTTCTCTTTGGAATGTCTGGCTGATAACAGTGGTGATGTGAGGAGATGTATTTATAGTAACCTTTGTCTAGACAGGAAAAAATKGTTATCTAGGCAGATGAGCATGTGTGTCCACATCTGGGCTTCTTTTTTTTTTTTTTTTTTGTCTCTATCACTAGAGTCTCTTCCACCTGTTGCTATGTGATGTTAAAATGTGTGTTYGTTCTCTCAACTCCTTCCATTCCCCACACCCTTCTTTTCCTTTTTTTCCTGTCTAAGAGTGGGGGAAGGGGGACTTGGATCACARTTCATGCTTTGCAAAACTGCCTTTACAGATGTCTTACTAGACAGACTCTTGGGCTTCTGGGTTGTTAATGCTTCCTGTTTTCAGTCTTCTCTTGGATCAGATTTTTGAGGCTGTTGGTACTGTGTGGGTATGAATGCAGGTCTTATGATTGCATAAGAGCCAGCAAAAATGAAGAGCTAGCAAACCCCCTTGTATTTGCTAATTCCATCTTGMTGTTTTTCTGCCCTGCTCAGCCTTCTGGCCCCTTTTCTTCAGGCCATGGAACACAAGCTGGAAAAATGTTTTCTTATCTGTGGGAACCCCTCTATCARCTTTATAATTTTTCCTTCTTAGACTTAGGGATAATACTGACTTGGGATTTTTCCCTGTTGTGTAGCTGAACTCGACTAGCATTTATTTTGGGATCTTGAATCTGTAGCAAGATTACTCAGTGGCAKTGAGAACTAAAGTCCCTAAATAAAGAGTGAGTGCAACATAGTCAAGAAGTCTTCTCTGCTGCAATTTAAACTCACGGCATTTTTTCTAGTGTGTTGTGGACATGAGTAAGTAGATTATATTCATTCTTGCAACAACTTTTTWTATCTTTGAAGTTCCCTTCCTCCTGCCCTCATTCCTTCAGAATAGGTAGCATTGATATAGTCAGTCATTCCTTGTAGATCACACCTTCAAGGTAGGTAATCATTCTTTACTTAGCACTGGAAGTGCATTGCCCAAGACTGAACCTTGCTTTGTCTGAGGTCTTTTGCTTCTGTGAAGAGTGAGTAAATCCTTCAGATTCTTAAATGGTACTTCTTTTTGCACTGTCATACTACCTATGGATGGAGTGGTTGTTTTTTCCAACTAAGCGTTGTTGTCACATGAATACCCTTTCTTTGCCTGTTCTTTTGTAAAAATTGTCCTCTTCTGCAAGGTGCAAATCTTAGACAGTAACTTCATGCTTTATATTTATGCAGTTTGGTATTTTTCTCCAAGTGTTGAATTTCTATATATATCAATATTTCTTAGCTGACTTATGCATATAGTGTCGAAGTCTAATYCTGTTATCCATTATACCTGCTAATCCTATAAAATCATAGGTATTGTCAAGTCTAATAAGTATGGTCTTRTTTCTGCTACTCAGTTAACTAAGGGACACATTGAATGCTGGTGCACTTAGGAAAGGTTAGTTGGTCCATCACTGTTTTACTTTGAGACACTGCTGACTATTTCATACTTGGAGTTCTGTAACTGTAAAGCCTATGAGGGCTTTATCTAGCCCCTGATTTCTTAACTTGCCTGTGAAAATGCTGTCAAAGATGTCAAATGACTTTTAAACTTGGTATACAAAATCTGTYACTTCCCTGCTATCCATAGAACTGTATTGCCTTATAATAGGAGAAAATTAAGTTGGATCTGTACAGTTTATAGTCAAATAGGTTGATATTAATTGTTGCTCATCTTGTTGTGCCAAACTTTTGAAATGTTTTAAATTTCCTTTTTTCCTGGAGTTTTCTCAACTGAATTCTGAAGTTTGGCCATTAAAATAAAGCTCAGAATTGTCCCACTAGCTCATTTCTCATCCCTCCACTTAAGATAACTTTCCTAGCCTCTGGAAGATAAAGTTGTATAATTATTTTGAATTAGCTAATAAGTCAGAATTTATTGATGGCACAGAGTGAGTTGGTTTTTCTTTTGACTAGTTTTTTTTAATGAAAGGAAGGGCAGGAAAACAATTCATACACACAAACACACACACACACACACACACTGCAAATCTGATATTTAATTTTTTTTTCTCATCTGTGTGATGGATACCATTTGTTGACAGGAATCTACGTTCTGTGTTGTTCTACGTGGAGCTCGCCTGGGACAGGCTGTGCTAAGTGATGTTCTTCAAGCTGGCTGTGTCCCAGTCATCATTGCTGACTCTTACATTTTACCTTTCTCTGAGGTTCTGGACTGGAAAAGGTCTGTACTCTCACTGTTGTGTATCAAACCACTGCATAAGATGTGTACTGTACTGGGGGTTACAGGGAATGAAATACAGAGTGAGGTGCATGTTGTCTTTGCCCTTGATCTATTATATATCAAAAATAGGAGTGGAAAATAAATGAGACTGGTATGACAGAGCATTTGATTATCCTTTAGCCAGTCATATTTTTTTCTCAAATGGATTTGCTGTATTACTGTGCTTGAATTCAGTGAGAACTGATCTCCATTCAGGCTCTTTTAAGGAAAATATATACTAAATATTGCATCATAGAAATGCTAATTCTCTATATTGCATCATGATTCCCAAGTTTATTTGAGATGGAAAGGTAAAATTATTTTGTAACTGAGTGCATTGTGTTAGGAGCTTAGATTATTTTTCTATGCATGCACTATGCCCAGTTACATGATCTTGGGATAATACATACAAAAATTATATATAACACTGTATATATAGCTGTTACTGTTTGGTCAGTCCAAAAATCTCTGCTGACAGCAAGTCAGTGGCAATCCAGAGATGAGAATTCAGAATTTCTGGGTCTCTGTCCCTTCCATAGTTATTAGACTGTCTGGACAGATCAATCTACAGACTTTGGTGGYATTGTCTCTGGGCAGGCTGGCTTGTGTTGGGAAGGAACTGCTACAGAGTATTTGGTTTCACTGAGAGAAGACTGCTTCTTTTTGCTTATGGTTTTTGAGTATGTCTTATTAAAGTAGGACAAGGGTCTGGGTTGGAAAACAGTCAACATCATTTAATGTAGAATTTCTTTSTTCTCATCTTGCCATTTGTTTTTTGCTTATAGGGCCTCTGTTGTCATCCCTGAAGAAAAGATGCCTGAAATGTACAGTATTCTGCAAAGTATCCCCCAGCGACAGATTGAAGAGATGCAAAGACAGGTAAAACAATGTACTGTCTTAAAATTATTTTTCTTTACTTACAGTTGGAGTGTAGGTTCATACACCTGCCTTGCTCTGAAAGATGTTGGAATGCAGAAACATCCACTGTACTCTCATGTTGATGTTTTGATTATTTGACCCTGTTCTTTCTTTATGCTAAATGTTTGCATTTGCCATCAATTTTCAATGGGGTGGAAGCTCCTTGAGTGTAAGTGTACTGCCTACTGACATCTAGTAACATTTCTGATGAAATCATGGTGTATATTGGTTTCATTTTCTACATGATATTTATATTGTAGTAAAGAAATCCAAAAGTGTGTTTATTTCAATAGAAGCTTTGGTTTGTAGAAAAATTTTAGTCACTTAAAATATAGGGGATCATTAAGTCCAAAATATTTTAAATATTTTATCTAATTTGACAGTTCTTCTGTGAGAGAGATTTTACTTATTTGAATGCAGTAGCTGAGACCATTAATTGWCAGGCCAGCAAAAAAGCTATTAATGTATAATGTATGCTTGTATCTAGGGTATTTCATCCTTGACATCTTATTTTACCTGAGCATGTATTGTTCTAAGGTAAGAAGATACTCTTATCATTGCCTCAGTTCCTCATTGGGAAAATCATAGAGGAAGTAAGACCTAGGTATTTAAGGAAAAAGTTAACTATCTGATCTCAGGTGGCTTTTTGAGATGTATGGGATTTCTGTAGTGAAATTTCTGGAGGAATTGTGAAGTCCTGYTTCTGAAATTCCCTTACACAACTGTAGTGACAGAGTCATCTTTTGCACTGTTCTTGTAAAAAGTGACCCAAGACGTGATTTTTTTTTTGTGTGAATTTAGTGATTTAGTGTTGCCTAAAAYGCTAGTTATTTCTACTTAGGCAGTGCTGAAAACTGCACTGTGCATATTAATAGTGATATTTGGGGAGTAAATATACTCTCAAATGTAGAAGTAAATACCTTTCACATCTCAATGCTGTTGCCAGCTTCACTTCATTCTGTTTTGGGAGTCTGCAAAAACCACAGCAGCCGTCAGGGGTCTCCTTTCTCTTTAGTGCCTTCACACAAATGAACTATTTTGATGGGGCCTCCTGGCAGCACCAAAGCGCCACCAAAAACAGGAGATGAAAAAGTAAACTTGGTGTTGCAGCTCCTAGAGATTTGATTTTATTTTAGAGATGTTAACACTASGGAGTTTTGCCTAATAAAGCTTTAAGAGTGACATTAATAATTTGTTAAAGTGTGCACTAATTTTCTTGTTGTCCATTTTATTAAAAATATAATTATTTGAGGGTAGTGTTCTTCAGCTATGGACAATRCACTTGACCTTATGGGCAGCTTCAACACTAATTTTAAAGTGTAAAGTCATACTTTGTGATTAATCAAACTCCAGTCTGTAAAAAACAGGCTAACAAAATGAAAGCAATGAAGCAAACCCCCTAAACCCTTATAATGAAACCAACAATAACACCATAATTCAGTTGGTATATATATATATATATATATTATCCATAATTCTATAAAATTAACTTAAAATAGATGATATTTTAATGCTCATAATACAGATATAGTCTCTGTTCAGAGTGAATTTTGTTAGATTATACATGGTTTGCAATAGTCATTTTCATTGGATTCAAAACATCACGGAATATTATTGGAAGATGTGATTCTATTGACTGAAGGTGTGTTTTTCTAAAGCTTCCTCTCACATCTTGTTACTTTTGCTGAGGATAATAGATGTGTGTTTCGATARTAAAAGTAACAGGATGAAAACAGCAGGCCTGTCTTTCATCTTTGTGAATTTATTTCTGTCTGTGTATTGAGGATACTTAAACAAGTTATCCATGCATTTTATGTCCTGTCAGTCTTACTTACAAGGCTAAATCCCTGTGTCTGAAATTCCCTTGCTAATAGGTGGTTCTGTGTTCCAGCCATCTAGAAGTGAAAATTAGTTAGTGATTGATACTGTTCGGACTGCCAGGAAGTGGACATGTATAGTTGAGATCTTTTTCTAGGCAAAKAGAGCAAATCCTTGCTCTGAATTTCTCCTGGCTGAAGTATGGATTCATTATACCTATCAGACTTTCTGGGTGTGATAACCTTTGTGGGATTGGAGCCTTGCTGTCTGACTTCATTGGTTTCAGTGGTTTTCTTATGATATAATTCTTATCCTTAGTTGGGATACATCATAATTAAAACAATAATAATAATAAAAAATTGCAAATGTTAGCTTGTCAGTTTTCTTTGTTGATTAGTTACTTTTTTACAGTATTTTATTACAGGAGATTCTCTGGAGATCATACATTAAGGTTAAAATTTTGACATAAACATRTATACATATACCTACATATGCCTGTATATAATTTTTTTCAAGTTGAAATAGGTTGTCTGCTTTTAATGGGTAAAATTTTCTCCATACTTTTTTGTTTTGTTTCTGGAGATATTTCTCGCTGTATATCAACTGGGGAAGAGAGGAAATCTCTTAAAGAGAAGTCATTACATTTAAGTTATGTAAGAACTCATATTTGTAAGTGTTTTCTTACAGTTTATGTACTTATCATGGATGTAACACTGTCATGAAGAGGATAAAAATACAGGTATTTTAGTTTTGGAGACATCATCTGCTAGGATCTGTGTCTGGTATGACCTGAGCTGTGATTTCCTTCGACACAATTTTATTTTGCTCAGTTTTTTATCAGACAGTACGTGGTATAAACTAGGAAAGAGATTCATTGGTTTGAGCAGAATTTGAGTGTGAGAAATCAAAATTAATTCTACTGTCCTACATAAATACCTAATTGCACTGAGGTCTCTGGAGATCAGCTATGGTAACTTAGGCTTTTATTGTTGAAACGTGCGGAGCRGTTTGCTCTCAACAATTCTGGTCCAGTTTCCTGTTTTTCTTCACAAAAGGGAGTAGTTTTGGTGGTTGTAGCCTAGTCTACACTGTTGTAAAAAATAGTTACATATTTTCAATACTACATGTACAGCCTGTGTTCCTGAAAACTGATACTCACAAATGATGGCTGCAAACGGCCAYGTTTTGACCATCAAAACCAGCCTCTGCTAAGTGAGCTGCTAAAATTAAYAGAAGTCTGGATGAAACTTACGTATCCCTGGGATTTGTGTCTTGTCTGTTTTCTACAGTAATGTTGTCATTCTCATTTTCTTTGAAGCTTCCTTGAACCATCCCCCTCTCACAAATAGTTCCATATGGACTCTAAAACACTGGCAAAAGTGCCCAGAGGCAAGTTGATGAGCAGCTTAGCTGCACAGCTACTGAACCAACAGACTTGAAGCTGCATCCATATGCTTTCATTTTCTTTGCACCTCTAACCAGCACTCAGGTAATAGCAAAGCTCTAGAACTGGAGGGAAAGAAGTAGAAGTGAATACAATAGACCTGTATGATAGAGAGTAAAATTTGAAGTTTTGTCTTGCTTCTGAAGTGTGAAATAGGTAAAGAAAAAAAAGCAAAACAGAACTTTGCTCGTATCACCTTGTCCCATGCCTTTTATACTTTCCCTTTTTTTTCTAAGGTTTTGTTTTGAAATCCTGTTAGTCTTTGGAAATGTGTTTCAGCACTAGTAGTTGATATATAAATGTCTTTAACTAGTATGGAAGTTTTCCTCAGCTGAAAGTGATGTATAGTTTCCTTCTTCGGATGAATGTGTAATTCATTTTCCTGAAGCCCCACAAGGTACTCTTTTAAATAGTTGCCACATACCATTCTTTCTTTTCATTAATTGAAGTTTTAGATAATCACAGTCTCTTGTGGTTTTAGCCTGTGTGGACAATTACAGGATAAAAAAGGATGTAAATTCAGTGTAAAAAAAATGTGGATAGAAAACATGTAGTTTGCAGTGTTTGTTCCCACATTCAGAATACCTGGACAAGCTGTTGTGGTTTTGCTTGTGCCCATCTCATGTGCCTCAGCCCTGACCTGAAGAAAAGTTCAGACTCCAGGTCAAACGGAGCTGAAGACACAAGCATAAATCAGTGACTTGTTTTAGTGCCACGTTAAAAYAACATGAGTGGCTGGCTTTTCTGACCCTCCTCCCTTTCATTTAATGTGCTTCTTTGGCTCTTCTTTAAAGAGGGCTCTGTAGAGTAATTTCAACTCTTATCAGCTTGCTGACAGCTATATGAGCCTTTCTGCTGGCTCCAAGCAATCACTGCCAGCGTGTGAAACATCCCATTCTTGCAGTGAAATGGTCTTGGATAGAGTTAAAGCAAATGGGTGGTGGAGTTTTCCTGTGGGTGGTGCAGCTTACATGAAAGAGATGGGATTTAGTTCTTGTTAACCAATTAAACAGAAATTCATTTTGATATCTGGACACTGGATGCTTTTTGAGCATACTTAGGTTTTTACAAGTCCTTTTAATGAGAATATTAAACTTACAGCTGCAGTTCTTTCCCTGACAGGGGACAGCTTCTGTCTCTGGGTTCTTTAGAATCATCATTATCAAATTTGAGCGAACTTTCATCTGTCTGCCATTTGTAGCATTTTAAGGAGTGCRACTGCAGAGCCTAACCCTGCTTTAATCCTCCCAGAGTGCTTCAGTGAAGCTCTGGGTCCCCCATAAATGTCAGGCCTGGACAATTTGCCATCTTATCAGATGATGTGAAGTTAGTTCCAACCCTCTCACCCCTCCCCCAGAGGAAAGATTTGTTGCTGCAAACAGCAAAGGAAAGAAAAAACTTTTTCCTGGCTTACTGCCAGGATCACCATGGGAGTTGTAGAATCCTTGGCATTTGTATATGAGACTTTCATTGCTCCCTGCTCCCTTCAGTTATTGCAGAGTGTCCTTATCCTAGATTTTTTTTTTTCTTCTTTCCTATCCTGCCTTGTTGTTTTTCAGAGTGAAAAAAMCTGTCTTCGTGGCACTCTGAGAAAGTGCTCCAAAATTTGAGACCAATCCACACCTCCATGAATAATTTTTATAGGATACATTTGGGCTTTTTTTATATCTACATTGGTAGCTTCTAAACAATAAAAGGTTAAACTTAACTGTAAGAGGAAAATTATGCTATTTTGAGACAATTATTTTTTGTTTCTCGGATAAGATTTTAAGAGTTTATGTTTTAAGGGTCTGTATCTTATTGCACAGCGGATTTTTGATACTTACCCTTTGCAGATTGCTATATACAGCTTGGATAGACTACAGATAAACCAGATGATCCCGAAATTGGAAAGGCATGTTCTTTTAGAAAGAATTTTTGAAAATACTCTGTCATGCACATGAAGCAGTTAGCTGCAGACAAATGGATGATTAAGCTTATCTCCCGGTGTTCTACTCTTCCTTTGTTACTCAAGGCTTTTCCTTTATCAAATCTGCTTGCTTTGCTTACCAACCCTTTAATTATTGAAAGTTTTACAACTTTAGCATTTATCTATACAGCATAAATACACTGTATTGCTGTAGTAATTTGCATGTGAGTATATTAAATAGAGGTAGTAAATACAGTTTGGTSTTGTATCCATTTTACTGATGAGTAGATAGATACAATAAATAACTTGTACAAGGTCAAATCATAATATTAATAATGGAATTTAAAAATCTGCATCTTGTTTTAATGACTATATCAAATGTATCGTACAAAGCAGTAGGAACATTTGGCTTTTRAATTAGAAAGGTCTTACATTTCCTATAGAAACAATTTGCTGCCAGTTAATCTTTAGACAGCTTTTCCTTTAATCTTTGTCTGTAAATTAAACAGATATATTGAATAGTTTCTTAGATGCCTGGAGATAGGAAAATTACGTATCGTTTTTGCAAACTGAATAGTGGGCTGTTTTAGAAATACACTGTAGTGCCTCTTGGCTTACAAATGGTTTAATTTGTATCTGGGGTTTGGCTTCTTCCTCTCTCTTTTGCTTATTTTTTTTTTTTTCATTAGCAACAATTTTGAATGCTCTTTAGAAATTAAAATGACACCTGGCATTAGTTGTCTGAATCCTGAATTTTGTAGAGATGCTATGGAGAGAAGGATTGTAGAAGGTGTGCTAATTTTCCAGGATGCTAATGTTGGAGTAGGGAATCATGGATAGAAGTTGTTAGATTATGGTTAAGAAATACAGTTTCCTGTAACCAGACTCAGTTGGTAGTGGAATTCTGGTCCCAGGGGGTCCACAGAATACTTCATCTCTGTTCTCCCCCACAGCAGTCTACCATAAATATGCATCCCCAACACTATAGCAAACAAAAGCGAAACATATCAGTGGTGCCCTTTGAGATACTGGGAAAAACTTTCCTGCTCCTGATTAGTTGATGAGGAATACTGCACCCATCAATCAATTTTCTGAAATACTTCAGAAAGATAGCAGCCGAGCCCAGACTCTGCAGTCTTCCTCTCACCACTGGTTTTGTTTCCAGTCTGTTCCTACCTATATGCAGTAGCCAATATGTATCAAGGGGAGGAGGAAAGCTGCTCTATTTTCACATTTTCATTTGTTCAGGTGGCGCAAAAGATTAATACATAATAAATATGCAAATGCTGATTAATGGAGTACTTCCCTTTTTTTTTTTTTTTTTTTTTTTTGTAGCAGGGACTTACATAGTAAGTTTTAGTATTTTTCTTAGAGATTACTTCTCTTTTACAAAATTTGGCTTCGTGGAGTAAAGAATAGAATGCTATTCCAGGTGTTTACCAAGAAGAAATCAATAACTCTTGTTGATGTCTATCAGTGTTTTTTTTCCATGTAAATTTATTTTCAGTCCTGTTTCACTGGGATGTGATTGCCACATAGCATTCACAACCAGCAGTTAATACTCACCTTCCCCATTTCATCAGATAGCCATACAGCCATGTTCAGTTTGAGCCTTGAAGGATGAAGTATTTTTATATGGCCCAAGCTAAGATCAGTTATTTTTAAGATGTGAAGGAAAAAAACAGCACCATGTCCTAAGTGGATTTTTTCCAGTAGATATGGAAAAAACCTCATGATTGCCAATGCTTCAGCTTTTATCCTCAGAGAAGTCAGCTAGATGTATTTGTATTCAAGCAATGCTGGCATTAATGTCTGTGGTTAAAGTTGTCCAGTGTTGAGAACTGTGTGTATGGGGGTATGTGTATTATGTTTGTGCTTATATAAAACAGATCTTTACAGCTTACAGGAAACTGAGCAAAACATGCCTTCATCAAAAGGGCAAGTTCATCCTGGTRTAGAGCTTAAGCTCTGAAATTGAGGTATGTGCTGATTTTTGACAGCTCTAATATGGTGGTAACCTTACCTAAATTTTTTTTTTCTTCCTTCAAAAAGCTGTCCTTTCATGTGTGTGATTGGCACTGGGCTTGCTTTGTGTTTAGCTTCTCTAATCAAGGGAATTTAAGCTTCTATTCTCCCAGCATTAGTACAGCAGTCATGGGAAATCTCAAACAAGCCAGATCTTATTGCAGCAGTTGACACAAAYAAAAGCAGTTGTGCTTTTATTTATTTATTTTTGATGCTGGATGCTGATTAAAAGTTTCCAAGCATCCTTTAGCCATGTTATAAAGCCAACCAGCAGAGAGCAGGGCAGCTGCCGAGGAAGGGAGATGCTGGTGGACATAGGACAAGATCACAGTGGGAAGCATCAGTGTGTGTAACTCAGAAAGCTGGGAAAGGTGTAAACAGATCCCCAATTTATCTATAGAGTGGGCTCTCCAAACACTGTTTTATTGGCCAGTGGCTCCTGCTTTACTAACCTCTAACCTCTGCAGTACTCAGAGGTGCTGCCCACCAGCCAGCCTTGTCTTTGAACCTCCCTTGGCTCCTGCCACCTCAAAGGCTTGCAGTCAAATTCCTGTGTTTTGCTTGGGACCTCACCTCTCAGCAGGATGCCTGCAGCAGGGAAAACTGATCTACCCTGAGAACATAGACATATTTGAAGGCAATACCCCTAGGACTAGAAACCTATTGCTTTYAGTTTCAGGAGCTGTCTATCACTTGTCAAGAAAATGTGGATTAAACATCCTCCCACCCCCCAACTTCTGGTCATGCAATAGTTGAGTGTTCCCTGCAGTTACATACATGTATTTGTTTTCTGGTATTTTCCAGACAGCTGTTGAATCAGTGGTAGCACAAGTCCAGCTCAGTGTAGGTTTGGTTTTATGTTAACGGAGTATGGAGGACAAACATCATAATAAGGATGGTACAGGTCCATGTAGTTTTGATGCCTGTCACTTCCTTTACAGTAACAGCCTGGTGAAATTGGAGTAATTAGGGAGCCAAGCAAACTCCTACAAACTGGAGGGAAGAGAGTGGGGTATTTTTTGTGTCTTACATCATTATCGATGGCTATGTAGATAATGACTTATCTGGAACTTATCAGAGCATCTTTTTCAGTGTGTTATTTCTGTGGTGTCAACACATGTCATTTGTCTGTAAATAGGAGGACACAACTGAAAGCTCTTTGGGAGCAAAGGAAACTCAGAAAATGGTAGTCATTTTCACATCACATGTTTTTAAAGCTGTAAATGCTACATGAAACTTAGGGGTTTTTTTGGGGGGGTTTTGGGTTTTTTTTCCCCCTCTCATCCTGCTACTTTCTCTGCTGGCTTTTGTCTCCATGCTTTGCAACAGTATTCCCAGCCACAGCTGAGAATGGGATGGTTCCTTGCTGCTCATAGTGCTGGTATCTGTTTGTTGCCTCCATAATTCAAATGTATTTTGACCATGGATTTGTAGGGTGCAAGGACAGCAAGTCAGGTTTCCTGTCTGGTGCAATGTTGCCTTCTGCAACAGAGTTGTTAAGTTGACACACTCATTAATCAAAGCAGCAAGTTTGAGGTGCAGAAATGTATGGAGGGAGGGCAGAACACCAGTGCTAAGTGATACTTTCATCCATTCAAATCTTGGGTACTTGCTATTTTTAGAATGAAGTTGCTATCACTAGGACAAGGAATAGCGAAAATCTGTATTTTAAGGGTAAAGATAATGCAGGATTTCAGAACTGTATAAAAAGTAGCCATTTCATGAGAGAGA
This sequence comes from Malurus melanocephalus, assembly GCF_030028575.1. Lineage (NCBI taxonomy): Eukaryota > Metazoa > Chordata > Aves > Passeriformes > Maluridae > Malurus > Malurus melanocephalus. The sequence continues at coordinate 1,313,270 of NW_026623234.1, forward strand.
ATGAGAACTCTTGTATTGAAAGTACTTCCTTTTGTGTCACGTATTTAAGCAGAATAAGGCTCTTCGTAACACAAGATGAAAATCTTAAAGATACCAAAACAAAAAAAAAAAAACCCAAACCCACCACCCCTAAAATAAATAAAAAAACCCCCCAAATTCCCAAAATTATGTGAAAATGTAGAAGCAAGAGTGAAAATGTTAACTTTAACCGATATGCATCTAAGAACAGTTCTGCTATATGCACAGTATGTGTTGTACATATGGATTATTGCAATTTATGTGATTTTTTTAAAGGACTAAAGAGGACAATCTGAGGAAGACTGCAGTGCAAGAATTTTAATATCTGAGCTTGTACTAACATTTTCTTTTAACTCTTCTAAGAGTCAGCAAGTAGTCTCCAGCAATAAAACTGAGAGTGAGTAGAAGTGAGTTACTCCCAAGTGGCTGCTATCTGAAGGGTAAGATTAGCATTTTGAACTCTGACCTGTGTTCCCTTATGAATTGGCAGCTTCAAAAAGAAAAAGGAAAAAAAAGAAATTTGGATAATGGAAAGATTCAGTTTTCACTCTCTGTTGTATTTGAAGGAGGCAAATGTGCTTGTTTCATGGCTGAAATTACTACAGCAGAGAATATTTAGCCAAAGGATTAAATGCATTTACTACTTCACTTTTAAAGAGATAGTGTCTGAAACTGAATTGCAATAAAAGCCAGCACCATGAAATGTCTGTCTAGAATCTCTRTCTTATCTGACTGTATCATTACAAATTATTGTTTTGTTTGCTTATACTCCAGAATTGTCTTGTAATTAAAGAATATTTCTCTATAGGCCACTCATATAATTTGTATAAGTTAAATCGATGAATTGAGTTTTTTTCAGGGTTTTACTTGAGGATCATGCATAACTCAGAAGCAAGAGTTGAAAGATGGAATGAAATTTCAGAAATAATATTAAAAGAACGTTGTCAGTTTACATTAGAAGCAAACCTTAGTTAACTGGAAACAACAGTATGTGCTCTGCATTGTTCTGCAGCTTGTTCCTCTTTTTTTCCCCATGCAGAGAAAGTTCTGTTTTGAGGTTCAGATAACCCTAACGCTGAATTATGGGTTAGTCTGTATCTGTCGTGATCCGGGGCTTCCAAAACTGTGATTTCTTGCTTACCTCAATTTTTTAGCTTTAGAAGTGAATGATATTCTGAGCGCTCTTTATATACTGTCAGCATTACTGCTTTTCTTGGATACGTCTGCATTGAGAAACAGATGCAACACAGGCAGTTTAGGTTGAACTTGAAATATGATTTTAATTAGATAGTCTATAAAACATTAAAATCAGAAAACTTTTCAGTTTTAGGGAAGTTAGCATGCTTTTGCCAGTATTTAATTGATTTGATTGATTGGCTCTTAAAATTCCTACATAGTCAATGTATGGGGACAAGGAACTAATTTTTACTTTTAGGCTGAAGTTTCTGAGGAGTTTACCTCCAGTTTCAGGTAATTTTACTGGCACTCCAAAAGTGAGACTATGTTTCAGAGCACAGCTCTCTTACTGTTATTCCTAGATTGAACTACACAAATTATTTTTTAAAAATGTAGCCTCCATTTGTGTAGATTTGTGTAGTCTCAATTTGCATTTCAAATACTCATGTCTCCCTGGAAAAAATGAGACAACTTCAGGTCACTCTTGAAAACAGGGCTTTAAGGGGAAGAAGGACCATGACCTGCAGCTAGTCACTTATTTTATCCTCTCATGCTCCCTTACTAAGAGAAGAACAGATTGATGGGAAGGTATTTTAAGGTACCAGAGCTCYAAATTTCTGTATGAATGATGCTATTTTTTTTCCTGCCTTGATTGCAGAGAGAATGAACCGGCCAGCTTTAGCTATGCTTAATGTGATTGAGTGGTGTCGCTAAGAGTCCTAAACAAATAAAGCATTTTTTGATCCCAAATTCTACCATTTTCTAGAAACATCAAAATACTGTTTRATTCTTAATAGTAAAAGTCTTCTGAGGTTTTCTTGTAAGCCTGTGTAAAAAACCCAAAGATATTGCTGGTTTTAGCTGGCACAGCTGGTTTCATCTTTGCTGGAGAACTGCATATTAAAAGTAGTATGTGTGGTCAGCAAGGAAGTTGTTGGAGCAAGGAACCAGATGTAGGAACTGTAAAGCAGTGCAGAAAGAGGGTGCAGATTACAATTTATAAGCAGAAAACTAGGAACTTGGGGCTCTTGGGTCCTCAGTCTGAACCCAAAATTTGTCTTTGGAAAGTTTTTATAAAAGGCATATTGCTCCAAAAGAGAAACTTACCTCTTCAGTCCCATTTTTCAGGGGAGGTCAGTCGGGCTCTTGAGAGCTCGGGCTTGTTACCTGACTATTACATAACATCAGCTACATTCACACACATCTTTAACACAGAGCAAACATATAAAAATTCAGTTTGTCTTGAACCTCAGTGGCCCCTTTAATCCTACTGCACAATGGAAATAGTTTGGGGTGGGAGGAAGTTGCCTGGGACCAATCCTGGTAGTTTACTTGATGGGCAATAGCYTGCTATGTCTCAGTAACTTAGAAAATATTTGATTATATTACAGTATGATTTATAACTTTGGAAGGTCTTAGTGGATGCACTTCCATGTCCAGAGCTGTCAGATGCACAGCTGAGCTGTAGATATTTATTGCAATATCTTTTGTATCTCTATTGAAGGTACACATTTTAGCAAAGGGTTACTGCAGTCAGTTTCTTCAGTTACTTAGCTAAATGTGTTATTAGTTTAAAGTTTCTATTTACAAATGAAAAGAGAAGATAAAGTTGTTAGCTTTTTGTTTTTTGTATTATTTTGTCCATCCCAAAATTTGAAAAATTTGGAATGGTAAAGTCTCACGGTATCTCTATGGTCAATAATACACATACTGGTAGAGGCTGAAGTAGAAGCAAGAAATTGAATGAATGCCAAACTTTTATCTGTAGAAATGTAACAGAACCAGTATTAAAAGTAAGATCAGCAAGTTCCAGACCAGTGCTGTTGCAGCAGGTAGGCCACACTTTTGCTTGGATAGGCTTCTCTAATCCAGCTGGAAGTAYAAGCCAGGAACACCAAAAGCCATCAAGAGGGGAAAGCATTTAAGTGGAGTCACCATAGGCGGCGTGAAAATGGTTGTATTTCAAAGCCTTGTAAACCCTTTCAAGGTGCTTTGGAAACACTGAACTGCTGCAGTGGGGCAGAATCTCACAGCATCATGGCGCCTGACCTAAAACTTGASAAAAGTGGTGGTTTATAGGCAGTTAAATTTTACTACTCTTTTGCGAATTTTTTTCCCCTCTTGCTACTTTTACCAACTCCCACCAACTCATGGGCTGTAAAAAGACAGGAGGCTAGAAAGTTCCTTTCGTGGCCTGTTCTCCCCTTGATGTAAATGTTACAGAAGGTAGTCCTTTCCTTGCCTTATGCCCAGTGGTTTTTTTTGTTCACAAACCAATCAAAAGATTTACATTGATCTGTCTTGCACTCTATACCAGAGCACCATTAGTGGCATTAACACTAGAACTTATAAACATTATATGAATGGACTCTGTAACCTGATGCTCTGTTACCTTGCAAAGAGCTTTTAAAGAGATGCTAGGCCCCCAAGTCTGTTTATTTCTAAGGAAAATAACACATTATGTAAGYAAATGTTACTTTCTATGAGTAGGTTACYCTGTTGTATGGTATGAAWATAAGTGCAAATGCTCCCTTGCCAAGCTCTTGCCAGTGCCASTATGTGCTGAATATTGTCAGTTTAGTTTCTTCATAGTCCCCTTAAATTAATCCTGGAATTGAAAACAAGTGGCATTGAACTTTTGGGTTGGGTGCTTTCTTACTTGGTTTGAGGAACATCTGATATACAGATATTGCTAGTCTTTCTCAGGGTGTGCCTGTGTATTTGTAGAGATAAATGAATAACATGATGTATTAAGAAATTTTGGCCTTTACTGAAAGTGAGGTATTTTCATGCTGATCTAACGAGGATACAGCATTTGAAAGTTGGGCAGGAGGAAGAAAGAAAGGAAGGGCAACAGCTTAACACTACCTACTGACATGCCTGTGTTTGTGACCCTGGTCTGCAGAGCTCACTGGTTGGTGAGAGGAGAGAATTTGGTTTCCAGTTCCTTCAGTCTTTGGCTTCCATAATGAAGTTGTCATGACTTCATTAAATTTACTGGAGAAATTGAATTCAGGTGAATCAATTTCATGGGCAATCTGTTGTCTAATGAGAATTTCCACACACTTCCAACCCATTGGGTGACCCAATAATGTAATATATTTCTCATTGTCAGTCAGTCAAGTTATACAGTGTGCTACATTTGATGCTTCAAAATGTTGGTAAAACTGTTATAGAAGGTAATGCTTTGCTGTCTTTCATTTTRGACCTATCCTAGAGTTTTGGTTTATCCAGAAATTTAGAAGAAAACTAGAAATTTAGAAGAAGAGAAATTATATTTCTTCTTTCTGTTTTCAATTCCCTGTAAGCCATGCAGGTTAATGTACATTGATCTGTGTTGTCTTGGCAGTTATACAGATTTGTGCAAACTTCAAAGTGTTTGATCTCTTTTTACCACCTAGGTTGCCTGTGGCCTAAGCAATGTTTAGGTGTATACAGTTAGCATTCTCTACMAGTCTTTGGTCTATACAGTGTTTTTCCTTAGAAAAATCTGGAAGCCTCATCAGATTTCTTGAATACTAGAAGCTAATTTCAGTTCAAATTGAAAGGAGAAGTCTGACTTCATTTTAGCTGTAGTCTGTGTATAATTAGTGCTATGTGAAAGCTGAGGTCTGAGCTTACAGTTGGTTTATTTCAAGATCCTGAAAGGCATTCAGGTAGCTCTAATTAATGCATTACAATTACCATACCTTAGAAACRTTGCTTAATGTATTGGAGTTACTCTTAAGCTTTCGGGATTCATAGATATGGAAAAGAGAAACAGACAGCTCAGTAAAGCTATGTAAGAATAATAAGAAAGCTAACATAGGAGTCTGGAACAGAAGCCTTTTTCTTTTGTTGTAACTCTCTTCTGTATCACAAATGTCTTCATGGGATTTTTATCCCTTCCATTTCTTACATTCCAACATAAGCTTTTCAACCTCACCGAGTATAAAATACATTTCAAATKAAATCAATGTACATCTTCCCAACAGAAAACTTTCCCAAAATATTTGGTAACTCAGCATGCGGAGCAGCACACACTAGCAAGTCATGTTAATCAGTTCTGCTTTATAAAAGCAAACAAGGTGGGGAGGAAGTAATGAGACGCTGAAACATCTGTTTGGGGACTTCAAATCCCCTTAGAAGGTTTTGAGTTCTGCCTTAAAGAAACACAACTCCAAAAATATTACARCCAACTGTGGGAACATTTTATGGCTCTTTAGAAAACATTAATTACATAAATATTAGTCTATAAAACATAAATTCCCTCTGCCCTCTTCTCCAGATTTGCTTCTGGTATAAAGGTGTAATCTTGCCAGGCATTACAAGCATTCTTTAAGCAAAGAGAAGCTAGATCAGATCCATTCTAGGAAGAAAGCTGCTGAAGGAAGAAAACCATCTTTGACTTTTATGAAGCTAGATAATRATTGATATTGTAGTATTAATAAAAAAATCTTAGAACGGTATAGGAATGCTGTCATTKAATAACAATGGAATACATAATCCTGTATTTAACACTATTAATAGTTACTTAATTGCTTATAAAGTCACATGTTAAAAGGCTACATAAAGTAGTTTCCCCTTCCTACTTAGTGCTGCCTATGGCAATTTTTCTACACTGTTGTCCATGAAAATAAAATTTGAAATCTGTGTTCTTACTCCTGTTTATTTAGGATGCTTGAAGAGAGAAGTTAGCTGTTCCAGTCCATTTTTATTCTTATCTGCTTCTAGTTTTCTTTTTAGATAGGTTGCTGCAGAATTCTGGATAATACATTTTCCTTAAGAAATGGGCATGAGGAAAAAAATACTAATGCTTTTGCTTAGCATGTGGTGTTTGCTTTATTTAGTGTCTTTTTATTTACTTTGACCTGTTTATATTGTTCTTCTGCTTTTACACTTGGATGTGGTAGTAATGTTGATCTGTGTTCTTGGTAATCAGAGGGCACTCATCTCTTTTCTAGTTTGTTTTTCTTAATTGTAACATDAATTTTTTTCAACTTAAACATTTACAGAAATATTCTGCAGGATCTGTTACACAGATTTTATTTTTTACTCACAGAGTTTTAGGGCCAGTGATTTGACAGAAACATAGTTCTAAATGCCATATCTTATACTCGCCGTAAAAAACAGAGTAACATAACCATGAATATGTGCAAGTTTGTGCTTATAATSTTGCCTGTACACAGTTATTTAGCCTAGGAATATCCCAAAGGAAGAGTGTATGCAGGAATCACTATGTGTCTTCTGTTAAAAAGTACTGACCTGCAGAGTGGGAGTTGTTGGCATTTGTTGACAACAGATAAACAAGAGTTATTTTTGGTTCATCTTAAGATCTGTACCTCCAGAATCTTGGTATGCCTTCTGTAATTATGGTAAATAATGCAGTAACAAAACAAGGTAAATAATATTATTTAATATTTTCATAGCTTATTATTAGAACTGGCTTCTCTGTATGGGCTTTTTGCTACTTAAGAAATCTGTAGCAAGGGTAAAATAGCACTTGCCCAAATTTGTGTGTTATCTTCTGTTGTATTCTGACTCTGAAAGCTTCTAAAGGTTCCAATTAATGAGAAAATGCATTAGTTTTAATTATTCTACCTCCTAGGTGCAAACACATACTCTGGTAGTTGGTAATTAAGCATAGGGAGATTGCAAATGAAATTACTTTYTGGACAGTTCAAGGCACTGCAGTTTCCTGGAGAAAAATAAGAATAAAAAAAAAACTTACCTTTTGTGCCAGAATTCTTGAAATACGTGTTTTGGTTAAGCATGTTTCCTTCTGGGTTGGATGGGACCTGCAGAATCATTTGATAGTTCTAGGGATTGAAAAGGTGTATCTATTAACAGGGAGTCAGAAAGTCAGCATTTTAGTTTCCAAACCCGTGCTTTTCTTCTAGCATTTGTCTTACACAGAAACTGGGACAAGATGAAAACTTGTACCTTAGTTTTACTTAGGACCTTAGTTTTACTCTGTGAAATTCAGAGCACTGTTTAACCATCTCATGCTTCATTTCAGCAGTTTTACACAGTGCTATAAATTAGCGTAGATTGTAATAAATTGGCATGTACATGTACTTTTATGTGAAAATCATAATCATTTACTTGTATAAATAATATTAGGTTTTCTGGAAGACTTGGGAAGGTATTAGTCTGGTAGGGTTCTGACTACAGAAATTTGCTGTYTGATCAGGTGTCTCTAATATTGATGTTAAAAAGTGACTTCTAAATTCCAACTTTTAGGCAGAATGCTTTTATTTTATTTAATGGCTCTGTGGATTCCTTTGCCTTGGAAAAACAATGGMGTATAACAGCAATTTATTTGTTCTATGATCAAACTGCTTTTGACATTTTTCAGGAGGAAAACATATGATAAAAATGTGAAAATACTTCTTTTTTTCAAATATTCTCATTCTGTTTAATCACTTGTGAAATAATACTTCTGCTTCTTTTTATTGGCTGTGAGTCCTTTCAGAGGGTGGAGTTGAGTTWGAAGCCTTCAGGTTTTATAGAAATAACTATCTACAATAAACATGCCTCCTAATTTAATTTCCACCTGACATGTTGACTGCATGAAAYAGATTGTGCAGATCCAGTGCTATTTTTGGCTTGCCATGCACAATGTGAAAGTGAATTTTATTCTCTTTACAGGCAAGGTGGTTCTGGGAAGCATATTTTCGATCAATGAAAGCAATTGCTCTCGCTACTCTTCAGATTATCAATGATAGAATTTACCCATATGCTGCCATTTCTTATGAAGAATGGAATGATCCCCCAGCTGTGGTAAGTTAATTCGTTTGATTTACTCATAAAACAAATTGTGGATTTGTTGGGGTTTTTTTCCTCRTATAAAAGGTATGTGCTATAAAATTTGGCAATAATTCTGTGTATGTGRGTTTGTATGTGTATGTGTTGTGCTGGTAACTTGCACAGATGAAGCTAATATATTTTATGACAACTGGCAAAATACCTAGCAGTTCATTTTATGTCCTGGCACTAAGATGAGAACTTTAAACTTTTGCTATCACACACATTAAATTGCTTCCTTGTTTATATATATATATATATATATATATAATTTTCCCCCTTCATGCACATACACATACTTCTTTATTTCTGTTGAATTTAGAGAGAATTTGGAGCACTGTATGTATCTGGACACAGTCTCTATGACTGCAGGGAAAATCGTGGAAATGCTGAAGAYCTCAAACAATCTGCAAGGAGCTTTCATATAATTCTGTTGAAATAGCTAATTGTTCCTATGCCTACAATTTTCTCCATGGTATTTCTTAACAATTTCTTTTATACAGAAACTGATGACCAAATTTTTGCTGGGTTTTTTTCCCCTTTTTTTTATTTTTGGTTTAATTTAAAGTTTCACTGGTTCAACTCACTTCTGTTAAGAAAACMCAGGGCAGTATTAATTAACCTCCTGCACCAAGCAGCTGGTTGTGATTTTTTACCATATAAGAACCCTGTAGATGATTTTCACTCRTAATCAGTTAATTTTCTTTGTGTCAAATTATAAAAAACAGTTTTGTTTTACTAATAAAACTAAACTTGTTAACTGTCTTGCTTTATGATAGTTTAGAGAAAGCTGTRTAGGAGTACTCAGGAATAGAGTGTGTAATCTTCAGGCCAATGGAATTGCTGATGAAGATTAGAAGCTCATTGCTGTGCTTCAGAAGCTGAGTTTCCATTGCCTAGCCAAAGGCATTAATAATTTCCTGTTGTCATTTCTTGGAGAGGAAATGTGGCCCTTGTCAGTATTTAAGGAAGAATTTAATCTGCACAAGTATGTGCTCCACAAGATGGGAATCACAATATCTTAATGCCTTTACAATCATGCCAGCAAAACCAAGCATCYTTAAACATACTCAGTGAAATTAAGAAAATCCTTTAAGCATCATTAAGTCTTTAAAGGGAATGTAAAAACGTCTTCTCCTGGGTTCTCTCCTATACTTTTTTTGAAAAATAAATCTACAAGTCAGAGTTACAAAGTTGCCTGCTTGTCAGGGAGTAATAATCCACTTGAGTCTGAGTCTTATCTAGCTCCTGCCTAATATCTACTTATAGCACTGTTACAAGGTCTAGGAAGCCTGGATGAAACATTATAGCTGGAAAGGAATTACATATGTATGTTTAAGGCAGCAGAAAATGGCATACCCTCTGACTTTGATAAGAAGACAAAGTAAATGTAATGTGCTTCTTGTTTACAAGAAAATTTCTATATACTTGTCTAAACAAACTTCATCRCTAAAGCTTTTAAAGAAAATTATTTCAGGTCAGCCTCAGGGCCAGGATATAGCTAACTGTCAAAATGAGCACCTGTGAGTTAACATTAAAACCACAGTGAAAAGTGTGAGTAACTGGGTGCCATAAATTCTTATGTTACTGGCCAGAACTAATCTCCAGAACTTGCCATGTGTATTCTGCCTTTAAACTCAGCCAACTCAACACCCAGTCCTTAAGCTCTACTTGTTCCATGTCATGTTATGGCCAGCAGGGTTAAGTGCAATGTTCTTCTCTGTGCTCTTGTTCCTGTTACGTGGTTTTGATAGGAACTCAAAGGTGCAGAAGGAATATGTAAAAGCTATAGGCACATTAACAAGAGGTGCAGAGGTGCAATCACTGCTTTAAGGGCTGACTCAAATTAGCAGAGATTTCTTTAATCAGTACAAAACTGTTCAGTTCAGAGTTCAGATCCCTGTGCTCTGAATAGTGAGGTTTTAAAAATGAGAGCCCAGGTTTGCCTATGGAATATCTATATAGGAAAATGCCAGCTTTAAGGGTTTTATGAGCTTAATTTCTAGGACAGATTCACTTTTCTAACAGAAAGAAGGGCTTGCTGTGCAAGATCATTATACACAGAAGGATACTAAGATAGAACCCATGGCCATGGTTGCTTACCTTCCTGCCTCCTTGACTTAAGGTGGGGAGCTTTTTGTGTGTGCTAATAGGGGTTAATTTTGCTTGGTAAGTCACTAGGACCCTGAGAGGTAAAAGAAAAGGTTTGGTAAAATGGTTACTAATTGTGCTGCTCAATTTTTGCAACTGCTTCAGGTGTTAGATAAAGCATTTTAAACCAATATTTCTACTTTGACAATTAGAATAGCTGGTAACTCTCCAAGATGCACATTATRCTTTGCATTTTGTTGAACTATTGTAGCCTCATGTATTTGCGTCCAGAATCCAATCCATCATCTGATTTCAGTCTTATTTTCTAAGTTTTAGTGTTGTTCTACCATTTAATATTTTGATTACATTATAGTAGAATAGATTCTATTTTGAGGTAGCAAACGCTTAGCAAATTGCAGCACATAAGTATGTTTAGAGGCCTCAAATATTCAATTAAGTTAGTTTATAACAGCAGCATGTCTGAGGAAAAAGCTGCATCTTTCACAAAAGGCTGCCCCAAGTTTGATGTCACTTGCAAAGTAAGATTGGTAGGCTTCTCTTTGCTTTTTTTTTTTAGCTCAGATACTTCAAAATAGGAATTAAGACATATTAACAAGCATAATAGTACTAACATTCTAACATTGTTTTTATTGCAAAATTGCATTGATTTTTGTGTCTGAGGGGAATGCTGTTACCTTGTACAGTCAGCATGCAAATGATTAGAGAGGCATACCTATGGCTAGATCTGCACAGGGATGAGCTTTATTCCTGTTCCATAGATAYTTCTCGAGTCTCAACACAAAGAAACATCAGCCTATCCTGTGCTGAATTTATAGTTTCCCAAACACTTTAAACCACCACAGTAAGTACTGCTGCCCAAAGAAGCAGTCCTGCTGTCTTCTGCAGCTGGATGAGTTTCTTTTTTCATGTGCTACATTCTTTTTTATTTTTCTATTTCGCTTGTGGTAAATTAGCCAAAATAATGTTCCTCATATAAAACCAAGCAAAACGAAAAAAAAAAAAGAGAGTGGGGATGTGTTCAAGGGAGGGACTGGGTGGCTGGAAAAGTGCTTTTCTTGGCATTAGTTTGGCTTATATTGGCTCAAAATATTAGTAAGACTGTTGCCTGAGTATCTTCATCACAGTGTGGATCCAGCAGTGGTGCAGGAGGATRTTTTTCCAGGAGGGAGTATAAGGTACTCGGAAGATAGATGCATATACACTTAATTCCACATATAGTACATTGCACTGGAGAAGTGATCCAAGCAGTTTTATGTGTTTTTATGGGCTAATGCTTGTTGGCCTTCCTACAGAAAAAAATAAAGTGGATTAATTTTCAACTTGTTCACTGTCCTATTGAGGAAATGGAAGACTAGTAGCATATAACATCCTAATACATTATGGAATAATACTTTGAATAAAAATGCACTATATTTCTTCCTTTTAATGAAGAGGAGCAAATTATACTTTTGAGGCCTGAAATTCATTGCTGAATCACTTGAGTCCTTATTCTGTCAGGCAGTCTTTTGCTGAAAACATGTGAGTTTAATGTCTTTTGTATTTTTTGGCCCAACCATCATCCATTAGGCAGAGGCAATCAGTTACGTCCAAGTAAGCCAGAAAATGACCGATTCAGCGATGTGCATTTTGATGATTACCAGTTTGGGCTGGATTAGAAGTAATGACTTGGGTTTGAGATGTGATCTGTTACCTTCAATTAAGTACTTTGTTATACTCTAATAGAGGTAAATTACTTCCTCACTTATACTTGGTTGTAGATTGTTTAAATTCTCCTCTTTGTCTCATACCTCACTAACATACATGGGTTTCTGAAAAGTGAGTAAGACAGGGTTTTTCCAGAATTCTTCAGCTGCTTTTGTTGAAATTCTTTCAGGCCTGTTTATAATGTAGATCGATGAAACATTAGAGGGCTTCTTTTGTCAGGGGCTGCTTTTGAGCTCTGACCTTGGATGATACAGACCAGAGTTTAATAATCACTTGAGAATATCAGTATGCGAACAATAAACATACCAGATTCCATTTCTTCCAGTGAGGCAGAAAACAGCACCATCATTTGGTTTAAACTAAAATTGCAAAATTATCTTTGTGCTATTCATTTAGCAAAGCCTAAGTAGGATGTTAATTTRCAGAATACTTTGTGCATTCTGCCAATTGCTAGGCACTTGACACTTATTAAAAAATTAAACTATTCCTAACCTCTTTGACTAGTATTTTATAGTCCTCAGTTTACAGATAATGCTACTGTTATAACTATACCTCCATTGTAGTACCATTTGTCATCTTCAAAGCATTAAGCAAATATTACATACACTTTTGTTTCACTGTAAATGAGAACAAGCTAGCACTTTCCTGCGYGGTGCACATCTGGTGTTTTTTTCCATCAAACAATATTAGTTGTCTATTCTTGCTGTATTTTCCAGCTACTTGTGTGATGGTTTGAATCAGATGGATTAAACATTGCTTTATTTATTGTTAGAATAGGGGTATTATTTTTTACAGTAAATAAATTTCAGTTTATTGATTTTTTTTTTTTTTTTGGTGTTGATGTTATGGACAGGTTCAATATCCCACATGTATTAGCTGTAAATATTGGTGTTTTTATGTAAGTGTGAAACATTATTTAACAGTGCTTCTTTAATTTACCTGCCTAGAGGTTAGGATTTTTTTCTTACACAGTGGATTATTCTACAGTAGATAGAAATTTCTGTCTTGTGGCTAATTTTTTTTTCTGGAGGAGGGTTTATGATCTTCATTAGAACATTAAAAGGTGGCTACTGCAACTTGATTTCGGATTCTGTTGAGTATAAGCACTATGGTTGGCTCTGGACAAGTAGAGAGGGTTAATTCCTTTGGTTTTGCCCTGTGACCACTTGAGGATGGGAAGCATGATGAAATACTTTCTCAAAGTATTGAATAGAAACTTACCATAAATAATTGGAAAAAAATAGAATAAATCAAGGCTTTTTTTGGTCTSGTAATTCATAATTGAAACCACATTGAGGTTAGATTGATATTAAGAGAAACCCAGCTTAGAAAGCCTTGACCAACAGGGGCAGGGGCTAYATCGCTGCTTTGCTTAGATGCATAGAAGAGCTGCTTAACTACTAAGTTCAACACACTGCTGGCCTTACCCCTGTGCTTTTAAAAGACAGTGAGATGTTGTTCGGACTATGTGGTTTCACTAATAATAGTTTACAACAAGCAGGCTAGGTATTGAAAATAAAATGCACAGGGAGGAAAGCTCACTGTCTTGTTTATGGGAGCAATGAAATTTCATTCTTAAGTGCTGTTGCTGAATTTTCCTACTAAATGATAGCTGGGATGTTCTTGATTCTTCTTTAATGTGGAAGATCTTACACAACCTTGTTTTCCCAGAGACCATTTTGTGGTGTCGTTTCTGGTGTCTCGACCGAACCTTTCTTCAAGTCTCTTTCAATGGTGAACAACCAATTAAGAAGTTTTGGGGTAGGACTGAGTCCTAGTTGTCCTGATATTTTGCCAGTATCTTTGAGGCTCTGTAGCATTTAAATATAAGAACTGCCCATTTCTCAGTCCATTTGTGTTCACTGATGTCCTGAAACTCCCACCTGTCTTCCTTCTGTACCCTGCTAAGAAAGGTCTGTTACAMACTTCTCTGCTAAGTTGAACCTGAAGACTCCACATCAAGTCCAGCCTGAAGCCTCCCACATAATGAGAATTCAGCTCTCTTSATACCTTGTCCTTAATGTATTTTTTTTTCCTAAAGTAGAATTAGGTTGTTTTTAATGACCAAGAGGGAGGACAATATTTGATCTAGCTGTAGAAAAGGAAGGTGCCTTGTTTCTAAAGAATTATTACACATGCACACTTGTAGAAAGCATGCACAAGACAGCTGCAGCAGTCTGAATCCTTATGTGCATACATAACCATTTGTGACTTCTCTCTTCCAGCTTCAGGCTATTCCAAAGATCTCACTATCACTCGTGGTACTTTGGATTTTCAGATGAACTGCAAAGAGCTCTCAGACAACTGAGTCTGAGAGACTTAAGTGACATGGAATTACTCTTAGGAAACTAACACTTGAATTTGATCCTTTTTACCCATAAAAATGATTCACAGCAAGAAACCTATTAATCTTGCATTAATTATCCTGGCATGTCTAATGATATTAGCTGAGATGGCGATAGTGAGGGGTTGTCTTATCCATAGTTGTCTTATCAGCACTTTGTTAAAGAAAAGTGATTGATGATCAGTCCATACTGTTGCTGTTTGCTCTCCTCTTTGAGAGYGAAAGTTTCTGTGAATTTCCATCGAGAATGTTAATAAAGATGGGAATGGAGCAAATGTGCCTTCCTCACTTGGTTGAGCAGTGACTGGGAGAACCCATCCCTATGTCATTAGCCATTTCATGCTTTGCTGCCATAATGGAGATTTAATTAGGTTGCTGTTGTATTAATTGCCTGTATGGTTTGCTTTTCCCAAGCAGAAATCTGGAATACTTTAGCAAATTATGGAGGCTTGAATTTGCCTGATTTCCTGCAGAAAGTGGGGTCAATAGGTCTCAGACTGTAGACACACTCTTCAGGCAGGCGGCAGGGGGTTGGCTCTTAATGGCACTTGAGAGATGCTTAATTGCCTTTTTGAAATGTTTTTCTCAAATGAGAGGCATGGTTCTCCCATCCATTAGTGTGTGTCTATAGGCTTTTCCCTCCCTCCATCATCCTTTAGTAGGTGCAGGAGCAAAACCTCTTTAAAAGTTGCCTTATTTTTTCTAAGTTATGACCAGCAGGGGAGAATTTTCATGCMTTTCTGAAAGTAGTAGAAGTTGGGATTTAAGGAAACTAAAATTTAAGTTTATAAGAGAAATTCATTACTATTATAGGTACCTATGCATGTGCTTGCTCATATATGCATGATGTATTTATTTCTGTAAAAACCTAAAATAGTCTCAGATTATGGAAAAGGAATAATCCTTTTCAAAGGGTRTTATAGCAACCAATTTGTTAGGAAGTGCTGTGTACAGAGAGAAAAAGTTTCTAGAAAAACTTCAAATGGGAGCTATTAATCTAGGTAGCAATTCTTACCCCTAAGTAATAAATAGAACATTGTCTGCAGATGTCTACCAGTTTTGTTTTTTTTTTGTAAGGCAGAAACATARTATTTTCTTGGCACTCTGATTTTGATGTTAAACCTCTGTTTCGAGTATTAATGAAAAGGGGTTTCTGAGAGTTGTGTTAAGAAGCTGCTTGACATTACCAGGGTCATTTGGAAAAAAGCAGTCTTGGGGTGGGGGTTTTGTGGAAWCAAGTCTGTAGTAGAGCTTTAATGAGGTGGATTATGCTCTGGTAACRCTTAGGTAGTGATTTGCTGTAGGAATTACTGAAGCTGCAGCAAAATCAGAGGGCTATCCCCATCTGCCACCAGTCATCTTCTACAACTAGCAAAGTATTTACAAAAGCTTTAATTGTAGAAAAGGTAATAATCTCAAAGCAGATTTGTCTCTGCATGTATCAGTTGCTTAAGTAATGGATATRTATTTTCTGAATTACTGAATGTGGTTTTACAGGTAGCCATGTCCCTTTCATGAGCCAAAGTTCCATATTGTGCCRCTACTATTTCTACATTATCCTATTGTTTCTTTTGGTAAAAATGAGCACATTGTGTTTTACATTAGGATACTCACAAACAGTAAGATGAATACTGCTTTTACCAGATCCAATAAAGTGTGTGTAGCTGAAGGCCAGTTTGTTTTTCCATCTATTTCAAGAAGTGTACTAAAACATAKTACTCCTACTRACAGATCCTTGCCTRGAACATACCTTTAGACCATCCTGGRCAAAAGAGTGTGCCRATGCTGTGCTTAACTTTTCTTCCTCACATATTTATCCTCTCTTCAGTTTTGATTTGTTCATAGAAGGAAATCATAATCACGTCATATTTTTTTCTCCTTTACCAAAATGATCAAAATGTTACGATGTCTTTGAGTAAATAGGCTCTTTATTCTCCTCATCCTTGAAGTCATTTGAGTTGGAGGTGTCTAACCATTAAACATGTGATTGATTTTTTGGTATATAAAGTATCCTGAAGACTGAATAAGRAAACTGAAAATTTCAACATTTACATTCTACAAATATGACCTGGTAACTCTGAATCTATGAAACATGCTTTCCTCCTGATACAGGCAGGCTTATGGTRTCAGTTTAGCTGGAGAATTTCGCAGTATTTCTGTAAACTGCTGGCAGTTACTAGCCTTTTAAAGTGTTCATAGTTTTTACAGGCTAGGATTCAAAAGGTCCTTGCAAAACAGCATTGCTCAGTTTCTGTTTTCCCAAATCCCCTTTTCACCTTGTCCCAGAGGCTTTGGTTTTTCCCTTTGCTTCTCTGTCCAACCCCTGCTTGGAACGTCAGTCGGAATGGAAAAATTGAGACTAAAATGCTGGTGCTTTCATGCTTGTGAAATGGTCCTTTCACTGCTTCCTCCCCCATGTTGTCAGCTCCAAAGGAGGTTGGCACATTCAGTGGGAATTTAGTTGTCTGTCTTGTCTTTTGCCATCTGGGAAGGCTTCCCTATGCTGACAGTGTATTGAAGTAAGACCTTTAAAGTCTTGAAGGGGATGCCTTAGTTAAAATTCACAAGGAGCAGATWACTCTCTGAAATTCATCTTTGCATCTCATGYTTTTTGTTTGGGTTTTTTTTAATGTAATAGGTGTTTCCACCATTGAACAAACTTTGTGGAAGCTAGTTATTCCTCTTCACACCTGCTTTTCCCTTTTTTCTTGGGTGCACATTTTATGTCAAGTTTATCGTTTTGTTGCTTTGGTTTTGTTGTTGTTAACACTTTTTCACTCTGAAACTGTAGTGCTAATTAAGTTTCTCTTTGTTTATTGAGTCCTGACTATACATATAAATGTCTTGAAATAGTGATTAGCAAATGAGAATTGAGCCATGCTAGCTGGGTTCAATTCACCATGGTTTTTCTTCTCCACAAATCTGCCTCTTCCAATTTACTTTTTACCTTAACCTCTATTTGTTTGCAGCATTACAGCTAGACAAAAAAACAAAAATGAAGTAAGGAAGAGATTGGAATAAAGGTTTTGAGAAATTGCTGAAGTCAGAATTGAAGAGTCAGCCTGCTTGATCTGAGCAAATTACAAATCTGATGGTTAGGGCCTGGCTATATGAATTACTCCCTATTGTGATCATTCACTTTAATCAAATTGTTTTGCTGTTTTCTTGCTTTCCTTCACAGAAATGGAGCAGTGTGAGCAACCCACTCTTCCTTCCACTGATCCCACCTCAGTCCCAAGGTTTCACAGCCATAGTTCTGACCTATGACCGGGTGGAGAGCCTTTTCCGAGTCATCACAGAGGTGTCTAAAGTGCCTAGTCTATCCAAATTGTTGGTAGTCTGGAACAACCAGAATAAGAATCCACCAGAAGGTAAGAAGCCATGGGAGGGGTGGTGGAGGAAGGTGAAACTGGGCATAGCATGTCTATTGACACTTGCTACAGAATGTCCTCTCTTCTAGACCATTTATATGCAAGAAGTTTTTCATGGTTCTTTCAAAATAAACAGTTTGGGGTTTTTGTGGCAATGTGTTTGGAATTTAAATAATAGAAGCCAAAGTAGATGACAAGAAAAAAAGCCTACCAGTGGTTSTGCTTCTAAGTTCTGAATCAAAAGTTACAAATACAGTTTTAGAGAAACATTTCTGTCCTTAACGTTTTTGGGGGGAGTAGTAAGGAGAGAGGCCTGGTTTTGATCTGTCAATAGTGGGCTTTGTTTCTCTTTAGACAGTCTCTCATGGTATTACTGCTACTGGAATGTTTCTAGAGCAAATGTGGTTCAAAGCAACAAAGTAGTTTGAATGCTTGGAGCTATAAATAAGTGACTATTTTGATTGATGAAATGAAAACTTGGGACATTTTGGGTGTCCAAAATGCAGTTTCCATTTCACTAGAATATCTTRTGAGAATGCTAATGCTTGCCCAGTAAGACAATACGTGTCTTTTCTAAAATATTTCTCTTCCCAACAYAAATGACAAACTGTGCTGCTCTTTATAATATTTGAGTGTGTCTGGTGTCATCTGCATGGTTATTAAATGGTTTTTTAATTTGTTGTTATTTTAAAAGGAGAACACATTCACAGGCATTTTCCCAAGTTATTTAAATGTGTAGATTTTTGGAAGAAGGTTTGGTTTCAATGGCATATTAATGACTCCAGTGTGAATTCAGTGCTTTAAATCTCTCAATTATTTGTTTAATATTCAGTAGCTGAGATGTGCTTTGCCAGCCTGGCATACTGCTGTACTGTATCCCATTGTGCCAGGACTTCAGACTCAGGCTGCCCAGTCCTCACAGCTTGATGCCTACATTTTCAAACCCAAGATCCTTATCCCATGTTTTTTTTTTACTCTTTTCCATGCATTGTCACTGCACGTTCCATGGGCTGCTCTGTGTCCAGCCAACTCCCTTCTTTCCCATCCCCAGGCTGCCTGCCTCATGAGACCAGGCTGCTCCTAACCTTCTCCCAGGTCTTCAGTTGGAAACATAGGTCATGAGTAGTRAATTGCATTATGAAATCACCTTGGMGAAAATGGGAGGTCTTGCCCCATGTTAAAGAAGCTAACTAGGCTTGGACTTTGGTAATCCTTTCCTGTGCCAGACAGATTCTCCAATGCTGCTCATTTTATTTCCATGCTTACCATTCCCTAGAGTGACCTTCAAGTTCTGAACACCACTACTAAAATCCTGAGCATTGTGCTAGGCAATTAAAGCCCCTTTTCTGATTCAGGATTAAATGTTGTAGATACAGTAGCTGTRTATGAGCCTAATTCCTGTGTTCTGTATGTATGGATATGTCATTCTCTGAAAATGTGGGGATTTTGTGAGACAAGAAATGTTGCCTTCTAGGAATACMTGTTCAAAAAATGCTGTATTATGGATTCCTCTGTCATTCCTATAGTGAATKAAGTGTGTTGTTAGGATTTCACTTTATAATTCACTTTTCAGAGGCTTCAGCTGCTTTAGTTCTACTCTTCAGGGTTAGTTATTCTGCACAGCAGTAAGATACACTGTAGAAAATAATCCCTGATCACTTGTCACAATTTACCATCTCCCAAGAGCTTCTCAGAGCCAAGCTATTACTACCATTAACTTGACTCATTTGCCATTTTGGCAGCTTGCTCCAGTTTGAAGCAGGGGAGCTTTATTGTTTGCTTTGAAAAGAGTCCTTTATTACTTCTGTGCTAAATACCTCAGGTTTAGTAATTTTTTAAATGTTTTGTAGCCCTTTAGAATAAAAATTGTTGTGTGTAAATTGGCAGCAACTGGAATTTTTGCAGTAAGCAATTATTTTCTATAGCAAAAAAGGCTTAGTGATATATACAGTTATGTGATTACTGAATGTGGGTGGATTTAACACAAACGAATTGTTTCCACGTTTCCTTCAAGTGAGTTTGAGATACAGGAGAGTTGAAGCAAATAGATCATTACAATAACCTTTTCAATCATTGTATTAATCTTGAAAATTAAAGTGTGTTTAATTTTTTTCTGCTTCTACTGCCGCTAAGTCATAAACTAGTTAAAAAAAAAGCCTTTGCCTATAGACCTTAGGATTGTGGACTTGAGAGCTCATTTGAAAGCATAAGCAGTTTTGTCCTTGCATTAGCCTAAGCACTGCATTGAAGCAAATAACTGTTTTTAGTGTCCCTTGTCCCTTTATTGCTGTTACAACCATTGTAATCTCTTGGCCTATGGCTAGAGAGAGGTCAGTTTGATTAAATTAACTTGTTTTATTCCAGGTCCATGCAGGGCATTCCACTTGGCTCTTCAGCCAGTCTCTCGTTCAGTCTGTCTATTAGTGATCCTAATCCTCGGACTTCAAAGCTTCTGCTGTTTATAGCCTGTTAAAGCCAGGAAGTTTCTGATGGATTAGAACAAGGAATGAGTTTGAAGTTTGTAATGTGCACCACTGTCACTGATAAAGTCTAATTTATTACCCTACRGTAGTATCTGCACTTTTATGGCTATTTATTTTTAATTGGTTGTAGTAAAGCAGAGGTGCTTAACCTTCTAGAGCATCAAGTGCTGTATTTTTCGGTCATTTCCACTTAAGGGATGTATTTTGGTACAGAAGCAGATCTTGGATTTTGTCATTGCAACCCTTCATGTGTTCATTTTGTTTTGTGTGTGTAAGTGAGAGGGCTGGGTAAAGAACATCCAAATTGCCTGCCTTAGTGAGTATGTGTGCTAAATTGAGAATTGGATTTAGGTTTCCTGGGATGCAGCTGGCAAAGTGCCAGCCAAGTGACATGTGGCCTCTCCTTTCTTCCCTCTGTCAACACCAGAAAAATATAACTGAAAATATCATTGTTATCAAAACAATTTGTATTGGAAATAGAGGGAAGTGGGAATCTGTCCATAGCAATGGAAAGTTTTAAAGTACATGTAAATTCTAAACATAATATTAATTTTTTTTGTTTTGGGGGTTTTCTGTTTGGTTGTGGATTGGGTTTTTTGTTTTGCTTTGTTTAAGGTGTGTTTTTGTTTTGTTTTTTTTTTAAGTGAATGCTCTGCACTTGCAATAATGCCTTTATGTAATGCAATGATGCCTAACTCATGACTTAGGAGGAAAACCAAATAAAAATGAAATACTCTAAATATTGTACAAAAAGTAAGATCATGTAAGATCACAGATGGTTACTGCCATTGTTACTGCTGAGCATCCCAGCTAAGAGGCTGTAGCTGATCTCRGCTGCTGTGCAGTGGTAACAGGTGTGGGAGTGAGCAGGATGTTTGGAAACAAACTCCTTTCAAACCTAGGCCTCCCAGGGCAGATGCAGCTCTGATGTGACAATTTTTTTTTTTTTTTTTTTAATGCTGGTTGATAAAATAATAAGTAGCTAAGAGGGCAATGGATTAATTAAACACTTGACTGGAAAGTTTTCAACCAAATAGCATGTAAAAAGATAAAGTTGTAAAACCACATATATACGGGCTAGATATCGATAGCAATTTAAAGACTGTTTTTTCTTTAGTCCTAAGAGTTTACAAGGATCATTTTTTTAATGTTTGAGAACTATGTTTGGAAGTCTGAACTCATGGTTCTGTGTTTTCTTTAGAATCAGTGAAAAGAAACAAGATAAATCTAAGAGCAACACAGATGTCTTGTGCAAAGACATGAGAGTTTGAAGTTTAGAGTGTTTTTGGTGATAAAAATATTAAATCCTATATGTGAAATGGCAGAAAGAAAGCATCACATACAATCATGATTCTAATCTGGAACCTAAAAGCATTATAGAATCAGCTTGTTATCTTAAGTACTCGCTGGATTTAGGGGATGTGATCTCTGCTCTGTCTTTGGCTGAGTTTTGCATATTTTGTCTGCCATGCATTGTATGCAAGAAGCCCATCAATGCAGCAGTAATGTCAGTAGGTCCATGACTGTGTGTAATGCTAATAAAAATACTAAAAACTTTGAAATACTGCAGGAAGAAAACAATTATTTTTCTTTCCTGACTCACTCTGCATCAATTAAAACAAACATTGTGGTCCAAGCGCCTGGTGCTGGGAATATTTGTATAGAAATCATGATTTCCTCCATCCGCTAAACATTTTTTCCCTTTCATTTGTATTATTCTAAATGGTTGGTTTTTAAATTCAAGAAAATAGTCTGTGATAGAAATTTGCACCAACATTTGTTTCAGACAAGTGAAGAAACCACTTTGTCTACCACATAAATTGTATTACAATGTATCAATTCATTACTGTTAGTAAATATGCAACAAGCTACAGATCATKTGTGGTAGCTTGATTCCTTTTTAGGTTCCGTTTTATAAAAATGAGAAGTGTATTTTAGAGAATGTGTATTTGCTGTGTAGTTGTGGATCCTGGAGCTAAGTTGCTGATAAACTTGTTATGGTATTTCTGAAATAATAATCTTTGTATTTCTATTTGATGCTGTTAATGGACAACATTGATGTAAACTTTGGAGGATAAAGAAAGTGAGTATCCCTTGGATTGCTGTGTCTTAAGGAAGTGTTACCTTTAAGAAAGAATAATAAAACCATTTTCAGTGACAGGTTTGGAGTTTTTTGTGTATTGCACCTTTAGTAGACAGCACTAGTAGGAATGTTTTTTATAACTTCTCTTTAAGTTTTTAATTAATTTGGCTCCTTGATGATGGACTTAATGCCATCTTAGTTAACTAGAGAACTAATTCATGGTAATTTTAGTCTTCCATAAGTCATTTTACAAACATTTTGCAGTATTATTTCCTAAGGGAGTCTAGAAAGTTAGCCCTACCAAGCTCATCTTAACAAAACTGGGTGAAATAGTGTCCTAGAAACAAAAACTCTTCTTTTGTTGTATAAGCAGKAATTCTGTGCATTTCTGTAGAACAATATAAACATTGTGACATAGGTAGAARGCACTTGTTTTGATCTGTGAACAGACTTTCACTGAGCCATTGTGGAAGGAATTCTGGTTATAAATAAAGATAACATGCTTGATGTTGTTTCTGATAGATTTTTGAAACTTCAGACTCCAASTAAATTCTCCCATTCAGTATTGGAGACTGAAAAAGTATTAATTATATTTCATCAACAGTGTTCAATTAGTTGTATTCATGCAAACCACTATAGACCAGCTAGAATGAGCATCAGATAAGAGCTTTTACAAAARTTCAGGAATGAGAATTGAGTGTGCTGGATGGTATTCTGCTCTGTACGATCAGATGTTTAAAGATACTTTATCCCAGTTTTTTATTGGTATTTGTCTACCTTGCATAACTTCTGGAAAGGTTTTTCCTTTTTATATTTCCAAATGGGGTCCGTAGAAGTTTTGGGAAGTTAGAGCATAATATGAATTRATACTCTGGACCCAGATTATCACTAGTCATAAGATATTCTTAGCTGTTGTTACTGAGGCAGTAAAGCAGAAAAACAATGTTTGTACAAATGTATGAGTCATCAAAATGCTGTGATATTAACCAATAAGTGGATCTTTCTAAAATTTGTCATATTGTTCTTAATACTGGCAAGCATTCAGTTTTTACCATCAGGAGTGTACAGTGTATTTCCAGCTCCTCATTATCCTTAYGTGCTGCTTCCAATTGCAAATGCAGCAAACCATCTGCATTCAAGTATCACTTCCTATTTTTTGAACTTGTTACTACTTAGAAGTGGTGTCCCAAGAATATTGGTTAGCTCTGTACAGCAGCTGTACTGATTCTCATTTTCCCTAGGTTGGGTGTTGAAACTGGGAATGGATGATTAATACTTAGAACAAGTAATTTCCTTTGTAAATACTCTTTTGTCTGCTGACAAGATMGACAATTATGTGTGTGCTGCAAAAGGACTTCTTCAGTTGTTACTAACTCCCCAGTTTCCCAGAAGCAAGGATACAGAGAATGGTGTTGTTTGACAACATGTTGGTGTGTTCTGGTTCTGGCCGGGACAGGGTTCTTTTCTGCAGTAGCCAGGAGGGCCCATGGCCAGACACRGAGGTTTCTCTGTACCACTTCAGTATTCTGTACTACCTCACGTCATTRYAGGGGGAAGGGAGTCTCYTCCAAAGAGAAGGGGTTCCTTTTGGTGGAGAAAACCTGGTGGACGGAGTGTCTGGTATTGTCTATTATTGGGGATTTTTCTGTGTGAGTAATTTCTTTCCTTGTACCCTGTTTCTGCTAGTGTTCATTTTCTTATCTCATTGCTSTTCCCAGTAAGTTGCTTTTACCYCAACCTATGATCTTTACCTTTTGTCCAATTCTCCTCTTTGTCCTCCTGCAGCAGGAAGGGGGAGGGGAAAAAGCGAGAGAGAAACACGTGGTTTGGAGAGTCTTGGTGKGGGTACTGAATTGGGGAGTACTATGACACAGTGCCATTTCTCTTTGAAAAGAAATAATACATTCCATATAAATATTGTGCTCTATTATTTGTAATTATTCCCCTTTTATGTATGATGTAACAGTTCATTCAGTATTGAGAAACCTAGATTTCAGACTAAGAAATCATTTTTTATATAAGTAGTCTGCAAGCTTATATTAGTTACATTTGCATTACAAACAGCTGATCACAAGCCTAGGGAGGTGTGGAAAGTAAGAGAGGTTTTCTGTGTGAGAGGGTATTTCCTTTAGATTATAATGAAGTTGCCTCTTTCTGATGATTGTCCTCCCTTCTCTAATTTACATGTCTTATGTGATTCACTGGCAATTGTAGCTGAGTTGTAGCATAATTAGAGGATGGGATTTTTTTATACTCTTTTATCTGTGTGTTTTAACTGGGAATGTAACTATGCCACTTAATTATCTTACTGTTTAAATCATCTTGAAATCATGCTTGAAAAATTTGCTGTGAGGCGTGGAATTAATGGTGGAATTGTGGGCTGGCTAGAAACACAGCCATATATGTGGTTAGGGTCTGTAAGCCCACTAGAAGAGGAAGCTGCATTTGGCAAAKTTGGGAAACTACTGATTTTGTGTTTTCTGTTTTTCCTATGGGCATCTCCRGCAATGATTGCATCCATAGTCCTGAATAGCGCATAGTGCCAAGCGTGACCTGAGGCATTACCAGAGAGCAAGTATAAGTGTTATTCAAACACTTCTCTCATGWTTATTTCAGTATGATGCACAACAGGAGGTGCCTGTCATTCTTTTCAGAATCCATATATACATAGACTTGTATGCGCTCCAGAGAGCTTTATTTCCATAATTTGCTTCTATTTTTTGCTGCATCATGGAGTCTTCACTGATTTTTAAAAAATAGTAGTCCCCAGTCCAAACATGCATTTTTACCTTTGTATACCTGAAGGATCTCGTGTCATGATGTAAGATTTTTCTTCAGCTTCTTTTATCTTTGTTAAAGGGTGCAGGGCTGTCATACTGTAAGAATAAAGCTTGTGCATTTACCTTCTGTTATAACAAAGCCTAGTAAACTGACAATTTCCTCCATATAAGTTTAGCTAGTGCTGAGGAAACCTTCAAACTTTCCAGCAGTGTCTGAAAATTCAGTGTGATTCACCCTGTTTCTGACTGCTCTTTAAGTACAAATGCTTTTCYTTTGTCGTCCTTTGAAATAAATGTAGGTAGTTTTAACCTTCCTGATGGATTCTAAAACTTTGACTTCTGAAGTGTSTATTTTAATGTATATATTGCTTCTGGAGTTTCTGTGCCAGAGCTAATTTGTAATACTTGGATCTCTCATGGWGCCTGCTGTCCTTTATGATAGTCAGTTTTGCCCCAACTGCCAAAGTGGTTACCCAGGTCTCATTGTGTCATAACATCTCTCCATCTTCCATCTCTAGAGGGGCAGCAATCTCCAGTATCAAATCAGCCTCTAGCCAGCAAGTAGCTTTGTCTGTTTTGCATGCTGCAGAGTGGTTGGTGCCCTAATACTTTATTCAAAGTTTCTCCAAAATGCTTATATTTTCTTTTCATTAATCTAAGGCTAAATTCAGAAACTTTATATTGTGCTTCTCAAAGCACAAATATTTGACAGTAACATACCCCTTGTTGAGAACTGGTCATTTTGAGAGACTTTCCAAGACCTTAGTAAATCATGTGGATTTAAGAGGATTTGCTGACATCTGAGATGCATGCTGATTATAATTAGATTACATCTTCATTTTTCATACACTTTTCATTGCTTTTTCTTCTGTAACCATTTATTGTGCAAGTGCCATGTCTGTTAGTAAGCTATCAAGTAGTTGATTTTTCTAAAGAGCTGGAAAAAGCTTTTATGCCATGCTTGTTTCTCTGAATTATTATTTTTCCATCCTCGTGATTTTTCAATTTCAGCTTTTGTTTCAGTATATTCCTGCACTTTGCTGCAATTTGGTTGTTATTTTTGAACATGTGGTAAACATGGAGAGAAGACTGAATAAAAGAATACTTAACATGTATAAAATGTAAACTTTGATGCTACATATAAATTCAAAATGCATGCACACCTATGGCAATTCTGATTGCTACTGAAACACTTATAACAGTAGAGTATTTTTGGGACCTGGCAGGCTGCTCAAAATTATTTTRCACCAATTATGGTGTTACATTTGGGTAATTATAGACAATTACCCAAAGGTCTTTAAGTAGCTTGCAAACATTACACAGTCTATAGTCTTTGTGAGGCAATGATATGTGTCTTTGTGAGGTGCCTGTAAATGTCTTATAAATGAGTGCTTGTGTGTTGAATGGTAAACCAGTAAGAAAGCAGTGAGTGTAATCAAGAGTACTTATTTGCAATAAACAGCTCCAGTCATTCAGTGTTACTGCCTCCTGAGKTTCCAATGACTAGTAAGCTGAAAATTTAGGAATTTCAGTGGTGTCCTACTGGAATCATCATTTCACATTATGATTCATGCATGGCTTTCAAAGACCTTAYGATGCTGAGAATAAAATGAGCTCATAATGCTATAATTGGAATCAATGCTCTTGAACATTTTTGTTGTGGCCCCAAGGAACTGGCTATATCTCTCCAGCTGGTGGCTAAYGGTGACTTCTATTGGGGTAGTAATGGGATCCCTTACTAATCCATCAATAGTGGGATTGAACCCTTCCAGCTGGCTAGTGGTCAGTGTGACAAGCCACTCAAGTGTGTTAGGGCYAATGCCTTATGCCTTCTAGTAAAAGGACAAGAGGTGAGCAAAACAGGACAAGAATGTGCATATGTGTCAAATAAAGGCCATGGTCTACAAGACCACGCAGATAAAAGTAGACTTTACAGACACTTTTTCAATCTCACAGGAAAAAAACTCAGGGTAGGAAACTGAATACTAAATACAAATTTTGCCAGTAAATATCACTCTGTATTTCTTCTTTTTCTTTTTTTTTTTTTTTTTGGCCACCCATGCATGCCAATCCTCCTTTCTAAAATAGTGCTCCAAGAAAAACTGACTGTTGAGGACTTACTGTGGTTTGGAAATATTGCTTTGTTTTCCCAAGTGAAGTAGTGTTCAGACCCTGGTGTCTTTAAGCAGTGTGCAGATTTGTGGGGTTTTTGCATGTTGTATGAGCTGTTAAATYTGAGAGACCCAGAGGCAATGAGGATGTGGACACCCCGTTCTGAGAGCAAATTTTGCTTGTCAATGTGGGAATGAAGCAGTTTCTCTTCTTCTCTGGTACTGTCTTCCTAATGCAATAGATTGACAGTGGAAAGAGTGCAGAACTGTCTTGGAGTCAGACCTGATTCTGGGTTATAACGGACTTGGAAGTGTGTACATAATTGCATCCCATTATTTTTGGTGTTGTCTGTCAGCCAGCATTCTTCAGATACTTTGGCTGAGCACAATTGCAGAATTTGATCATATGTTGTTGTTTAAAAACCTAAATAATTTTCTCAGGTTAGGACTTCTCTCATTTCAGTCCTTACAGTGGCTTTTTTTATTGCCAACCTATTTTAACTTCCACTTTTTGTTCTGAAAACACTAAAAGAAAGATCATATTTCCTTAAACTTTTTCTGAATTTCTGTATTTGTTCCCCATGTCCTAGTAGTTTATATTCAAGCTTCCTATTCTTATCCTGGTGACAGTCAACAATCTCACTGTTCATAGTGTTTGAGGCAGAAGGTGTAGTGAGACATCTGGGTCGACCTGTAAGTCACGAGTCACCACGTTGCCTTTCTTTTCAGTCCAGTGGCTTCTGACTTGACTGCAACTTCTGTAATGGTACCCAGTCTTGTTGAAAGACAAGATGTACACAACCAACTGCTGTCCTTTTCAACTTCTGCCAGAGGTTAACCACTGTTACTATTAAAAATGTCTGYCTTATTTATACTTTGAATTTTCCTGGCTTTAGATTCCAATCGTTGTTTTTTGTTATGTCTTTCTCCAGTTTGTTGAAGACACATGCATTTTTCTTCTTGTGTAGGTGCTTGTACATGTTAATGAAATCCACTTTTTGTTCCCTCTTTTAGTAAACTAAACAGATTGATCTCCACATTCTACCAAAAGGCATTTTCGCCTGACCTCAAATAACTCGTGTGGTTCTTTCTGCACTATTTTCAGTGTTTTAACATKATTTGAAAATCAAAAGTATTTGATTTTCAAATCAAAAACTTTTGATTTGAGAAAGTATTTTAGCATGTCTGTCTGTGTCTGCATACAGGTACAATTGCCCTGCCTTCTGCCCCCATTTCTTACAACATACCCACCTATATATACAAAAATTACATTAATCCATTTTGCCCCAGCAGCATACTGAGAGCTAATGTCCATTCTGTCTCTTTAATTCTTTTCAGAAACTGCTTTTAGGGAAAAAGTTGCCTTGGTCCTGGTGTTTAGCTGTGTGTCAAACTGTCCATGTGTTTTTGTTCAAATGCACCTAGTTTACTAAGCAGTTTAGTAAGCTCTGTATGACCTTATTGTCATCACTATTTTTCATATCTTCAGGCTTTGTATCACTTGCAAGTTTCACTGGCAATTTATATTTCAGACATGAAATTTTCAGTGGCTTCAGACCTAGTATCAGTTCTTATAGACTCCACTTACCACAGAACGAGAGAATGGTTAAGCTTGGAAGGGACTTCTGGAATCTGCTGTCCAACCCGGCTCTCAGGCAGGATCATCTCAAGCACATTGAACAGAACCATCTCCAGATGGCTTTTAAGAGTAGAGATTTCAGTACTTCACTGGATAACCTGTGTTAGTGCTTAGTCACACTCACTCCGAAAGTCTCTCCTGATGTTTGGAGGGAGCCTCCAGTGTTTCAGTTGGTGCCCTGTGACTTAGGACTTTGAAGATAAAACAAATTGCTGAGAATCTACAGAATCTACTCGTTAACAGTCAATAGTGCTAAACATTTAATTAATAGAATAAAATTTATTTTTCTCAGTCCTTGATGGAGCTAACATTCTTAGTTCAATTCTTTCTGACCCTAGAGTTGCAGTCAGTGTTTGCATACTGCTGCTTCAAATTATTTTAGTTGCAATTGAATGAAGTATCTTTTCGTGCTGTCTGTCCTAAACCAATAGGTATTACTCCTACACTTGCTCTCTGTGAATACTGCACATTGCTGTTTTGGGCAGCTATCCCCAATGTAGCTRCCCATGAAGCTCTTTGTAGAGAGCTACAGAGGAAAATGTAATTAAACTTCTGTCTCCTTTCGTATGCTCTTGTGTTTGCCAAACTGAAACAAGTGTAAATCCGCCATTAAGAAGCATTGATTTAGATGCAAAGAAGAAAAGAGTAAAGAGCAGCTAAGATGGATAGACTCAAAAGTAAAGTACAATATTGAATTCTATTTATTTTAATTTTTCTTTTTAGATTCCCTCTGGCCAAAGATTCGTGTTCCACTGAAAGTTGTTAGRACTGCAGAAAATAAACTTAGCAATCGCTTCTTCCCTTATGATGAGATTGAAACAGAAGCAGTGTTGGCTATTGATGATGATATCATTATGCTAACCTCAGATGAACTCCAGTTTGGCTATGAGGTAAGATAATTGTCGTTTTCCTCATCTCTTAAGCTGTCCATTTCGGCATTGTATGTATTTATAAAGTGGAAGAACCACTGCACAGTCTGCTGATTCAGATTGTTGCATCTCTCTTTACCGTAACAGTTCAATGCTGACTGAAATAATTTTACAGATAGTTCTTACCTTGTGGAAAAACCTGCCAGCTAAGAGGTTTTCAGTAACTGGCAGAGTTGTGCCAAGAGACTCCAGAAAATGTTGTGTAATTGGTGTGGTGTAGCAGTCTGAAGACTGAACTGCATTCTTAAGAGCTTCAGTTTTCAGATAARTCAGAAGTGCTAGCCAAGTGAACGTGTCTTGATGGACAAGACAAGTTTCAGAGATTAAGTGYTGAGAACAGAGGAGGCCTCTTGAAGACATGCCAAAGTAAGGTGGAGTTCAATGAAAAGAGGACCTGAAGAATTCCGAGGAGGGGACACATGCATCATGTGCTTGAAATGGCAGAGCTTCAACAGCTGCTGTAGTAATGAGGGCATGGACAAACAGAAAGTTTGTCCAAATCAGTTACCCATGGCAGTATAAAGAGGTGACAATCTTCATAGGTACTTGAGTTGTTTGTTATAAGTATGCTTAAAGCAACACTGTTGTCTTCCTTCCAAAACTATGTTTTGAATTAGGTAATTCCTGTCTTCCAGGAATTACCTAATTCAAATTCATACACTCAAATTCTTTGTATTTGAGTGTATGACACAGTCCATAATCTTCCATTACTGTTATATGTGTGTATTTGAGACAAAAATTTGCTGTGTTTATAAATAAATCAGAAACATTAGAAAATGTAATACTGCATTTTAAGAAAGGTTTGAATAATTCAGTGGACCTGTACATRCAGGTTCTAATTTTTAGCAATCTTAAATGCAGTTAATACAAGTTGACACTTTTAAAAAATATGTTGGAATTATTTCTTTAATGTACGTAAAAGAATGTAAAATTTTATGTGGTAAAATATGGCTCTTTCTCCCTCTTGAGTAAAAGAGGCTGTTAGCAAGTAACMAGCTTTTGGACTCCAGAAATGTCTTGTGATGATGTAGGTATGCTGAAGTAATAACAAAGATGTTAAATAGTGGAGACAGAGGTTTAATCTATCAAGTGTGTCTCCAGAAAGGAAATACTTCCCTTGCCAAGTTAAGAGTRGCGGGTTAATACATGAAGTGTGAAAGATGGAATGAAGAGAAGACAACTGAAGGAAGGGGGTTTTGGCCACATAGACCTTCTCTGTACTCTGTTGTCTACAYGAAATGTTTTAACCACAGTACTGCAACAGCAGAGCAATCAATGCTGGCAGTTCTGCAAACTGACTYACTGTTGCCTGTGTTGGTGATTATAACTACTAGTTTTTGAAGGTGATCTGATGGGATGAAAGATAGCAGATCCATAACGTGCATGCTGCATAAATCCTTGCTCCATTTGCAATCTGATTTCCATTTTCATGARGCTGTCCCAAATGAAGTGACTAAGTAGTGACTTACTGAAGTCACCTAGGTGACTGTGTAAGTAGTTCCAAATGAATTACTGCTACTGGCAGAGCAGGCTTGAAGGGCTTTGAAGCAGAGGTTCAAACTGCAGCTGAGTTCCAGCTGTGTCAGCCAGAAGTTGTGCAAAGCAGAATCTTGGTGTTTGTGTGTCTGAACTGTTAATTTTAACACCCTCAAAGGAGAATGGCTGTAACATCACATATATTGAGTCTGGTCACTCACACAGGAYGAGGTTATCGTCATAAAAACAAAAATGAAGCAAAGAAAATTTGATGCAAATTCCCCTGTAGCTGCTGCAATTAGAGAACCTGCAGCCATCCCCTAGGATGAAATCCAGCAGGTCTAACTGTTYGTGCTAGCTCATTTATTGGCCTTGTGGCCACATGCCTTAGTGGCAAGGGACTATCTGAGTAATAGTCCTTATATTYTGTAATTGAATGTAACTGTTTGGACATGAGATTGTTTAGTTTGGCATACTGGAAACTGTTTGTTTTGCAGTTTTTTGCATTTTATTATAAATCCTGTTCCTTTTTGATTCTAGGAATTGAGCTTACTGCACTGTAATGTTGATGGAAAATTAAGTGCCATATTGAGCAGATTGTTGAGACAAACCTATGA
>NW_026623234.1:1344946-1410895 GCF_030028575.1 Malurus melanocephalus
AATAGAAATGTCTTTGACTACAGAAACACAGAAGATTATTCCAGAAATACACAATTTTCCTCATATAGGGGGTAGGTGATGTAATTCCTACTCTCTGGCACTGAAATCAGGGGCTGAAGATTGATCTTTCCTGTCCTTGAGTGTCTCTGACTTGCTTGACAGGCCAGAGCTGGCTCCCAGATGTTTAAATTGTCCTCAGCCTGTGATAATTTATTTATCTGTTTATGTGTGTTACCAGAAAAGTATCTCTCAAACTCTTGACTCATTTGCAAGGGAATCCAGAGGGAACAGTAGCAGCATATAATGTTACTAGAAAGTTTTCTTTTAAAAGTAGGTCTGCTTCTGCTTTGGTCATACAGCGGGCTGGAAACGTGACATTCAGCAATTTTCTTTTCTCCTCCTGACATCCTTGAGACTTTGCATTTAAACATGTGGCAAAAACCCTTCTGTCACAGACTTGTCTGAATGTATAGAGCAAGCCTAAAAAAAAAAGAACCTAGAAAACTTTGATCTCTGTACACTTTCAGCCATAAAAAATTATAGTAACACTCAAAGTGTCAGACATTTTTTACTTGTTAAAAGTGAACTATTGTGGTACAGTGATTTATGACCTTGCATAAATCTATTGGAGCAAGCAGAAAAATAGTCCCTGTGTGCTGCTGTATTAAGGTAGCAGAAGAATACT
Source organism: Malurus melanocephalus (assembly GCF_030028575.1). Classification (NCBI taxonomy): domain Eukaryota; kingdom Metazoa; phylum Chordata; class Aves; order Passeriformes; family Maluridae; genus Malurus; species Malurus melanocephalus. The sequence goes on from NW_026623234.1 coordinate 1,345,632, forward strand.
CATGACATTCTGACTTTAAAAAAAGTATTTTTGTTAAGTTACATGACTTGGAGCACTGGGAAAAAACTGTTACGTCTACATAATTTTTTTCGCACTTACTGGACTTCATTGTTCACAGAGAGAGTGTCAAACAGACCCAAGTAATGGAGCAACTATTTAGATTATCATAATCTTAAAAATTAAAGCAGAACCACTGGCCACCTCTGAAGTGTTTGGTGTTTGAATACAAGACTGAAATCAAGCATTGTAGCATTCCCACCTCTGTCTCAGCTGGCCTCAAGGCAGATGGCTTAGCATTAAGTAATTTCTTATGACATAGTTTTGCAGCACTTTGTCCTTACTGAGACAAAACTTTTTTATTACAGCAATGATACAAATACTCTAAATGGGGATTACTGCTCTGAGCCTATGTTTTTCATTCATAAAATACTGTTTGGTACATTGCTAAGTTTGCATTTTTTTCTGTTGAAAACTTTTGGCCTTCTGTTAGTAGATGATCTTACTCTGTCTCAGAATTGTTTTTCAGTGCTTCATGTCTCTGGCATTTTTTAAAAAAATCTTCTCTCTGTTGAATTGAATAATTTACTAGGCTGAAATTGTCATTCCTTCTTCAGAGGAATTCTTACATGCCCATTTTGACTGTTAAAAGTTTAGTTTTCAGCATTCCTTTGTAGGAGGAATATAACTGTGCTTAATGAAAGAATTGTCCACTGCTGGCCACATTCACATCTCTTCTTGAAATCGATGATATTTCACAAATTGTATGTGTGTGAAGCATCATGTATATTTTAATGGACTCTATGTTTACATTTTGCTATATTTTTTTAGTAATAGCACAAGCCATTCCTTTGAGGACTGGGGGAGAATTAAGAGTGGATGAGGCTCTGGAAGGCAGAAGGAATACTGATGGGTTGAGTTTGTTTTCATTTGCAGAGGATAGTCAGTGTTTCATTCTTTAAATGTTGTTGGGGTGGCTTTGAAATGCTGACTATTTTCAGTTCATTAAATTGCTGAAATTGCATGTGACTTAATATAGTCTACTGAATTTAATGCATAAATATTTGAGAATGTTTTGTAGAAGGAAATGCTTCTCTGTCCTTCTGGCTACATGGAGAATTATCTGTTCTGATGGTAAGCAAATTGCACAGAATAGTTGAGGCTGTGAGGCAGAAAGAGCTCTGGAGAGATGTGACTGGAGGGTGTTTTAGCTGTGCTGTTTATGCCACTTGGGGAACTCGACTTGGRAACAAAATGACTATAATTTTCTTTTGGTTTTCCTTACAAGACTTTTAGTAAAACTACTAAGTCAGAACTTCTATTTGACATTTCATCTGGGAGATGCTTTGTCCAAAAATATTTATCTTCAGGGTTGAATAGCAGAGTCTTTGGAATGACTTGTCTGCAAAGAAGCATACCTCCTGTTCACTTGGCAATATGTTTTTCCTTGGATGTGTCCCTCACCAGTATTAAATCAGGCCATCCTTCTTAGTCTGAGAATGCTAATAAGATCAGTGGCTAAAATGGAATGTGTTCCTTACAGACTAATCATTTATAGGCAACCATCAAACAAAAGTGGACAGTAGTACAGAATAGAGAGTAGTATAAGAATCATTACCACTATTTTTATTCTGAAAGCCTCCTTATAAGCAGTGGCTGTATATATTAATTTTGGCACAAAGCATATATATGGATTTGGGCAATGAGCTGCATGGAGCCATTGGGAGCCTTTCCAGGAATTACCATTGAATGAGCTAGTGGTGAACATTACGAAAAAGCCAAGCTTTTCCACTGACTTTGAAAGCATTACTTTTAAAAGAAATCTTTGTCTAAAACATCAAAGTTATTTTTTAGATGCATTGAACTGACAATTTTCAGAGGCCAGAAATTTTTTTTATAGGGCAGGGTTGAGACGGAGAGTGACACAAAGAAATTTGTATGAGTAATGTGCATTATAGTTGGCTTTTATTTTGTCATTTGTACTCTTGAAGATGACACCAAGGGCAAAAACTAGAAGGGATATGAATTCAGGGTTCTATGTACAGAAGGCACTGCAATCCCATGGGAAGCAGTAGCTGACTTTAATCTTTCTTTCAGCTGCTGTTAATATGCATGCCATTTCCTCTACAAGAATTCTTAGCCCAGTACGGTGCAGATCTGTAGTGTCCTGTCAGATCCTTTGCTGARTCTCAGTAGCTTATGTGGTGGTGCCTTCCAACAGCTGGGAGTTAGATGTTTTAATATTCAAGTTTAAAACGAGATCATTAATTTTTTTGAGTCCTGGAGAGTAAGGAATAAAATTTTGAGTGTTGTACATTTAGAGTTCTTTATTAAAGTTTTTTACATCATGTCAAAAAAGATATCTCAAACCCTTACTGGCTTGCATGCCAAAAGTCTGTATTGTTTTAATTATCTCATGGCACCAACTTGTAAGTGTCCTATGAATTCTCTTCCTTTAGTTCCAAGTTATCTCTGCTTTCAAGAGCCCTCTGTGTTGGAGCGTTGTCATATCTAAATACTATCCCAGTACTTGTGYCCTAGAACTGTCTAGAAAGATTGATTTCTGGATAAAATACAAGTCGAGGAGTCAGAGGATCTGGTTCCYATTCTTGTTTCCTGTATGATTTTTGGCAGATTTCCTCATCTGGACGTTTGAAATAATAACTGCTCCCATCGTGGGATTCTGAAGCTGTATTAACTGACAGCAATAAAATGTGTTGAGATGTATAGATGAAAAGGTTTATAGTAAYGCAAAATCACAGAAAAGTAGATGCAGAAGCAGTAACTTAAAGCTAATTGTTTTATCATATTTACTTTGACAAACAACTTGCATAGAGTCCTTATAGTCCAAGCCTCCCAACTGAAACGCACTGACACATAAATTTGCCCAAAGTGAACTTCTGCTGAGGTGAGATTTGCAGGATGATGGAATTCCAGATAACACTTTGTTTACTGCACATTCAGCTGTGGGATTTACTTGCCTTTTGTATAGACAAAAGAGTTTGGCTAATGAAGTCATCCTTGGAGATTTTTGAGATACTTTGTTCTTCTTGCTGATCTTTTGTACAAAACTTTCATTGTGTATGCATCTGTTTGTTTATACACTGCCGACTTAAAACAGAAACTCCTGTAACCTAAGTATATGTTGAAGAGTCAATACTCATTCTTCCTACAGACCTAGCAGTTTTTTGGATTAAAGGACAAATTTGGAATAATCTGTMTGCAAATAATGCAGACAAACTGTATCTAGCAAGCAAATAGCATTCTTTGCTATTAGACCTTAGACCTCTCTAAACAATTATAATCCTTTCTCCCTTTCTCTTTAATGCAAAAATTGTCCATTTTTTAATGTGGCCAGCAGTGTGGAGAACTGGGGTTGTGTTAATGATGCCCTTCTCCTTGTTCTTGTCTACTGTATTTGATCCTGTAGTCAGCTATGGAATAATGTATGGAGTGACAAGGATGGTATCTTGATTGTATCCAGCTGTCTGGAACGAGTCAAGGGCAAAGCAGCCTTCCATGTAGCCAAGCACCCACTAAAGAATACCAGAAATATTGAAATTTAAGCCTGTTCCTGACAAAGGAAGCAGGTTGGTTAGATAYAAAGCCAGCTGTGAAAGTAGTTAGGTTGTAGTCATATCTACTGAACTTAACATCAAAAGTTTCATTTTAATTATGCTTGGGTTTAATTAGGGTTAAAATCTTTTTGGATAGTCATTTGTGTTTCTCTGTAAGAATTATTTTAATATTCCATTAATGGCCTTTTGCTCTGGCATGTGGCTTCTCTGAGTTGCAGGGTCCTTCCACAGCAAGCTTATGCTTTTTTGTACTTCTTCCTGGCAGCTTTTTATTCCAAGAATTCAGACTTAGAAGTATTTCAGTGATCTTTGCCCACTGAAACTCTACCCTTCCAAAGCAGATGTGTTGCATTTGCTTTCTGTGCAGGCCTGGTTAACAGTCTGTCATGTTTTTTTCTTTTCAGGTGTGGCGTGAGTTCCCCGACAGGTTGGTTGGATATCCAGGCCGCCTGCATCTTTGGGATCATGAGATGAACAAATGGAAATAYGAATCAGAGTGGACCAATGAAGTCTCAATGGTGCTCACTGGGGCAGCCTTTTATCACAAGGTAATAGACARCTTGTACTGTACCAATGTGAACCTTTAAAAAAGATCTGGATGTGTTTCTGTCATGTGGTGCCATAATTGTTTTTTGCAACAGAGGACTGATTGCATACTTTCCCTATACCTCTTTCAGCTGCTGTGAAAATTACTGATTTGTCTCTCCCCGTAAAATAAAATCATTACTTGCTTTTATGACCTTACAAAACTTGCCAGTTTGCATGATCTGAAAGTACATAGGAAACTTTGCAGTGAATGTAACTTTGTAGCTAGCAGGTTAAGAAAAGAGAACCSATTTTAAAGAAATTTGTGTGCTGGTCAGGAAAGGAATAATTATGCAATTTAGTGCCCAAAAATTAATTCTATCTGCTGAAGTAGTTCTAGTCTGAAGGCAATATCACCTAACTGCCTGCTGTTCCATGACTGAAATATTTACTCTTTCAGTTACTGTATCTATATTTAAAATTATCTTTTTTCTCTCTCCTTTTTGTCTGCAGTATTTCAACTAYCTTTACACCTATAAAATGCCTGGAGACATCAAGAATTGGGTGGATGCTCATATGAATTGTGAAGATATTGCCATGAATTTTCTAGTAGCAAATGTCACTGGCAAATCAGTCATTAAGGTGGGACTTTACTGCTGTTTATCTTTACAAAATTAAAAAACATGATATACATACTCAAATTTGTTCAGTAGGCTTCAATATATTACTTAATCCTCCTTTTTCTCTCATTTTCCCTCACTATGGTATCTTRTTCTCTTTCCGTTATAGAAAAGCCCTTCTAGTTAAATTTTTGTGTTAGCAGAGAATTGTTTCTTACCAGTTGTTTCTTGTGGTTATTTTAGCCATCTAGATGAGCTATTAAAAAGATAATTTAAATGACAGCTGTACRTATGTGCTTGTATATGTACATGCCCACATACATATATTTTAACTATTTGAGATTGCTAGAGGAGAGAAATTGCCAACTGTCCACAGCTCACTCTRTCATGACCTGACAACAGCTGATTTATAGGAATGTTAATTGCAAGAACGTTAATTGCAAGATCAGCTTTAAATGAACTTTTTATCCCTGAATTAATTTCCTGACATGTTTCGACACGTTTTCAGGTCTAGACATTCACTCCGTACATTCATTTCAAAGCRTGTCAGCTCAGAATGAGATTTAGAGGCCACCAGGCATTACTTCAATTAGCAGGGTCCATTTTCCCATCTGTCCATCATCATTTACTGGGACTGGTGGCTGCATTTCCTAGAAAAGTCTTTAGAAGATAAAGCGTGTGTTTTTGCTGAAAACGTTTTTGAGCTGCATGAGGGCACAGCAGAGTAATTTGGCACCTCTGTGCGATTCGGAGAGTCTTGCAGGGTTTGCCAGTCAGCTCTTAACTGGAGAGAGCAAAGGAGCGCCTGTTGGATTAACGTTACGGTGAAGTATGGGAAGCTGTATTTCATCGCTGTTATGGCTGCAAGAACAAATGGTGTTTATACAGGGACCTTGGCAGTGAGAAAACAGTCATTAAACAGGAATTAAGGAGCTTGTCATCGCCACTTCTTTTCAGTTACAGAAGGAAAAAGCCCTCCAAGCCGTTTTTATTGGGCCCCTGTGAATTTTGCAGTCAGCCGGGCCAGATGGAGCTGAACGGAGGAACAGAGTGGCTTTTTTTTTTGTACACCCCCTCTTTTTGAGACAGCTCAGCTTACACTGCAGRCATGTTCAGAGGTATTGCGCTGTTCTCTGTGCAAGGAGATTAATGTCCCTTCTGTTGGCATTTGATAATATCTGGCRTGCCTTTCTGCAGGTGACCCCACGGAAGAAGTTCAAATGTCCAGAATGCACAGCAATTGATGGGTTATCACTCGACCAGACACACATGGTGGAAAGGTGAGTGACCACTCTTTATTTCTCTCATTGCCTTGTTCTGGTCCCTCGAATCTTATCCTGTGTCTCATTAAATTAGTATCAAAAATGATAGTGTTTTATAAATTACTAATTTTGAAAGAATGTTACATGGGTTTGATCACTGTAAGTCATTCCAACAATGGATGATATGTCACTGAAAAGTAGACCACTACCAAAAAGGACTTTAGAAGGGCACAATTTTTAGCAGCTTTGCTGTAAAGCTTATAGGACACATATATGAAATTCAGATTCTTGGCAGTACTTTCAGTAATACCACATTTCTGTTTGCCATGGAATATCAACTGTAATAAGTATGATTTTTTTTTTAACCAGATAGTTGGTAGCTTACCAAAGAGTGGAAAGGATATAAATTAATAAATGATATTAATAATATCATTTGTAACATTATTTGTATATTTTCTTTTCTCCAAGGATTGTGAAGCATATTGCTTCCACTAGTGAAGGGCATTTGCTGCACAATTCCATGTTGCATTTTTTAACAATGGCAGCATTATTCTATTTCTCTGAAACTTTAGTTTTGAAATTAAAAATGCATTTGGAAAGGCAATGAATGCTTAGAGTGAAATACTGAAAGTTTTTAAGTATGAGATTTTCATTCTCTGYTTTACAGTGAAAAGGCTTTCTAGCTTTGACCAAGATGAAAGACTTCTCTCTGCCTTGGTTTCTGAATGTGGAAAATAAGGGAAAGTTACTTCACTTTTGCAAAGCTGTTCCACACCCATATTTGAAATGGGCTGTCTGACCATAAATGTACATATTAGTTATCAGGTGGAATTAACCTGAGATTTAGGACTAGCAAAGACATCTCACCTTACTCTTCTTGCACTGTTGCATCTCTCCTACAAACTTTGGGAAAAGTAATTTGCAGCCATAGAACTGATGGGATAAGTAAGCAGGGGGAAGAAGTCAGCAGAAACAGRCAGCTGGACGTGATCTTAAGGGTCTCTTCCAACACTGACAGTTCTATGATTCTAAGAGGTGACAAAAAAAGAATCTGACCTGTATTTAAAATAGGCCAATTTGGATTTGCATAGAGAGGTATAACATGATTGTCTTACTAGTTATCTTAACAGTGACCTTTTCTCTGTCCTCTGCAGAACTCAGGAAATATAATGTTGTTTGGTCTTTAATAARATGGGATTAAAAAAGGAGCATGCAAGTCAGAAGTAAAACATACCCCATTAAGATAGTAAAAATTATTCTGCAGAAAAATACTTGAGAAAGGTGTGGGAAGTTTTGTAGATCTTAAATGCCATCTGAAGGGGAAGCATAAGAGGTTTCCCCATGTCTAACAATTCTGCACTGGCTTGCAAATTGACTACCTGAAGCCAGTTAAGCTTTCCTATGGTCATAGCAGTAGCACTACTACAGCACATGGGAATTTTGRTTGTGAACTGGATTCTCATTAAGGTAAATGCTGTAGAAACAGGAGATGAAGAAGTACTTTATGCCTTAAAGTGCATTATGATTCTGGGTAAAGGTCTTGTTTCCATGTCTATAGGAGTTCTTGCATCCTCAGAGTAAGGTGTCATTGTCAGTTTATTGAAAACATTTAAACTGCTGCTTTGCTTCTCTGTTATTTCGAAAAGTGGAGAACACTGGGTTGGGGGAAGTGTTAGGTTGACTGCAAATCCACATACTTATATTTGCTCAACCAAAGGAGTACATGCTGAGATAGAGTCTCAGTGSGGGAGAATCTGCAGAGATACACAGTTCAGGTGTATTCAGGCTTGATTTTGGAAATCCTTAATAATATACTGAAGCTGCATGCTACACCTAATACCCTCTTGCCCTTTGCTATCATCTACCTTCAATATAAGGGAGTTATTTGAGAAACTGAAAGATTTCTTTTTAATCTTCTAAGCTAGATATTAATTTAAAGTGGATAATAAATAGTAACAGCTCCTAGAACAAATTTTCCTAACTTAGCAGTAAGGCTCTTGTATCTATCTGTGTGTCTGTCTATATATATATATATATATGCACTATTTTCAGGGTCAGGAGAGAAGCTGAATTAAAAAACAACATGCATCAGGAAATCCTTGTCCTTTGTACTGATAACTTTACAGTTTTGGGCATCAGGAACAATACCTGAGGTATCAGGCAAAGAGCCATTATCAGCTTCATTTGCAGCTTCCCCAAGTGCCTGACTCGTTGCTTTTTAGCATTCAGAAATAATAAGCAGGTAGTCTGAGCTAATTACTTGCCCGGATATCCAGGGATCAACCTACTGTGAAACAAACAGTTTATCAGGGTTGTCACATACATGCACAACATTTAGTGTTAGGTTTCTGGTTCAGAAATAGCAGAGAGATGCCCGGCAACTGCCTGATGGTTTTGTAAATGGAAAAGGTCTGAGAAGACAGTTGTGGAGATCTGTCCAGGAAAGGCATGTAACTAACTGGTTTTGTTGGGCATTTTAACTCGTTCAGTGGAGAAAAAGGAAGATGGTACAGATGAACTCTGTCCCTTAATAATAAATTTTATTTTTTTAGCAATACACTGAATTATGGGAAAGCCAACACTGCTATTCCTCCTGCTGTGTAATTTATTTGAGGTAAATAGAAGACTGTAGTCCCCAGGGTTATCAACCTCCATCATTAAAATACATTGACTGAAGAAAGCTTTGAACAAATAATCCCCTTCTTGCCCTAGGTTAGCCTTTACATCAGGTCACAGAAGAAACTGTAGAAAGGTCTCATAGTCCATGTATTTACAGGTGTTTAAGTCGCCACAAGTTTTCTGCCTTTAATGGCTTTGCATATGGCTACCAAAAATGGARAACTCTGTAAAATGCATCTAGAGGGAACTGCCAGTACAGTGAATATGGCAAAGGGCTGAGCTGCTTCTGCAGCAAYAATAACAGCCGTGCTTTATTTAAGATGTGTAAGTATTTGTTAGAGTCAAAAGAGGAAGCCATTCCCTTAAGAGGCAAACTGACCAGGTCACAGTTGGCCAAAGGTTGCAGGTACAGGGACACCCTGTCAAAAAGTTAGTTGGATTAGAACAGTGAGAAACCTGATTAAGAGAGACCTTAACAAATACGAAGTTTATCCAGGGGCAGTGAGGCTCTCCGTTTCTGAGTTCACACAGTCTTATTTTCCTGTTGAGCTGAGCACAAATGCATGTTGTTGGTAAAGCAAGGAAAAAAAAAAGAATAATTTTTGGAAGCAAACATGTGTCTGTTAGTTTGAATTTTCAAAACTGTTGACATAACCAAGAGACACAGCTTCCCTCCATATTGAGRTGACGTTACATTCTCTTGGCTACCTAGCTTTCCTTGTTTAATGTTCTAGATAGCTTTTCTGGTGTATATTCTCCAAAAATGGCAAAGACTTCAGAGTTCAAGTGATTTTAGTTCAGTGCTAGAGATGAAATTTTTGGAAAGAAGTGACTCTTTCAAACATGTTTTGTGGCTTGTGTTTCTTTCCTTGAAAAAAGCCTGTTCCTTATCTTTGAATTTTWTGTTTATTTGTGGAGGATTAACTTCTGCTTCAGCCACAGTGTTTAGAATATATTAATTTTTCCATTTTCCATTTTTGACATTTCTTTAACAATGAAATAGTTTCTTGGTGGTTAAAGATAGTGCACTAGCATGCTTGAATGGACTTGAYACCAGAATAAGTTTGGCTGTAGAAGGATTCCATCTTGATATTTTCTCATAAGACTTCATCTTTGATTTGGGAGTATAACCTCTGGAGGGGAGAGGTCAATTTTGTCTGCTGTATCCATTTAGTTTTTTCTTTTGCTCTGAGGGTGCCGCTTAGTTCCAGTTGTGACAATGGCTGATCTGATGTGGACACCTGCCCAGCAGGCAGCAGGCTGAGATAACGAATTCATTTCACACCGGCCACCAGGCAGCTGTTACATTACAATGTCTTTCAGTCATTGCTGGCAAAGGCAGGATTTGAACCAGTAGACTGAAAGTATTCTTGTATTCCAGAAACCAGTGAGGGCCGGCAGCTGTGCAAACTTCTCACATGCACATCTCCCAATGCATCTACCTCCTTGCCTGTGAAGTTTGTGCGTTTCCTGCCATGAGACTTCTCCAGTACACATCATGAATTAGTTAACCACATTTCTTACAAGTAACAGATTATTTGAAAGTCTGACTTTATCTAAAAGTCATATGTGTTTAAGGTATCTCATGGTGGGCATCTTGTGGAGGCAGCAGAARCTGCTTAATGTTCCTAGAGAAAACATTCAGTGTTTTCCTGCTGTCTGCAGGAACTACTGCAATCTTTCAGTGCCTAAGGCCCAAATCTCATTCCTCGATGATTCACCTTGTTATTGCAGATATTGAACAGCTACCCGGGTCTGCACTTCAGTCCTAACTGCTGGCTCCTTTGCTGTTTCATGTCTKTGCTATCCTGAAACAAATAGTGCTTGTCACAGGAGTAGAGGTTGTGTCCCACTGTACACGGTTTTTCTCTTACACACTGAATTCCTTTTCTTTTGTTTCTGGTCCCAGTGATTTGAATCTGAAGATAGGGAAGGTATGAGGTAGGAAGAAGTTTGAGAGGATGGGAAGGTGGCAGAAAGTAAAGCCTCTGCATTTACCTATATAAATATTTTATTCAAGTATCAGTCCATATGAAGTAGTTTTCTGACACTATTCTCAGGGCAGAAAATGGCCTGAATTATGACCATTAGAGTTTGAAATAGCTATGTAGGCTGAGGAAATAATTTTGAAAACTGCTCTTGCTGTCCCGTCTACTTCAAAAGAGTGTTTGGGGTAGTGTTGAGCAGTCCCCATCACAGAACTGTCACACTCAGTTGGTGTGATTGASCAGGTCTTGATGAGGAAAATTATCCTGGAGCCATAGTTACCCCCTAACCCTTCAAAGGGGTCGGGAGAGGATGCAGTGGTTGGAGAGCGAGAGACCTGCACTGCAACTGCCTGCTGCACATCAGTCTCTGTAGCTGAGTCAAAGTACTCATTTCTTTCTTTCTTTGTCTTCCCTTTTGAATGGTAGAAGAAATGTCACCTGTTTTCTTGTGGCTCTGTTACATGTAGGGAGCTGTTGTCATGATTCTTGGTATCTGAATTTCTTAAAAGCTGTTTCTACATAGCAGGCAGCTAATATTAGCTGAGCACTGGCTGGGATGAGATGAGCCAGGTTTTCTCTGCCTTGCTCCCAATGGTACAGTGCCCTTCAGTGAAAGAGGTAAAGGAGCAGTGTAAGGGTTAAACATCTGTTTGCTTGTTTTTTGAAGCACATGGCTGTTCCCTTCCAMATTACTGACACCTGAGATTATTAAGACTGAAGGAGTCATCAGTGGTCCAGTTTTTTTGTGCTAATGTGATGCCTTATTGCTCAATATATCTTTATGCAGACAAGAAAAATAAACTAGTTAGTTTGTTTCATTTTATAGTTTTAATTCRGCTTCACCTTTAAGGTACAGTACAATCAGCTCTGTCTATTCACTGAGGGGTGTTTATTTTTTTGTGAGAAAAGATAGAGCTTCTTCAGAAGCCTGAAAAAAGACAGACTTTTTTTTTAGAACTCCATTTTCACAAAGCTTTGGTTTTTGCAAAACCTTCGTTATAAACGAAATTGACCCAACAGTGGCCCTTTAAGAGACATGTTGGCAGTTAATCTGTTCTGGTTTACAGCATGTACATTGCTTTAAGAATGACTGGAATTCTAGGGGGAGGGAGAAGGGAAGCTTTGACCTCCATGTGCACATGTGCTGCTGCCAGCATCCCCTTGCTCGTCTCGTGATTAAATRGATAAATCAAAGAACACCAGCTTCTTTTCTGTTCTCTCTGCAGTGAGGCTCTTTTTATTTATTAGTAGCTAGCATGGCTGAAATACTTCCATGTGCAAGAGGGAARGTTTCTACCAATTATTTTGGTGTGGGAGCTAGTAGCCAGCCCRGTTGTTGGAGTTCTTAATTATATTGCTTTCCTTTTCACCAGATCTGAATGCATCAATAAGTTTGCCTCTGTTTTTGGGACCATGCCTCTCAAAGTGGTGGAGCATCGTGCTGACCCCGTCCTGTATAAAGATGACTTTCCTGAGAAACTGAAGAGCTTTCCCAATATCGGCAGCTTGTAAAAATTGAGACAAACCTGAGTGATGGAAATGACAGCTGAAAAGGTGCTRTGAGGAACATAAGGCCCTGAAGACAAAAACTGCTAGAGAACGGGTTGCATCTGAGGGAGATGGGAACTCATGTTGTCTTCCTTTTACATGCACAAAGTTGTAATTGCAATCTGAACAACTGCTTCTCTGTTGCTCACAGAGAATTGAATCTATTTGCAGATTCTCCCTAAAATGTCAAACACACACACTTTTGTCCAAAGGAGTCTATGAACCTGGAAGAATAAAACAGAATCTTGCTCTTTGTGGCCTAACTGGCATGACTGACCTCTTCTATCAACTGTGCTGCAGGCTCTCTGGTTAGTGAGCATCCATCCATTCAAAGCAACAGTCTGCAATGTAGAGCTATTCTCTTTTGGGAGGAGTTTACTTGCTTATGTGGCTGGTGGGCCTCTTGTCTTTTGAGCTTTAAYTGTTGTCTTAAGTAACTGTGTAACAAACCATTTCTTCTATAATGTGAGACAAATGTTTATTTTTTTACAACAAACATCACCAACAAAAAAATCTGTCGTCACCTAGTTTAAAGAACAAAGCATTTTGTGTGACTGAAATTATTTTGATGAGGATGGAGACACAGCAGCAGGGAGGACAGTCTTTCAAAGCTGAGACCTGCAGGACAGAACCACAGTTGCTGCACCTCCTGTGTACATCTCAGGTTTTCTGCTGCACTCATGCAAAAGACTCTGAGTCTATCAAAAGTATTTGTTATACAGACAATTATTTGTCCTTAGTCTTACATTTTTTATTTTCATTGTCAAACCAGCAATCAGGTTAGAGTTTTAAAATGTAGCCATCCATAGGGACGAAAGATGAAATAAGTTTTTCACATCTGAATCCTCTTCAACAAGCAGAGTACTAATTTATAAAACACCCATTCCCATTTCAAGCTTTAGTGTGCAGGCATATGTGTATGTATAAGACACTATTAATGCACACTTACAAATTCCTGTAAATTACCACTGTTGGAAAAACTGTTCTGTCCTTGCTTGTAATTTAAGGAACCCATTGCCACAGGCTGAAACATACAACTTTAGGAAGGCTTTTGGAGAAGATTTGCATTTCTTACGGGCACTTGGATTGTTCTCTCCATACTGAAATGACCCCGAATAAGAAAACTAAGTGCAACAAAATTRGAAATAAAGTTGCTGAGACTGTTACTCTTACCCTTGACTATTAAGGAGGGTTCTAAGTGGGACTGAGAAAGCAGTCTCTTTTCTAGCTCCACTGATAAAATGTTTGTAACTAGATAAGTCTGATTTCACTGTCCTTTTGGAACCTCTGTTGCTGCTGGTTACAGACACATCCTACCCGTTGGGCTATTTTTCTGTTAYGGTGCAAGCAACCTTATTCCTCAGATTTGCCAAGCCCCAAACAATAGGACAAGTGTTAGACATCACGGTTCACCCCCTCTCCTAAGCTGGATACGCAGCAATGACAGAAACCAAATGAAAGTCAGGCTAGAAACAGGAAACATCTGCTCCTATTTGTCTCACCCCCACTAAGACTTATCTTATTGCCCAATGCAGTGGATGTGSTGTGAATGAAAATCATATTGGAACAATAGCTCTGAGGGGATGCTTCACTTCATAACCTCCCTGGGATGTGCCTGTAAACTGTATCATCCGACTCTCTGGGAGCGTTTAATTACTAGTAAATGCTTTTTGCTGCGCTCTTTGTTTCATTCCTGAGTTACTATGGGAGAGGGTGTTGGAGAGCTAAAAGGATGGCTGTTGCAGTGACAACTGCTGTCTGCACAGTGGCTGTCACAAGAAAGAGGAAGGTTTGTTACTCATTATTTCTCCTTTGCAGCCTTTCATGTTCATGAACATGAGCCATCTTATTGAATCTTCCTGTGGATTTATGTCCTGGTGCTCAAGCATCAGGAGATACCAGCATATTTCCCTCGAGAAGTTTGCTTTAAAAATGTAGCTGTGACAGTGCAGTAGTCACTTCAGTTTTGGCTGTCCTTTTGGAGCTGATCTCAGCTTGGCAGGCCCTAGCAGTTTAACTGAGTTATTATATCTTCCTTACAGAGTTGTGAAGCTGCTGCAATTTCTTGATTCTTTCTYAAGAAGCCAGTAAAAAGTTGGTTTTACATAGAATCTTAAAAGACACGGAGGATTTGAAATAGTTGGTTGAATATTTCTAGATGTGGGCAGCTGAACCAGCCCTGCTAAGATGAGCTATAATTTCCAGTCAATAAAAGGTAACAGGTCCTTGTGTCTGCATCCAGGAGTATCTGAGTAGTTTCCACTTGCACAAAATGTCCAGTGACCCCTAACAATCATGTTTTATCTTCTTGCCTTTTATACTTGTTCTTATAGGGCTAGCTCATTTACAAACCCTTTTGTCTATGTTTCATGCCATGGAGAAAATTGGGCAATTGACCATAAAGAAAAATTGTAAAATTACCTACCTGCCCTCTGCATTTATGATTGTGATGTTCTTGATGCAAAATCTGTAAAGGTAAGATGTATGTCTGATTTGGAATGGGTTTGTTGTCAGTCTTTAAATTAAGATAATTTTAAACTTTTCATTGTATATATGATATCCAAAAGAGCTTAATAATTGTATATTAAAAGTTGAATCAAATAAGTGTTTATTGTATTTTACTTCTGGATTGGCACAAGGAAACATGAATTAAATCAGAAGGGAGAACTGCAGTGAAAAGCTRTTTACTACATAAATCTGTGTTAAACTTGAATATCCACAATGCACTTTGGAAAGATCTGTCAATATTTTGTCTTTCCCATAACTGGAGTTTGATGGTTGTCTTGAAAACAGAAGTTTGCTCTGCATGAATTCATCCCAGTCACCTTTTGGGGGAGAGTAGTTGTTACTCTAATTTTCTGCYAAGATTTGACAATAGCATTTATCTTGGAGAAATATGGAACAGATTTTTTTTTTTCTTTTTACTAAGAGATACAGCAGATGTTAAATAACTGTGCTTTTGAGAAGAAGGCCTTGGCTGGTCACTGAGATTCTGGAATCCGATGTGGTGGCAGCTCTTTGTTTCCAGGAGCGCYGCAGCACAGTCCCTGTGGATCGTGGCACAACAGGGCAGCGTGTGCATGGCACACCTTTTACTTGTGCATAGCAAGGGGGGATGTGCTGCAGGACCTGCCCTGCCAGTCGCAGTGAGTTTGAAGGATACATTTTTAGCATCACCGACTCTTCCTACAATGCATGAGTTTTCCCTTCCTCACGGCTCTACCACCCTATTACAGGATGTGAAAATTCAGGCCCTGAWACTCTGAATGTGACTCTCTCCTGCCATCTCCAGCTCTTGCTCTGGAACCTCCTGTCATTCATCATGTTTCTGCTGGTGTGGCTCAAATCTGCTTTACTCCAGCAGCAAGTTTATCCCTGTTAATGATCCRTTCATGGTCCATGGAGACACAGGTGTCAAAATAATTGTGATGTGGGATTTAAGTGGTGCTCAGTACTTCTGACTCCTTTTGCTTTTAGGCTGTATTGGTGAGCGTTGAGCATTCTAGAAAGACACTATACTGAGATACATGAAAATGGATTTASGTGGGCAATTTTAATGTTAAATATACCTCTGAGATTTGGTATGAATGCCCTCCATAATGAATGTCTGATACCTTGGGTACTTCTCACAGGTAGAGTATCTTTTGATTAGGAAAGATCTCAGAATGGTTAATGGGTACTGCACAAATCTTCTGTCCAGCCCTTTCACATGGAAGCTGCTCTCGCAACCAAAGCATGATACACAGAAGAAAAACTGAAACTGATGGTGCTGATGAGAAAATGGATATTAAATGCTCTAGCCAGAGATCAGACAAAGTGAGTATGATTTTTTTCATTCTTCTCTTTGAAACTTGTACTTAAATTTTACTATGACTACTGGAAAACATGTTCCTTTGTAAAATATCAACTATGTGTAGTTCTTGTAATCATGGATAGTCTCATCTGTGCACTTGAACCAAAAAAAATTCTGCAAACTTGTGTTTGATTAAATCTCTKGTAGAAAATTAGCATCCACTTGGTCCAGTCACTAACTTTAATCTGATCCTGAAGACTTGGAAGAGCAGAGCAAATCCTGGACAAGTATTTCAGCTATACTGCCTTTTCATTTCAGGTTTAAGGTTAAAAAAAAATTCTTTCAAAACCTGCCAGACAATGCCAAACAATACTGTGTAGGATCTGCAGATTATCCCATGAGCAGGTCATCACTTCAAACCTCTTGCTAACATTGGCATGTGACACAGATAGCATTTGCTTAGCAGAAAATTCAGATAGAACACTTTTGCTTTACTATTGAGTCATAAGTCCTTAAGTTGTATCYCCTGCTGTTGGGAGTGCCTGTAGGATGGTGTGAGTTCTTTTTATGAGGCCTGCCACTGCTGTATCTAAGTGCAAGAAATGGAGCTTCATGGTCCTTCTGCATGGGTAAGATCAGTCTCTTACCTGTAGCTGCAGATAACAAAACTGAGAGAGTCAGTTGGATACCCTTTGGACATGTGTGGGTAAAAACAGGATTGAACACCAGTATCACAAGCCTGGGATTTAGCAGAACAGCTACACTTTTGTCTGAATTGTTTGGCGTTTTGAGTTCCTCACTACCAAGGTAGAGGGCTGTTAGCCTTGACTTTAAGAATCAGCAGGCTTCAGCGGGCCCTGGCTTGAAGCCATTTAGAGACATTCCTGGTGCACTCTGTGTAATTTCAGCCTGATGGAAATGGCTGTAATGCAGTCCCACCTCTGCTGATCTTCAGGATTCCCCTGTCTGCAGCTTCTTGTGGTTGCTTTGAAAGTGAGTTATGTTTCCCATTAAAGGATAACAGGGACAATTGAGGCAATTAAGTGCACTGGCTTGGAGCTAGCAGCACGAAGGGAGTTTTCCGAGTGAAAACAGTGCTGCTCAAAGGTTTTTCCTGCAAGGTTGCCTGGTTGCTGTCTTCATTTGTCTGGAAAAGGATCCAGTAATTGTCCTTCAAATTTCCTTTAGTCATTCTAAATGCCTGTTTACTTGAATAAACAGGAAGTGCTTCTGCTCCAGACAAGCACGACAACTCTGTAGTGACTATGGCCAGAGATCAGTGCAACTTGGTTATGATTTTATTAGGTCTGTAAACTTGCGTCAGTGCTCAGTACCAGACTCCAYGCAGGGGGGATGTCGTGACTAAGAAAATACCAGCCTAATTATTAAGTCACATCTATTAGATTTTTAACCTGAATTTCAGTTGAAGGGTTCTGGATAAAGGTGAAATTTGGACCATTTGACCTATGAAGGTCTGAAGAACTTGGGATTTGCAGACCCACATGAGGTTTTCCATGTCTTTATGGGAAGTGGTCTCTGTTACACCCTGTGCTTTTAAGGATGAAGCTTATCTCTTCTAGCCTCTCCCCTCCATTCTGTGCTGTGATGGGAACCTGTAAAACTAAAAGCCAAAGCTTGGGACTGACTGAACAAAGTGCCACTTAGGGATATCCAGMTGCCCAATGTGAACATCCCATGCTCATCCAGGAGATAAACCCAYAATGCCTTGGAAAGATACCTGAGGTTTGCAAGCCAAAGGCTGTGTTCCCTCCCATATGACCGTGTGCATATGTGCCATACATTCAAGAAAACCCCTGTTTCTCACCTGCTTGACTGGCTGTTGGTAAACTTACAGGTCCTTCTTTTGTGAAACCTCTCTTGGAAAGTGAGGGCCAGGTCTCTGCTGGTTGCAGGGCRTAGTTAGCGCTGGGTGCCTTCAGCTGACGAGTGACTGGAACAATCACTCCTTTGCCACACTTCATACAAACAGGGAGGGGGAAAGGTTTGAAGGAGAAAGGACCGTAAAATGAGATCCAGGAATTCAGCAAGGCTGTTCAGCAAAAGGAGCAGATTGCTAACTCAGAGCATCTGTCTTTGCCCTGTGAGTAAATTATGAACTGAAAAGCAAGAGAAAGTGGAAGATCCTTTCACAAATAATAAACACTTGTTTGTCTCAGATTAAATGCAACACCTTTACATGTGGGCTCCAGCTGGCCATAAGTAGATGCACCTTGCATGGCTGTTACCTTCCTTGCCAAAGAGAAGATTATTGAACATCCATCTGTTTAAAGGTTAATAACCTGCTTTTAAAAAGAGGAAGAAAAAATGGCAAATCTATTTAGTTTACAGGAATAAAAAATTGTTTTTCATTTAAACTGTCCGAACTTTGCCCTGCCTCAAAGTCATATTCTCTAGCAGAGGAGGAACGCGTTAACCTGGACGCTGTAGCCACATCTCCCAGAGAGAAATTTTCCCATGTGTTTTAAATAACTCCTGTAACTCCACTAGGAAAATGAAGCTTCAAAAAAAAAGAAAAAAACCCCACATTTCTAATCTGGGCCCTGCCACTATCTAGTTTAGAGAGAGACTTTTTAGTTCTTTGGCATCATTCAGGCCAGGAGCAATTTGTGATGGAAACCCATACAAGCAGGATGTTACTGAAACTGGCTTTAGGCTCTCAACACTCTGAACTCTGCCAACATCTGGAGAATCTGGCTTTGAGTGTTTGGGGAGGGAAGGAATTTTTCTCCTACAAGTGAGAGGAATGGATAAGYTTGAAACAGCACCTGCATTATCCATTTCTTTGTGAGAGAGAAAACAGCCACGCACCATCTGAAGCAAGCTGATGCTCCCAGAAAACTGATGGAATGGCCAGAGGGACTCTGTGGGTCATGGTGGGTTGCTGGCAGCTGCTGGACACCTTCTCAGCTCTTCCTGAACAAGAAGAGCCTTTTTCCAGCCCACCCAGCATCTGGGTACAGGGTCTGGGTACAGGGCTCTTACTGGTCCCAGTGCTGGTGGGTCTGTGCAGTTCGAAGCAAACAGGTTTGCAGTTGAGTTTATTGATGGWGTGCTAGCAACAGAAAGGGCYCTCACMGAGCCCAGATWTCCCCACAGTGGGGCAAGAGCTGTRMCCTGGGAACTGGTGGGGCCGAGACAAACCCTTCCCTTTGTGTGGGGACAAGTGAAACCCAGAGGGCTCAGTCTGCCTCACAGCCCAGTGAGGAGCTTCTGGCTGCAGGCAGGCGCTTCTGGGAAACCCTGCAGAGCCACAGAGGAGGAGAGGGTGGGTGAGGCTTTGACATCTCTGCTAAAGTGGAGCTAGGAGGGGAGGGAGTGTGGGAATATGGGAAACACATACCAGCACACTGCCAGCCCCAGGTGTCTTCTCCTTAGGCTTCAGGAGACCTTGTGCTTGGTGCCCCGAGCATGACTGTGCTGTGTAAAAAGGATGGTACCACATCCTGGGGCGCTGGCTAGCTGAGAGTCCCCAGTTCTGTGTCCTCTTGCTGCCAAGTCAGCTTCTCCCCGTGTCAGCTGTGATTACCTGGAGCCTCACTAAGGGCTGCTTGAGAAGGGTTGGGAGACCTGCAGGATCCCTGGGAGGCTCAAGCTCTGCTGGAAGCAGTAATTCCTTGAGCAGTCATGAACAGAGAGCAGYCTGCTGTGTCCCCCGTGAGCCGGGTGCCCTGTGTGCTGGCTGTGTGGATGCCCAGCGCTGCCGGAGCAGGGAGGGCTCGCTGGGCAGCAGCCGGCTGGCAGGRCGCTCCTGTGCCCGCTGCTGGCTCCTCACCAGCGCTTTGTACGGGAGAGGCAGCAGCCCGTGAGCTGCCACCTGTTGTTAATCTACCCCGGCTAATCCATTCTGGACTGCGTCAGCAGTTCAAAAGGGCACTGTTAGTATTTTTTGCCAGCTTCAATTAACGTGAGATTTTGGAGGCCCCTCTGATCACATTTCATCTGTCATGAGTCAGGAACAAACCAGCCAGATTGCAGTTGAGAGGAGAGAAGAGAAGGAGTTTATTGCAAACCAAAACAACAACAACAGTGTTTGCGCCCCCTTGGCCAGGGTGGTTGGGAAGCAGGGACCTTCCCAGTGATGCCACTCCTTTCAAAACCTGGAAAAATAAAAATTGGTGACTGGGAATTACCAACCTCCACCTCCCAAAAAAGAAAAAAAAAATCTGCAAGTGCAATAACTTACTTCAAAAAAAGTTAAAAAGAATCAAGCTGCAAGACTGTTTGTTCTTTTTTAATATTCCACTGTAATGAACTGGTAATACATGGTTGCATAGGCAATAACATTGCATGGCACAAACCTCACATGGCAACATTTTTAATGATTTTTTTTATTCTTTTTTTCCTGAACTTTTAAAAAACTTTTTTTATTTTTTTATATGTTCTACCCCAGGCCGTTAAGCTAAAGAGAAAAAAAAAAAAAAAAAAAGGTAGCGTTTATACAAGGTTACAATATTTTACAACAAAAAAACCAATAATATTGATTGAGGTTTGTTTTCTTTCTTTCGCCCAGTCTCTCTTTCAAACACTGCACACCTAAACCGATATATTATTATACATTGAAAACTGTCCTTCAAAATCAGTAGTATAAAAGTCCTAGCTCTACCTACCTACCTAGCTATGTGGGGGGAGTGGGGAACCATGTTACCAGCAAAGAGTTAAGGGGGCGTAAGGCCGCTCCCTCGCRTCCTCCCAGCTCCCTTTGGGAAGAAGCAAAGGGCTGAATGACTTTCCATCCGATTCCACCCCCTTCCCATTTGGGTTTAATTTCTGCCTCGGTCTGTTTGCTTTYTGCTGTGTCAGTCAGAGCAGCAAAATAAACATGGGGCTCTGCCTCTGCTTGATTATTTTTCAATCCTTTTCCAAGAAACTACCTTTTTGCCTTTGTTTGTTTGGAGAGTGTTTTACAACGTGCTGCCYGGTCTGAAGTGTACTCTGGGAATCAGGGAAATGCGCCTCCCACCCGAAAACACCTCCACTGCAGGAGGAAACCAGCAGGCAGCCCTGCTGGGCAGCACACGGGATACACCTGGCYCTGCTTTGTGCTGCGTGCCCACGGCTGTTGGGGCAGGTGGAGCCACGTGTGCTGCAGCTCTGTGACCTCACGTGTGACACACCRTCACTGCGTGTGGCCCATGCTCACKGCTCAGGCCAGGYGTGRTCCAGCAAGSACACKTGATGTGCCAGGGATGTGTGTTCCGGCAGGGRTGGACACCCACTCACACTGCCATGGCTTTGGGGAGAAGGAGCCTGGTTCTCTTTGTGTTCTGCTGTCTCTGTCTTCCTCCCTGCAGGCTCTACCTGGGTACGAGCTGGGGCAGTGGCACCTGAACTGGGCAGYGTATTCTGGAGGAGGCAGCGGAGCCGGGCTGGAGAGCCTGCTGGGAGCGCAGGTGGGTGGCACTGCTGGCAGCAGGGGACGTGCCAGGGGGCTGACCTGGCCCCTCTCCAGGAGCTTGTTGAGGCACAGCAGCCCTTAGAGTCTGGACCCTGCAGGGCCCAGCAAGCCCGAGCCTGGTTCCCCACTGGTTTGCAATTGCTACCAAAGCACTAACTCCTGCTTGTAGGCAAGAAGCGCCTCCGAGTGCTTGGCAGTGAGTGATACCCAACCTCTTTTATGCCAGTGCCAGGAACCTGTGCTGCTCTTGTTTTTTGCATCCTCCTGGTCTCAAAGCTCTGGGACATCTCTAGGGGTTCCCAACCATGGGTAACATAAGGCAGCCCCCTTGTAGGGTACCTGCTGCATAGCCAGGGCCAGGAACTGCCTGGGAGAAATGTTTTCTACCTTCATGAGGCTGGAGAGAGCAGATGGATGAGCCCAGCTAGCACAGAAAATGCCACCATGGGACGGCTGATGCTTGTGAGACATTTTGGTGGTGACTGGGGACAAAGCTTGCAGCTTTGAAGGCAAGTCCAAGCCAGGGAATTGTGATTCAATATATAGACAGGAGTAAAATACTAAATAAGAAATAAATAGAGAAGAAAGTCATAAATAGAGTTGAAAGGTATTAAAATAACAACAATAATAATTAAAAAAGGTATCATTGTGGTAATTTGAGATTGCAAGAACAGCACTGACCCTGTGACCCTTAAGAAATGCAGTAGCTGCAGGCTGGCTAGATAAAGATACATATATATATATAAATAAATGGATATATATATGTATTTATGTAATTTTCATGTTAATTTAACAGCTAGTTTTAAAAACCTTCTTAAATTAATTGTAAAAATGTGTGTAAGTACAGATGCATGTAGCTTAACAACTACCAGAACAAYTGTTTTTGGGGATTTGGGAGGGGCACCCCTTCCAGCATTAACGACAAGTGTGGGTGCAAGGGACGGTGCCAGAATGGCAGCAGCACCCCGAGAGGCGAGGCAGAGCCTGGCGAGCAGTGGGGCTGCCTGCAACTGGAGAGGGGAAGGGAGCCCTGGGGAATGGGGGTCCAGGGAACAACATTCCCCCTCACCTCATGGTGTTTGCAGCAGGCTGAGGGCTGGGCATGCACAGTGCTGTTTAAATCAGACTCAGTCCAACATGTGCTTTGCACATGAATTTTAAGGTGAGGGAAAGTGGGGGCCAAGCTGCTCTAAATGCCAAGTCTGCTGCCAGAAGATTCTCCTCTCTCTCTAACAAGACAGGGATACAGCACTTAATCCTCTGGGCTGTTAAACAGCTCAGATGAAATACTGGCCCTGTGGAAGTCTGTGAGGAAAAGCTACCCTTTAWCTTCTGTAGAGAATGCAGCGAAGCTCTTGAATAGCTGCAGCCCTCCAGTGGAGCTGCCTTCTGAACCTGCAGGCTAAGCAAGACCTGTCCCCCTTTGTCTCTCCGCCCCACTGCCCTCTCCTCAGCTCTGCTTGTTGCTAATTTGCCTTGTGAGCAATGGTACTGGGCTGTTCAGGCAGCATCCCTCCACAGATTGCCTGCTGACAGGGAGAAGCATCAAGCTCCTTGGTGTACCTGGGAAAATGCTCTCAATGCTGTGCTCAGCTGCCTGCACAAAATCTGATGGACAAATTGCCTCCTGTCACCAGTCTCTGGGTGGCTGGGGATCTCAGTGGCTTCTGGGGTACACAGTGAGGTTGTTCCTGCCTCCAACAGGTCAGCATGATCCTGTCTGGTTCAGTGATCAGCATCCCTTTCAGCATCTAAGCCACCATGCCCGAGGMCTCAGCTGAATGTTTAGACTGGGATAGAAATCCTGGCTGCTTGTGATGGGAGAGGCCCTGGTTATGCAGATGATGTGGTGAAATGTGTGCTGGCTCCCGTGCATAGCAGGGAAGGCATCTCAGCATTTCTGAGGAGCAAAAAGAAACAGCACCATTGGTGTTTTCTTATTGCAGTAAATATATTACTTTTGACCTAGCAATGTGTATCTTTTAGGTAGTGTATGACAGTCGAGACACTATGGAAATACCTTCATTAACGTGAAGCCTGACATTTGGTTCTAGCTTACTTGGAACCTTTTCCAAGATATTTGGAACCTTTAGATATTCCTGCACCTTAGACTACAAGATCCCCTTACAATGAGTAGGAGGATAGAGGGCAGGGTGACAAACCAGTTTTTATGGGAATAATATCCTGTAGTTCCCTTTCAAATCTTGGAGGTGTCTGCCCCAGCTCAAGCCCAGCTTGCATTGCCACCGGTGTGTGGGTAATGGTGCTAAGCTGACTTTCAGCTTCTCCTTGGTCATATTTAAGTGGGATAAAAGGTTGCTCCAGAATTATTCCTAACATTGTGATCATTGAAAAACTTGTAAAAGGTTTAGCCTTGCAAAGGAGACCTCACTTGACAGCTCTGAGCAGGTGGGAGCACTGGGAGGGAAAAGCAGACAGGCACCTTGGCTCAGACAAACCAAGGAAGTTCTAGTCTCTCCTACTTCCTCTGCAAAGTGAAGAGGATCTGAGGTGGCTGGAGATGGGGCAGCATCATCTCATCCTCCCTTGAGCCCTGTGCTACCCCCATGCAGAGATGCCCACAGCCTTGTGTTCAACAGGGCACTGTGGTGGAGGGCTGAGGGAGAGCCTGTCATTGCATGTCTGACCCCAGCATGAGGTGTATGAGGAATTTGGTGGCCTTGTGCCACTGTGGCTGTGTGCTAGTGCTTGAGCTCTTTATAAGAGCAGTCTTTCTGGGGACTCAGGGATTTACACAGCAATTCCCTGCCAGAGCTGCTGTCTCTAAACTGAGATTAGTAATTCCTGATCCAGTGAAAGCCAGAGGAGACCTTTTCCTGTATCACCACACTTGAGGGCCTCAACACAGACCATGAGCAGGGAAAGCAAAGCCCAGGCACTCCCTGGAGCAGTGAGCCATACTGGGAACTTTTGTCTGCTGGACTGGACCTCCATCTGGGTCACCAGAGCTCTGACAGACTCTCAGTGTGATAACTCTGTGTCGTGTTGGGTAGAGGGGCATCCCCTTCATAGGCCTCTACAACTCTGTGCTTCATCTCAGGCTACAAGATGGAGAGGGAGCAGGATAAAAGGAGGTGGGCTMATGTTGCCTTTTTTTCTAGTTTCAGTTATCTTCCCAGCCCAGCTCCCTGCTCAGCTGTGGGAAGTGGAAACTCCTGYTAAAATGATGTGAGCAGTGTGAGAAATGTCTCTTTGCTGGTGCCAGAGTCCCTATCCAGCCCCCTGCCAGGGCAGAATGTGTGAGTGGGGACACGTAGTGGGATGGGAGAAGCTGCTGAAAGGCCAGTGGGCTCTTGCTCTTTGGAAAGGCAGATCTGRTGCCAGAAAAAATAGCGGGAAGAAAAAATGCCTAGGTTATTGGGGAGGTGGCAGTGAGAAGGGACGCATCCCATCCCAGATCTTGATGGAAGAGGCGCTGCTCCACAGCCTCCCTCTCCCTGCCCGATCCCAGGAAGCCGGGAGCTGCCACGTTCACGCTGGAAACACTCCACTTACGTTAACATATGTAYTTTATACGCCTAGGGTAGCTAAAAGTGCTGCATTCAGATCCCCGAGGAGGCAACTGCTGTCTGGAGTCCAAGCGGATGGATTGATGGGGCTGTTCCCCGTGCTCTCTCCGTGTGTGGCGGGCCCCGGGCTGCAGCCCTGTCATGTGGCCCAGGAGATGGCGGCGCTGTGCTCCTTGGCTTTCATCCTCAGGGCAGCGATGCTGGAGCTCTTGCGGTCCGGCTCGCTGTTGAGCTCGTAGCCATTGAGGCCGGGGCTCATGCCGGCTGTGCCGAACAGGCCGCCCATGTGAGTCTGTCCCACGTGGCTGCCGGGCCCCGACACSCCGAGGAACTCGGAGACGCCGCCGGCCGCGTGGGGGTGGCCATGGGGGGACATGCAGGACGGCACCGTGTCGCAGGGCACGACGCAGGCGGGCACGGGGGAGGCGGCTCCGTTGTTGCCGATCCAGGAGGGGTTCTGGATCTGGGGGTGGGAAAAGAAGCGTCAGGGCTGCCCCGTGCGGGAGATGTCGGGCAGCTGGCATGGGGAATGGAGTGTGCACAGCCCTGCCTAGTGGAGGGGCACCCTCTGAGACGGGCATGGAATGTGCTGGCTCCCTCAGCCCTGCCTCGGCCAGCAGAGCCACTCCAAAACCTGTGTGCCAGCCTGGACAGGGGCAGGGAGTGCAGCAGGGTAACTCACAGGGAGCAGGATTGTGCTTCTCCTCTGCCACAGCATCTGTTTATCTGTTCCTCTCCCAGACACTTCTCTTATTTTCTTTTGTACCATGAGCACTTTTCTCAGCACAGGAAACTTTAATGTCATCCATGGTGTTTCTAYAGGAAACCCATTACGGAGGGAACAGGCAGAAAGGGCTGCTGATCCACCATCCTGCTCCACTCARGGCAGCTTTGCCTAGGCAAGGGCAATTTTGTACCACTCCCCCAGCAGTGCCCATCAAGGCAGCATCACCCACCCTGCTGCAGAGCTGAGCCCTGCAGGGCCACCTTGAGTGACCATCTGGGATCCTGCGGTGGCACTCATAAAATGACATTGCAGAAGAAGAGAGAAGGGCTCAGTATTTGCCAGTGGGAATAGGTGTGCTGCAGCAGGGGCACACAGGCATGCAGGATAAAAGCAGGGAGGAGGCGAGCAGCTGGCTGGGGCAGGAGAGCAAAGGGCCCTTCGTGCCACTGCCCCTTTGCMCGGCTCGCCCTTGGGCCCTCTCTGATCTCTTACCTCCTACAAACTGCTTTTCAAATTTTTGATCTCCTCTGCTGGTAGAGGAGGGCAGTATGGAGGGAGAGAACAGGGTAAGTTACAAAGGCAAGAGAAGGACATGATGAAAAGGCTGCTGAGAGAGTTCTCTGCTTGAAAAGCTGCTTTGGCATCTCAGCTGTTTCAAAAGGGCTTCTTGTTCAGTTTGGGGGAGATGCCAAGCAGGAGAGAGGTCAAATGCTCCCAGCTTGGCTGCAGGGTAGCATTGGTACAACACTGGCTGGGGAGGCAGCTGCCAGACAGGGTGTCAGGGAGGGAGGACTTGCAGCAGATCTGTGAGGACAGTCAGGTTCAGAGCATCATGCCTGTAGAACTGCACCCTYGAGCAGATTCTGGGTGGTGGGAAGAGGAGTGCAGGATGGAGGGAGTGCTTTCCGGGGCACAGCCTAGCCCTGGAGCTAGCAAACCCCAGTCTGCCTGGCATCRTCTGAGGTGTTGTGAAACTGGGGCAGGCCCAGTGTTTAGGAGGCTGTTGTGGTGACAGGTTTTCCAAGACAGGAAGCTAAGGCAGACCTGCTTCCATGGCCAGGGCAAGAACAGTTTCGACAGAACCAAGAAGCAGCCCTGGGTACCCCAACGAGGCTGCTCCCTGCCTTCCTTTGGAGCATAAAYCTACAACTCCCTTGGGAAGCATCCCCAAATGTCACCAAGTGTGCTCTGGGTACCACAGCCCATCACTGGGAGATTTTAGGGGAAAAATGCTTTTATCCAACCACCATGTCCAAGGGGCATGGAAACCAGACATGGTAACAGAAAGCCTCCCTGGGAACTGCTATTCTTTAGGCATGAATTAGCCTTGGATCTTTTGCAACGAGCCCCGGTGTGCTTGCAGCCTTGCCTGAGGGCGCTGGATGTACCTGGGAACTGAGGCATCACTTGGGGAGGAGCGGGACGGGGGACAGCGTGTCCAGGAGCACCGGGCTCAGGCGGGGGAATGCACTCACCTGGGCGTAGTTCTCAGCTCGGGTGAGCAGAGGCAGCTCGTAGGCGGTGGAGAAGTGGGTCCGGACCTGCTGCATCTGACCGAACCGCTCCCGCTTGCGCCACTTGGCTCGCCGGTTCTGAAACCACACCTGGGGAGAGGCGACAGCGGGGCTGTGAGCGAGGGCAGCCTGGCAGTGGCTGGTAGCCCGGCACCCTGAGGAGCCCACCAGAGGGCAGGGTCTCGCCGGGTGGGTGGCTTTGTGCGGCACGGAGATGGGCACTGCTCTGCWGGGGAGAGAGAGCCCTTCCCTGCTTCTCTGGGGTGTTTGGGTGCACCCATCTTCTGGTGCACCGCCCCTTTGGGGACATTCACAGCTCTTMCCTGCTCATTCTCTGCCTCCCACAGCCTGACTTGGCCTGGGACAGCCCATCTTCCTCTCATGTCTATATCTGTGTTACCCAGGCTCAGCCCGCAGTTCTCCTGCTGCCAGCCAGTCTCGGGTGAGAAGTGTGAATGCATCTGCGTGTGCTGCTGCCAGGCTGAAAGCAGCAGTGATGGGGCTTTCCCCAAGCCRGATCCTGGCCAAGATGATGCCATTGACTGCAGCTTGCATTTCTCACCAAATTCTCTCACTTTTCTTAACCACAACAAAAAAATGGAAAGCCTAACACCCCTTCCCTCCTTGACTGCAGGAAAGGACAGGTGCCCTTCTACAGCATCCTTTGCTTTACACTGAGTTTTCTTTGTGAGGTTTGCAAGTCTTTGCTTYACGGTGCTGCTCAGATCCCTTCAAGGCAAAAACCAAAACTCTGTTTCTGCTCTTATTTTTACTGGCTTGACATCAGTGTGGATTATTGCACTGTTGTCAGCACCATTGCTCCTGATTTGCATCAGCCTGAGAGAGATCAGAGCCTGGCCCAGTGTCTTCAAAGCCTCTTGAAGCTCGTGACTCAGGGAAACACATCAATCAAGAGCTGCTTTGAAGGCACTGAGAGATGAGGGCGATCACCAGGGGCTGGGTTGTGCAGGTCACGCCAGTGCATGAAAGGAGCAGTCCTAGAGCCTCTCGGCTCTGCTTYGAGTTTTACACGGTGACTCGCTGCTGGGGCCAGAGGGAGTATCGCTGACAAACAGCTTGGCCCTTCCCTCTCCTGACCGAGGGGCAGATTCACGGCTTGCCAGGCACCTGGGGAAAGCAGACTCCAGGTAGGGCGCTCATGTCTTTGGAGCATAGCAGGACAAGGCAGGTGACTGGCACAGGGTGGGACGGCAGGACAGCTTTTACAGGGGCAGGAGAGCTGTGGCACCTGCAGCCTGGGTCAGTGCAGCTAGATGCTGCTGTGGGGAGGGATRCAGGGCTGGGTTTCTGGTCTGAGCTGACCTTGCTTGTGCAGGGAGAGCTGTTTTGGGCTCTCCCTCTTGAGTTTCCACCATCCACCATATGGGCAGCCTCGTGCTGGTCTCTCACAGCCAGGCCTGTGCTGTGAGTAGGGAGCTGAGGRTCTGGCCATGCTCTGTGCTCTGCTTGGGGCAGGGAGCTGATGATGCAGCTGCCAGCCATGTCYTCCCCATGTGGGCTGTGGATAATGCGGGGTTTAGTGCTGTGCCCCACAGCCTGGCAATGCCACTGGCATGGGCCATCTGCAAGTTGGCCAGAGTGGCCATACTCAAAGCAGCAGCCTGCTATCCACCCCCTACCCCAAATTAAAAAACCTATKAGTGTTTTCAGTAGGTGCAGAAAGCATTAGCAGAAACATCCTAACACTATCCCAGCTGAGCGCATGCTGCACATGCAGAGCGTCCTACTGGAGCAGGTTTGGTGCCTCAGGCATCTGTCTGTTTTTCTTCTACCTCTCCTTGGCACAGCCACTCCAGCCCAGCTGCAGGCCAGTCCCAGGGCTGGCCTGGATCACGGCGCTTTGATCTGCAGATTCAAAGTTAGCGGTGGTGACCCGRTTCCTCCTCAGGCAGAGGAGGCCCYGCTGTGCACAGAGGGTGGAGAACAGGTAGGGAGCAGAGTGCTGGCTGTGCAGGAGGCTGGGATGAACATGTGCCAGGCATACACAGCCATTCCATGTGTGGTGAAGGCACTGGTGCCTCACCCACCCGAGCATCCCACCTGGGAGCAGGGCAGCTGAGTCCCGGCCCCCACGGCGGAGTGTGGCTCTGCAGGGTGACCTCTGGAGCTGTCAGTGCCCCTGGCTTTCCAGGACAGCACAACAGCTGCCTTGACAGAGCAGAGYGAGGTCTCAGCCTCTGTTCTAACACATTTATGCATTGGACTGCACAGAGCAAAGTGGTTTAAAGTGGCAGTTCCTGAATTGCCACGTGGCCAGTGGGCTGGGAGGATGTGGCAAGTCAGGCTGAAGAGAAAGAGTGTCTTCAGTGCAAGTGTTGGTGTCACAGGCACCAGAGACACTCTGAGAGCTAGCAGTGAGCCATGGCTCCAAAACACTTGTGGCAAGGTTTGGACTGCTTTTTAAAGTTCCTCCTTCTCCTCTGGTCCAAATCCTTATAGGCTGCTGGGTATCCTGCAGTTGGGTTTCTCCAGACCTCCACAGTGCTCCGGGGAAAACAAGACAGGCATGGCAATGTATAATGTGAAAATGTCAGCAAAAACCCCCAACAAATCCTCAGTATTTCCACAGTCTTAGAAGACACCTGCTTTTAAAAAGCAAATCTAAACCCAAACAGAAGGTTTGCAAGTCCTTGCAAGGACTCCAAACAGAAGCCCATTTTCCTTTCATGCCTGTCACTCCTTGTCAAGAGCGGCTGTTGTGGGATGGGGATGTGACAGGGGAGGTTGCAGTGGCTAGTGCAGCATGTCCTCTGGGGTTGGGATGGGCTACTGTGTGCAGGGGCCAGCAGTCACTGTGGGCTGACTCTCAGTGTTAACAAATAGAGTGGGAGTGTACAGTGATGTCCAGTATCTGACTCCTGCAGACAATGCTTTGGTAAGCCCTGGTGTACCAAATCAGCCCTGTAAAAACCTACAGAACAGAGAATGTTTCATGTCTCCATAAACATTCAGCCATATGCTGGTACCTAAATCCATATGCATACACAGCTGATGTGCTCTTGGGGGCGGAGAGGCCAGCAGTGGCCTGAGATGAAGAAAGGAGGCTCCTGCTCCYTCTCTAGTTTCCTCTACCCTAGCACCCAGCAGGCACTGCCAGTCTGCCCCTGCCACTGCAGGTGGATGGGATTGTTTGGGACCTCACCCAGGCCACTCTGACTGGGTCTGGCTAGTTGTGGGCTGCATTGCTGATTTGTCCTTCCTCCACGTTAAAGGTGCTTTGCCCTCTTTCCTATAGGCTGACCTGTGCACATGTGTGGTGTGGGCTGGTGGCAGCTGTGGGGTTGTGCTGTGGGGTTGTGCTCACGCCCTGTGCTCAACACCCCTCACTGCATCATTGCCCTGGTGCAGGTAAGAGCTGCCCACCACGTTCAAATCTCATGCTTTTGCTGTCTCCTGGCAGCCTCACAGCACCCATTCTCCCCACTGCTGTCCTCTGTCCCTGCTACCYTCCTCCCTCTGCTCAGCCTCCATCTGTCTGTGTTCAGGACCCCATCCCTCTGCGAAAGGCCAGGCCATCTTCCCCTCTTGCCAGAGATGGYCACCAGCCCTTTGCTTTTCAGACTGCAAGAACAGAGCCAGAATTCATCCTTGAGTGCTGAAACTGGACACCATTTTATCAGTGGCCTGGAATGGGAAATTGGAGCCTGGGATGAGAGAACTGAATAACTCGAGCTTGTTTTCATTTCATGTTTAATTTCCTGCAGGCTTAGCTCAGTCTTTCCGCTCCTTCCACCAGCCTCCCAGGGTTTTATGGGGGAAAAGGGATCAAGATATATTACTTCTTGCTTTGCTTTGCTTTTTTTCTTTTCTTTTTTTTTTCCGAGGCGGTGATTTTGCTACAGTGGAGTTTGACATTTCCCTCTCGTTTCAAGCCCCTGCCGCATCACAGGGTCACCGCCAAAAACGTTTCATTAATGGTCCCAACAATCATAAGGCTGGCTCTGAGGGGGGCTGGCCAAGGGGTGATATTGCCTGGCTGCAAAGCCWCCTTCCAGCCCCATCCCTTTCTCCTCTGCCACAGAGCAGTCCAGGAGRCAGAGATACTGATAACCCAAGAGAGATAAGCAGCCCGGGCCAGGCTGGCGTGGGCTGGGTGTGTTCCTGTGTGTTTCTATGCAAGGGGAAGGAATCATGTGTGAATACACGTGTCTACCTTGTTTTCCTAGTGCTGCTGCCCCAGACATCTGCTGCAGACCTGGATGGGCTGGAAGAAGCTCAAGCAGTTGCTGATACCAAGCAGAAGCTCTTTCTGGGGCTCTGCAGCCTCAGACATGGAAGAGAAGAAAGGAATGGGATGCAGGTGTTGTGCCTACATGAACACAGCAGGTCCTGTGCACCCTTGTAGGTTTGTGGCTCAGCCTGAGCAGCCTCTCCCTGGCTTCCACTTTGGAAAACAGGGATGTGCAGTATTTTAATAGTACATGGAAACAGGGGCAAGGTTGTGGGAGGTAGACAGGAAAACGTTGCATTGCATCGCAGGGGGAATTCACTTAGACACTGTCAGACACCAGAACAGATGGCCGGAAAGTGAGGCAGGCAGGGAAACAGAGCAGGAGAGGGGCCAGGCCATGGAATGCCACTGCTTCACAGGCAGYGTGGTGCACCCCACGCATGCTGCTGGCACGGGCTCCTCTCCAGCACTGACAGCTCCGGCAGCTATTTCACTAATGAAGCGTGAGCTTGGGAAAGGCATGGAAAAATCAGAGCTGCCACTTGCCTGTCTGGGCTTTGCATCTGCTGCTGCCTGCAGCACAGCTGGTTATGCTCCCCGGGAAGCCAAGCCTGGCCAGAGGGGATGACCTCCAGCCAAAAGCTGGCTCAGCTGTGGGAGGGAGCATCACACCTTCAACCTGCTGGGTGCCTCACCTTTCTGCCACCTTGTTTTGCTTAGTTCAGCCTTGCAGGCAGCTGAAGCTGACCTCCAAGAAATTATTCCGGGGCAGGATTATTCCCAAGATGACCATATTTTTCTTTGGAGAGGCACTACTGAGCTTCCCTCAAAGCCCAAACACSCCACAGCAGCCAGAGCCTCTCGCTGCGTGGCAGAGGGTGTCTGAGTCCCTATTTGGCTTGCAGGGGGAAAGTAGTGAGTGGCTTATGGCTAATTTGTGATTTCCACCCTCTAGCCCTYGGTTCTTGGTCCTTGAGGCAGGTGTTTGCTTGGCCATCAGTCTGCTGAGCTGCAGCCCCATGCCCGTGAGCAAATGGCCCTTGGTGCCACAATGCACAGAGCAGAGCTGCCCATGTGATGGACCAAAGTCAAGCCTAGAGAAGCTATAGCACAACCCCGAGCTGGAGACAGCACTAGGGTGATTCATAAGGCTTTGGCTCCTCTCTCACGGGAAGCACCTTGTGCCATCAGCAGAAGAGCCCTGTGCCACCTCAGGCTGCACCTCCCTGCCTCCCGGGGGCTGCCTACCRTGCCGGGCTGAGCAGCTCACCAGCCAGGGGACACATATGAGACACCCAGCACCTGGGGTGTGCCTGAGCCTGCCAGGCCAGCTCCCCCTGCACTGGGCACAAGGCTGCTGCTTCTCACTCTCCACTGGCAGCAGTCTGCTCCCGACAGCACGGCAGCCCTGCATCCGGAGGTGGTGGCCTGGTGCCAGCCCGGGGAGAACTGCAATACAAGTGCTTACCCTTTTCACCGTGGGTGAGCAGCCAGGCCACTCAGACAAATCCTTCATCAGCTCTGTCACACGAGCCCTGTCATCACTGTCCCAAGGGTGAGGTGTGCCCTGGCAGTCACAAGGGCAGGGAGGCTGCTCTGGGCTGCTGGTGCACTTATTCCACAGCAAGATAGAGCCCCTCTTTGCAGATATCCTCCTGGCTGCCAGGGGATAGCTCCTGCCCTCGGCTGAAGTGTCAGCCAGTGATAAAGCAGGGAAAAATCCCAAGATGAAGGGTCATATGTAAGGAACCTGTAGATTGCACTKGCCTCGCCTGCCCTGGCTCTGAGCACCATCCCTGCACTGGCTGGGGCAGCACAGTAGCTGCACAGGCTGGCTCAGGAGTGAGCAGGAGGAGCTTGCCACCCTCCAGCACCTCATTCTCATTCCTGAGCACAAGGAATTTCATGCACTGTGCAGTGAGTAACCCGATGCTATGTGTGGCCTCCCAGGAGACCCCATTAGCACTTGTGGTGTGTTCCTGGGAAATCTAGAGCTGCATCCAGTGGCACAAGTAAAGAGCTGACATTTGTAGCACTGCCTTGCCCTGCCCTGCCCTGCCTGCCGTGTTCAGCGTGCTACACGTGGGACCAGTGGGAATCACACTGAAACACAGCYATGGCCAGCCTGAAGAGAAACAGCTGTGGGGAGGAAGAGCACACCGGTCCTGCCAACCAATTTAGGCAAGCAGACAAGAAAAACCCTGCTTCTGGTTGAATATATAAAATAAAATGGACTTGAACATGGGTATAGGCCTGTTCTTTGAGTTGTTTGCAACAACCCCTTGGAAAGGTTAAAGCAGAGGGTAATCCGGGCTGCCTGGGAGCTGGGAATATTCCTGATATAAGAGATAGAATCAGGTGTCTCCACRGGCCAATTGTTGCTGATGCTAATGYARGTTRTGGGGGTGGTGAGCTGACAAATGCCTGCAGACGGAAGTTACAGGATTAGCTGTGCTGGAGAAGGAGCTGGCTACCAAGGTGTGAACTTTGGAGCACTSCTCCATGCAGGATGCTCCTTTGTGCCCATACTTCTGAACCTTTCTGTTTAACCTTGACTCAGAGGAGAGACCAGTAGTCAGAGAATCATTCCCTCCTCTGATGTGGATTTTGGCTCTGCTGGCTCCCCAGGTTAGTTCATGGCAGCTGTGTGGGTGGAGGTGATTGAGTGTGGGTTTTTGTCTGTCCTGCTCCTCCCGAGGTGCTGGCTGCACCTTTTGCCTCCAGATCTGCAGCTTTCACGCAGGCAGGTGTGAAAGAGCTTTTTCTCTTGTATCAGCTGGTGGAAAAGCTTGCTGCCACTCAAGGCTAATGAGCCTGTGTCCCCTGCAATTCTCTTGAGGAGAGCAGGGTTTGTGYAATCTTTGTTCAGGGTGCTGGTGAGGCTTGGCTGCCTGCTGTCCCGTTAGCTCAGGGACAAGAGGTGTCCCTGGGAATGCTGAAATGAGGGACACCAGACCAAATACAGGGGCTGGCAGTGTGTCAGACATGGCTGTACCTCTGTCCTTTCCCTGTGCCACAGGCTCTGAGCGTGGTGGGACTGCACGGCAGCTCGGAGAGGTTTTGCAGCTCACCCACCCCGCACCCAGCCCCAGCCTTCTCCCCGTACCTGTACACGAGCCTCGGTGAGGTCTGTCCTCATGGCTAGCTGCTCCCTGGCGTAGACATCGGGATAGTGGGTCTTCTGGAAGACYTTCTCCAGCTCCTCCAGCTGGTAACTGGTGAAGGTGGTGCGGTTCCTGCGCTTTTTGCCCTTGTTGCTCTCCGAGTCAGCCTTGTCCATGGGGCTGGGCAGGTCTGTGCTCGCCCTGTCCTGGGGCCCTTTCACCCCGGCCTCCTTCACGCTGAGGTAGCTGCTGTCCATTGCTGAAGGGTCGGAGCTGGGCTGCAAGTCAGGCTCTCCCAGACTGCTTTCCTTACCTGTTTGGGTGGGAGGAAGGGAAGGGAGGGCAGGTTTGACCAGGGGAAGGGGACAGGGAGAGAGAGAAGGAAACAGATGTAAATCTTTTGACCAATTTTTGGGGCAAGCTCTCTCAGCTCCTCCTCCCTCTCAGAGACCCAGGTGGAAGGATGAACCTTGCACATTCACGTGCATGCACCCCAACAAGACCCTTCCTCAACTTCCCAACACCCACATCAGGACTAAACATCATGRAGCACTACATTCCTTGGTCCTGCCACTGCTCTGCATGGCGGGCTGTCCCCAGGACAGAAAAAGGGATCTGTGTGAGTGATTGGCCACCTGGCATATGGTGCACAGCCCAGTGTCACACCTGGCCACAATTCTGGCTGGATCTTTGGGCAATATCAGAATAGCCCTACTGCAGGTTTTAACTTGGGCCACTGTTCTCAGTTCCTAAATGTGTGGGAAGTGGTTGGGTGCTCTCCTTACCAAGCCAAGGTCACATCAAGTGGTTCACCTTTTTTTTGTAATTTCTCATTAGTCTAAATGCTACCAGGCCAGGATCACTCTTTGTGTGAAMCAGCCCCACCATCTAGCAATGTCCCCACTGGGACCTTTTCCCTGGCACTGTCATAACCAGGGTCAATAATGTGAGCTCAGGCATCTTAGCCTGTGTCTTTGGTAATTCCTCTTTTTTCAACACTCATCTCTTGTTGCAACATCCTTGCACTACTTCACTGTATTTTTGCAGTTTAGCCCTTCTGTGAACAGCTCTGTCACACCTTCACAGCCCGAAGCCCACGGGAGGGCTTGTGAGAAGGTGTACAGTGTACAAGTGTACAAGTCCTTACCTATCCCTCGCTCTCACAGCTGAAGGACTGCATTGAGGTGATTGGCATGGAACCAGAAGGATGGAATGTAGCTGTCAYTCTTACATATGAGGGCAAGGAAGGCCCAGGTTTAAGCCTGGGAGGATGAGCTGTGAAGGGGATTTGAGAAAGGAATTGCCCAGGTGRTAGGGAGGGCTTGTAGGCAGACCTGGGATAAAGGCAATGGAATTATCTGCCTCTTGTACCCTATTGGGATTTCAGATTTGTTGCTTTCTCTRATGCTGTTCCCTCAGACTTTTGAAGACCTTCCTGTGAAGCTTACCAAAGCTTGATGTCTTCTGTCTCAGCTCTCTTTGCTTTGATCTTTGGGAAAATGTGCCAACRTTTCTGCTCCCTGGGTGCCATGACCAGAGTCTAGGCCAGTGACTGACCCACTGCCTCCTGTTTGAACCTTCCTTCTCCAACTGGCTGACCTTTCTCTCTCCTCTGGGGGGATGCAGGTGGACAGATCTGTCCAAATGGGCTGGGACAGTGCCCTTTCCCACAGCCTTGGTGAATCATGTGCTGTGGACATGATATTTATCATTTTCACAACTGAAAATAAAACCGTTTCAGAAAGTCTGCAGCAATGGACTACCACCTATGAGAGTCAGTAGAGACAGAGTAATAAATAAAGTATTCAAGAGGGTTTTTTCCCTTCCTTTCTCTCTTTCTTTCATTATTTATGATGTCAGGAAGCTCAGTACATTTTCCCCCACGGCTTTGTGCTGGCTAACTCCCAAGCCCCCTGCAACTCCAGCGGCAGCAAACACAAGACCTGAGGCCTTTCCTTGGGGTCTCCTCTGCTGTTCCTTATCTGCTTGAGGAGCTCAGCTAGCTGGGGAAGGATCTCCACAAACACATTTGCACAGAGAAGAGCTCTGTGTCTGTTCCAATTTCACTGACAGTGCAGCTGTAGCTGGGAGCCCGGGCTTTCCGCAGTGAGAAATTATCTCCATCACAAACCATCAGCCCCAAGGAGCAAGGACCATGAGCTGTGCACACAGGGGGTGTTCCAGTGCCTGCTCTGCCAGCCCAGAGCCCTCCTTGCAGCTCAGCCACGCTGCTCTGGTGCTCCTGTGCTGCAGCAGACATGGGCTTCACCTCTGGCCCCTGAGGGTCCTGGCAGGGATGAGCTGTTTCCATGAGAGGGGCAGAAACAGTGGGATGGAGGGCAGGGTGACAGTGGGAGGGGGGAATGGTGTGCATCCACCCTCAGCTGGGCATCCTAAGAAGTAACTCTGATTCCCTTGAAACAGGCTCCCTGACCCCAAAACAGGCACGCTAACTGCTGAAGTGAAACAAATTGCATACATCTGCATATGGATATGCCCAGACTTCCTGTAACTGGAGATGGCCTCAAAGTTCCAGCGCAAAGTTTGGGGTGTCTGTTTCTAATCAAACCTGGAGAGACCTTGAATTACATATTGTGAAGATCTCCATGACAAGGAGTTAATGTGAGCACCACTGCACACTTACAAGCCCGACAGGACGGCTCAGTGCCTCCTTCTCTGCTTGCTAATCCATCCTCGCCCTCGCAGCAGTAGAAGGAGGATCTTTTCTAATTCCCACAGTTATACCCTGCTCTCTCAGTGCCTTGGCTGCCTGCTAGACCATCAGCACTTCCAAACCTTCCCTGAGGCACCGTGTCAGCTGCCRAGGGGCAGGGACAGTCCAGGATAACTGGGCACGTGGACCCCAGGCATCTCGAAGTTCCTTTGAGACAGAAGGGATGCCTGCATTCCCACTTCACCTGCAGGGGATGTGCCTTTCAAATCTCACCCCATCTGTCCTGGTGAGGAGAAAAGGGGTGCAGGAGACACAAGACCATGTTCACATGTGGCCATGAAGTAAGGTYCTGAGACAGCCAGGTATCGCACCAYTCTGCTGACACCCTCCTGGAGGGAGCTGTCATCTTTGTCACACTGTCAGAATATTTGGATTCACAGCTTGTGTCTGTTTTCTTCCTCAGGTATGCCGTTTTGGAAGGGTGATGAAGTAAAATCCTCATGTATGTATGTACAATCTTATCCATGGCATTTAATTTAGAGCAAAGGCAGCTTTTCCTTTGCACCACAGCCCAGCCAGCACACCTCAAGGACTTGACCAGCCAGAGCAACCTTACCCAGTTTTTGTGATCTCGCCTTAACACGTGCTGAAACTTTTAAACTTGTTTCTAAGCTGTCTGTTGCAGTCTTCTGCCTCCTATCTGTCATTGAAGCCTAGAAGTCAGCGCAAGACTAATATTTAGAAAGCATCCACATTTTGAGTTATGTAGGAAAAAAAAAAGGTGACTGGATTTTAGACAATAAAGACCCAAATGTGTAGGTTTATTTTGGTTCAGGGAGTCAGTGCTCTTGCAGTCTGCRCATGTAATGAAGATTTTAACACTTTTTTAGTTGTATGTGGCATCACTGATTTTATTAGCAATGATCAGATGCTTAATCATACCTTCACTCTTGTGCCCAGCTGAAGGGTAAATCTCGGCAGCATTAATCTCTCAATGCAGGTGATGATAGAATTCTACACGGGACATAAACCATTGGCTTTGTTCCAGAAGCTGCCATTACCCTTTGCTGCTGAGCAGAAAGTGGTTGGAGCATCTCCATTTCCACTCTGGATGAGTACAAGGCCTGTCCATCCCTCCCACACAGGGACCTCATTTGGTTGTTTCTGCAGAACCTGAAGGAAGGCTGGAACATGGCCTGTGCTGCTCCTGTGCTCATGGTACAGCATTCCCTGACTTCCCAATGTGGCAGCTCAGGAGAACACTGCAGGAATGTTCTGGTCTGCATGGACACCATCCATCTGTGCCGAGCTTGGCAAAGCTGCTGCTCTGCTGCTCTGCTGCTCTGCAGCCCCCTGAGCTCCACAGCAAAGGGGGACGCTCTCAGTGACTACTCATGGTGCAACTCACAGGCTAAAAATACCTGTGAAATACCTGACCATCTTGAGGAGATAATTACAGGCAGAAAATTCCTATAGAAAAGTCTACTTGTAGAAGAATAAAAGGGGGAAAGGAACGATTCCTTCTACTGTGYTCCTCCTGACCACACCTAGGGCTCCTCACTTTGAGAAGATGCTTATTTTTCAGCATCAGAGGGGCATCAGGAACAATACTAAGGCCTGGAGCAGAAAGCTCTTAAAAACTCATTGTGTTCCTGAAAAGCAGTCTGGGGACAATGCTGAAGATGCCACAGAGTGATCCATGGGTGGTTTTTTGGTGGCCCTGAAGCCYGTGTGTATCTTGAGTCACTGACTCTATTTCCACTGCGTGCCTGGGAATCCACCTCAGCCCTGGCTGCACTTAGGCCCTCTTTTTCCTGGCTGGCTAGCTCTCCTGGAGTACATCACTGTGTGGGTTTGGGGACAGACAGCTTGATAAACATTAGTGCTGCTGAGAAGTTTACATCACAGCAAGGCTGGGGAACGTGTGCTATTTGTTTGGGAAAATTGCTGTTCCTCTCACTTTTATTCTGAACCAGCTTTTTTCCCCCAATACAAACATCTGTTTTTGAGGGCATGTGTTGCTTTATTGCCTGATTAGCTGGATTCACACAGCCTGTGGCTACTTGGGGAGAGCTCAGCATTCTCTGTACAAATGCAACATGTGCTGCTTGCTCCTCTTTCATGTTTTTTAAAGGACGCTAACAAAACTGCCTTTTACATAAACAAATCAATTCTGAAAAGTCTGCAAGAAGCTGTGGCTAGAGAAAAAGGCACAGCTCATTCCCCAAGTTCTTTTTCATGTGGCACATTCATCTTAAAAGCAGGAGAGTGCTGACTAGCAAATTTTGAAGGCACAAAAATGCTTCTTGCAACCTGCTGCAGTTGCAGATGACTTTCTGTCTCCCAGAATGTCATATTAGGAAAAAGAAAGAGCAARAAAATGTACTGCCATTGCCTCCATGGAGAGAAAATGAGACTGCTCCCTTGCATACCACAGCTTCCTCACTACTGAGTGTGAAGGGAGATTATTGCTTATGCCAATATTCTGGAGTTGGGCATCTCAGTTCTCTCTGATGAGCCCATTAACTTCCCAGTGACATGGTTTCATCCTTTCTGACACCTGAAGGTCTTCAGTATTGCGGGGGGTGACACAGTACCGTGGGGATATGCCAGGACCAGCCACAAGATGACTTTTGAAGTGACAGCCACCTTAGTGGCATCAGAGCTTCATTAGGTCCCACAGAAGCATCCCCAGGCACAGGGCTGGGGGGGATCAGCTGCAGGTTTGCAGTGTGCCAGAGTGAGCAAAGTTTGAAAGTGTGACAGACAAGATGGGTCAGCTACTGCATTTTTAAATGTCTTGCTTCCCACTGTAGACATCAAACACAGCTAGGAAAAAAACTGTGGGTTTCTGCTCTGTCCTGCTTGTGTCTGCCAAAATAGTGCATGTGAACCAAAAGCCATCTAAAACCTCTGAACTGATATATCCCCCATGTGAATCAGCCAAGCAAGATGGACAAGGCTGGCAAAGATGGGAATGGGACTTGAAAGGGTTTTCAGTTCTCTGGTTTTGATACATTTTGGATAAGTAGTCTCCTCCTTCCCAAGCAGTCCTGCATTGCCTTGCCATGGCAGTGATCACCTGAAGGTCTTGGTTTGTCTCAAGATTCTTAGAACCAGACGAAAGTACCCAACTGCTCTGAAGACTTGGCTCAATGCTGAATAGACAAAATAAGTGATATCATTAAGAAAAAAATCAGTATCATTAACACTGGACAAAGTATTGAATGGTGTCATCTCAGTCATAGACTCATACCTACAMACAGGCTAATAATAACTGTTTTTTGGGATTTCAGTCCATAAGAGTCCACAGATCCTCGGACAAGTGAAAGGCAGAACAGACAGGTCCCCAGTGTTCTTTGCTGAAGACTTTTACTCTCCACAAACAGGCACTGTAGGGTTTTGCACAGCTCAGTGGTCAGTCCCAATGTGGGAACTCTGTTCTGCTCCATTCTGAGCTGGGTTTTCCTACTGGGACATCCCTGCTGGCTGTCGGCATCTGGAGCAACATCTGCCTAATCCCCCTGGTCTGTCTTACCTTGGGATCATTCAGTTATCCCACTGTTGTGTTTCTTTTAGAAAAATCTAGATCCAGCAAGGTTGCTCCTCCCTGGCTTGGATGCCGTCTGCAGCCGAGTTAGGGACAATAGCATTTAAGGATTCAATGTCCCCTCCCTTTCCTGGAGCCTTGTGAAGTCAGGCCCTGCACTGGAGCAGGGAAAGGTGAGTGCTGGGGAGCTCTGGGGCTGACAGCTACTGAGGGCTGTTCAGATGTGAGAGGCAGGGGAGGCTCATGCAGGGCTTAGGGCTGAGCTCTCATTCTGAAATGAAGAGCATAAGTTCCCATCATATGCAGATTTATATATTTATCAGGGAGGCAGGAGGCATTAGTGCAACCTGCCACCTGTGTGTGTGTGCTGCCTTCCATGCTAGCCACACACCAAGCGAGGCCCCACCAGCCACCACCTGCCACAGAAGGGACAAATCAGCCWTCCAGGTAAGAAAGGGATGGGGGATGACACGTCCCGCTGCTGAGGAAGGCTGCCGAGACAAAGCTGCCTGAAGGAAGTTGATCCTTGCTCTGATGTCTGGCTATGGCACAGTTTAATTCCCTGCTGCCAGCTTGCAGAGTGATTCACCCCATCCTGTGGGTCGGTGCCTGCTTGGATGCTGTTCATGTTGTTTGATTGGTTGGTCTGTCTGTCTCTGCATTCTTTTGTCTGTCTGCTTTGCCAAAGCAACCTCTTTGCAGCAGAGACAGCAGCGCATTGCTGAAGTTCAGCTGCCTCCCAGAGGTGACTTCTGGTTGCCTGTTTCGTGCTGCTGGTAGCAGGKCTGGACCTGGGCTGGACCCAGGGCTGCAAATTGCCAGCAGAGAAGAAGGGCAGCAGGAGGGCGATTTGGGCCATTCTATAGTGAGCTGGGCAGGAGCTGAGCTGTGTSTGCATTATGGAGCCCTGGTTCAAATTAGTGACAGGCCAAGGCCAATGGCTGGCGGGCCCTGGCCAGGGCAGTGCCTCATGCTCCTGTGGCCAGCTGCAGCAGCCAGCCTGCGGCCCTAGTCCAGCAAGGACTGCAGCATGGGAGTGTCCCTGGACTATCCTTATGCTGAAGTGTAGCATTTTGGGCTTCAGATGGACAGTCAGGCAAGCCCAAACAAACCCTCCCAACACTCCCAAGCTGCTCCCAAACTTCTCAATTTGGGCCCCAGGTGCCCTGTGGAGAGGACCTGGGGACTCGAGTCTGGATGAGACTCTGTGGAAACCCCATTGAAACCCAAGCACAGCACATCTCAGGGGGATTTGGGTGCTACTGGTTTCACTTGGAAGTTGGAAAGCAGGAGTGATGGGAAAGCTTGAGTAAAAGCAGAAAACAGCCAAAGTTGGCTGAACCTCACTGAACCACAGAAAGTACTGAGTTTAAAGATTGAGACAAAGTTTGGGCAAGATTTCTTAGCAAAGTAGTTCTGCAGTTCTTCAGTTTTATACAGCTGATTAGTCAAGAAAGGCCCAGACAAGGGAAGAAAAACCTTCAATCTTTCCCAAACCTGCCTGTTCTTGGAAGAACATCTATAATTTATTCCCATTCCAACTGCACATTGCAAAACWCAAGGCTGGCTAGGTCTGGGAAAATTCCTGCAAGCACTAGGCTCTTAGAAGCWTTCCAGAAAGAAATTAGGTTTCTGGCTACCAAACCCACTAATGCACAGTCACCGGGGCTGGGCAACAGACTGGCATCAGCTTTTACTGGCAGAGAGTAACAGGGCAGCAAAATCCCAAACTGAAGCAAGAAGCAGCACAAGCAAATGGGAACTTGCCAGCAAGGAAGGAAGACACCACAACCAACAGCAAACCTGARAGCAGCAGTTGTTTCCCCTGAGCTCTACACCCTCATCATGAGGTGGGCACAGTGCTGCAGCCCCTGCAGAGGAGGTGCTGATGCAAATGGAGGTGGAGAAGGCCAGAGTMCTGGCAGGGTCTGAGGGTGGCAGCAGCAACTCCTGCTAGCCAGGGACTCATCCCTGGGCTCCATGAGTGCAGTGAATAATGTAGGGGATGCACAGTGTCCTCTGATCTCACTGATCTCAAGAGCTCTTGTGAGCTATGGAGGGGCCATAGCTGCACTGCATGGCCTGGCCATGAACCCCAGTGTGTCTACACTAAAGCTGTGGAGAAAGGGCAAAGAAAGGAAAATTCAGCTAAGACTGGCTTGCTTGGAAACTCCAGTTGACCCTGACACAGTCTAAACAAATATTTTTTAAAGATTACTCAGAATGCCCCAGTCTTCTTATATGTATCCCCAAAGACTGTCATAAAACGTCTACAGAAAGGACTCTGTGAACCGCTGCTGCCCTGCTCCAGAGGCACACATTTCAGCTCCAGTCAAACTGAAGTTTAATAAACCCTTGGCCTCTGTAGGTCCCCTCCAGCCTCTGCAGCAAACAGTTCTGCTCTGCCTCCATCTGGCTCTGGCTCTGCGTCCACCACCGGTGTTTGCCACGAGCAGCCAAAACTGCTGCAGCCTCTGATGGAGAGTGTTGAAACTCTCCCTCATTTCTCCTCAGCTCTGAAATATAAATGCAGCTTAGGACACCTCTGGAACTTTAGGCTCTACATCCTTCATATCAGASAAGAGAGAAGGTGTATGGGATGGTATATTGGCTTTGGGAGCCAGGATAATCAAAGTCTTTAGAATGATTCCAATAGCTGATACAAGCCACTGTGCTTGATAAAACATGAGAAACACTGCTTGCTTCATGGTTTAAGTGCAATGCTTTCCTCACCAAAAAAAAAAAAAAGGAAGAAAACAACTTATGTGTTGTTCAATAATCCCCTTTTAATAAAGTTTTGCCAACTTATCAAGGAGTAAAAATGATACTGCATGATCTGGCTAATTATTCTCATGAGACATTTGTGCAAGAGCCCAAACACATGGTTYGCAAAAGAAAGGGGTGAAAATGATTTCTAGAAGCAGTGAGGCTAAGGTTTATTGATAATGAGGCACTAAGAGGAAATGGGATGAATGTGCCTAAGATTCCTCTAGAAAATGAACAACAAATAGTATTCACAATCAGCAATTTACATTTTTAATTTTGAGCTGAGAATAGCAAGATTCACAGATTCACAGATTATTTGGAATTGGAAGGGACCCACAAGGATCATTGAGTCCAAGTCTAGAGGGAGTGGCCCATATGGGGATTGAACCCAAAGTGCAGGTCAAATGACAGTTATTAGGGAAAAAAATCAATTAGTAGTACTGAGCAAGGAAAACATCCACAAAAGTGTGCTCTTACTTGAGAAAGGGGAGTCATGAATTGCTCAAAGGGTAAACTGTGCTTGTCAAGTAATTCAGAGTGCTGTGCACTCCAAGGTCAAAGACAGGAATTTCATTTCACTTGAGAACTACTTCACCTTGCAACACATTTAATTGTCACCAGGGGAAAAAAATATTAAATAAAAAAAAAAAAAAACAAAACCCAAAAACAACTGAACAAACCAGAAGTAGGTTTGCATGAGCCAAGAGCATTTGACCTTTACTTTCTACTCCACCTCTGTGTTTCACTTCTTTTTCCAGACGGTTGGTGCCTGGAGAGCCACATTCCCACAGTGTCTGCCCATCCTGCACATGCTCTCCAGCTGCTTGACCCTGATGGCCAAAGCTACCAGAGTCCAGCCACTCACTGTACTCGGTGGTGACCAAACCAGGCCAAGATGTGCATCTCTGACCATCACCTGCACCACTAAAATTCCTTTACAAAGCTGCTTTGGGACCAATTTTTTCTAGTGAGAAAAAATTGTTTGCCCCTGTTGCTGTTGTGGCTGCAGATGGTTACAGTGTGTGGTGTCCCTGCCAGCTGGAACGGCTCCTGGCTGCGTGGCACCACAGTTAAACACAGTGCCAGGACCAAACGTGTCTGCTGGACCCAAGAGGATGAGCAGAGAGAGCACTGTCTGAGKGGCTTTTGTGCCATTCCTCTTACTTTTTTTTTTTTCCT
Organism: Malurus melanocephalus; assembly: GCF_030028575.1. Taxonomy (NCBI): domain Eukaryota; kingdom Metazoa; phylum Chordata; class Aves; order Passeriformes; family Maluridae; genus Malurus; species Malurus melanocephalus. The sequence goes on from NW_026623234.1 coordinate 1,390,214, forward strand.
AAATACTTTTTGCTTTCTGGATCTCCGGATTACATGCACTAGAYCCCTCTCTGTGGTGAGCAGTTCTCCATTTTCTCATCATTATCCAGCGTGTGAAGGTGATCATTATTTACTGTATGGTATCCACACCCTATAGAGCAGTGTCCTCTGGGCTTCCCAGAGCACTCACTGAAAGATCACACAGAGATGCTTGAGTCACAATGAGTGTGGTGAGGTGAGCCCAACCTCGTGTTGTATGGATGGAAAACTGAGACAGGGCCACCAGGCACACAACAGACACTCCATGTAAACCTGGGTTTTAAAGAGTTCTCAGCACTATCTAATATTTTAGCAGCCTGGAGGAGAAGGTCCTGTTGGCCTCAGAGATGCCTGTCAGGTGCCCTGAATCGTGCAATACCTTTGTGACTTGGCCGAGTAGTTTTAAGCCCTCATTCAATGCAATGCACTCCTCAGTCTTCAGAACAAGTTTCTGTCATATCAAAATTCCTTACCCTTATCCCAGCCTTTGCTTCCCTTTTTTACCTGGATCCAGGCAAGTCTGGGCCAGCTACTGGGGTAAATGGCCACTGCAATGAGAGTAAGTTCACACCTGSCTGGAAACACTCCCAGAACATGAGAAATCTGCAGTGTCTTTAGGTGTGAAAATCAAAGGTGTCAGTACTGAGACAGTCCAAACCACAAGTCCCTATGGCTGGTTGTTGGATAATATTTCAGAGGAAAGGCACAAAGCATATTTCCTACCCAAAGCCCAGCTCCACTGTAAATCTGATTATCTTGCTCCACAGCACAGTGCAGCAGAATTTATGAAAAAAAGTCATCATCAGATTTTTTCCTGACATGGAGAAAACAAAAATGTGCTTAGTTTTAGTTACATTCTTGGAAACAGCTTAATTGATTCAGAAGAACTTAAAAAAAAAAAAAAAAGTATTATGAAAACAGCCAGAGGCAAACAACTGCTGTGGGAGCTTTTAGACAAGATTGTTAAGTTTTGATTAAATTAGAAGAAACTGGATGCAGGATTGTGGGATGAAGTGTCAGGCAGTAGACACAAACAACAGTGACTCTGGTAACACATTTTCCTAACAGAAAACAAAAGAATCATGACTCTTGGAAGGAGAAGAACTCCTGGAGCACCACTGGTTCTCAGCCGAACTGCATGATTATGTAAAAGATAATGACCATGAAAATCAGCCTAAATTAAAAACTGTATCCCCATCAGCTGAGTTCATGCCCACTTTTGTGTTTGCTTCCAGTTAACATTCCAGGACGGGATCATATTGACATGACTGACTGCAAATGTCAAGTAAGCATTAGCAAACATTTACAGAAATCATCTCTAGGAACTTGTGAAAAGGAATATTTGTCCCAGAAACCTGCTCCTGCCAGAGGTGCTCATCCAATCAGGAAAAAAAGACTCATCATTTGTATCCACCATGTCCCTACCTTACTCTCACCACCACGGATGCCCTCTCAGATCCCTGCTCCCTGCACCAGCTCACACACACACACAATCTGCTGACTGAAGATTATTCACAAACATCGTCCCAACAACAATCCTGTGCCCCAGACAGATCTCGAAAAATCATACCTTGCTCACAATTTGCAAATATAACACACCTCATCTCATCTTTCCTGCTCCCTGTCAATCAAAATACTTCCTTAGGCGAGCCCTTGATTTGGGAGATACCTGATCTCCACATGTGTGGCTGTGTCCTGACGTGGACCACAGCTCAGAATGTCCCTGCCTAGAGACATCATGCAGAGCTTCAGTGCTTAAAAGCTGCCTTTTCTAGCAGGGTGGGAAGCAGCAGGAGCTCTTAAAAGCAGATGGAAGGGGTGACTGATGGCAGGATGGCCTAGAGAGGAGAATAAAATACAAAATCAGGAGACATGGCTGGAATCAATACACATGGGAAGCACCRGTCGGAAAGGTTTGTGCTGTGTCAGAGCTTCCTAGAGGAAAGTAAGCAAAACTCCTTTCCACCAGCTGTCCTCCTGTGCTCTTCAGAAATAAGGCTGTCTGCAAGGCTCAGGAAAGAATGAAATTTGGGAAGAATAGACAAACACTTTGGTTTCCAATGTCAGAGGGCTCCTGGAATTAGCAGGGCCACTGGGTACCAGCTGGCCTCCTGTTCCCCAAAGCATTTCCAGCTCCTGGGCTCAGAGCACTTGCAGGGGAAGATGCTGGGGGCTGCAGTGGGTTGCTTTCTCCTCCCTTCTCATCTCAGACTGGGCTTCCCACACTGCCTTCTCAGATTTACTGTCTCACAGTACATTTGGGTCAGGGTTTTTCAGACTTCGTGAGAGGCGAGCATGCCTGTTTGGGAATGTGCGATTTCTTCTGCAATTCATTTTGTTTATAGGGCTCTCAGGAGAAAATATACAGTCGGATGTAAATAATGGGACTCCAGATTCCAAAACTCCTTCAGTGAAAACAGTTATGGGTATGTGGCTTCCAAGAAGCCAGGGTTTTAGAGCCAAGGATTTAGTGCTAGAGGAAACTCTCCATCCCAAAGAAAGGACCACAGCCCTGGGCTGTATCTGCTGGTGGTGAGACTTGCTTGGAATCAGAGACCCTCTGAGTATTTACTGCTTCTGTCCTGTGTTTTCCACAGCAAAGATACAGCTTCCTGAATTCACTTAAAYCTCATTGTTCTTCCCACTGACACCTCCTGCAGCTGATGAAGCTGAGGTTTATAAACAGGGATAGCACAGCTGCCACACAGTCCAATTTGCTTCAAACTGCAGTACACAACAGACTAAATAACAWGGGTGTTTGTAACTTCATCAAGAACATGATCTGACAGAAACAGAAAAYAAAACATTGCTTCATGTCCTATCARCTGATGGATTGTGATGTYTGGACCCTACAGTAAGAAGTTCCATAGATTACTGGCAGCCAGGGACAGTCTGGAAGTCAGTGTGCCATCTCTTTGTCTAATGGTTTTTGCCTCAGGAGAAAGCTGGGCCGGGAGAGCTGAAGGCTGAGGAGCAGAACTGCCTGCCTGGAAAAGGGGGGGTCTGGCTTAACATCCCTTTGTGCAGGACACAGCAGGGCGAGGAGCAGGTCACCTCAACCGTGGTGCTACACTGCTGTCACTGCCATGCTGCCAGGTCCCCTGCTTTCCACTGCCACCTGGGSCAGGATGCTCTGGGATGTGCTTTGGGCAGCTTTCAGTGCCCATGCTCACACTGCTGTGTTGGCACTTCTGGCACAGAATTCAACAGAAGGAAACTGCTTTGCTCTCCACAGTCAGGGGTCCCTGCAAAAGCACGCCCTGCTCAGCCTCCTTCCAGAGAGCCCAGACCCACCTCATGCCAGGCACACAGGAGGAAGTGTTGGAAAAAGCCATGTAGCTGTTTATATACTCATGTGGCATTTGCCTATCGGGACATTTTCACAGAGCTTGGATTGACTTTGCTCCCACTGGGATGCCACCACAGGCTTTCAGCTGCTGCTCCCTTTTCTTTTGAACTCCTKGGAAGGAGTTCTCGGCAAAGTTTTTGGTTTTAATGAAATCTGTGGGCTAAATGAGGCCATTCCCTATTTTTCCCCAGYGGGGAACTAATTTCTACCAGACTCAACATCCTTAGCTGTATTCTTGGCTTCAGGACCCACTCAGCCTCACAACTTCTCCTTGGTCAGGACCCACTGGCCTCTTACATGTTAATGCATGCATGTGGTCACTGCTCCACTGTGATTTATCTGCTGCAGGCTCCTATTATCTCCATCTCCACAGGAGGTGAAATCAGCCAGGTCTCCACACATGCCTACATCAGAGAATATTCACATTGCCTGAGGCAATTCTCACATCAGATTTCCTCTAGAAAAACCTAGGCTGTTGCACTTGATTTTTGCAGAGTCCAGATTTATGAACTTCTCATTAGGACTTGTTTCCTGGCTAATGTCTGAAAAGGAGAACTGGGTTCAGACAGTGCTTTCCTTGTACACTGAAASCCATGAAACCCAACAGAACAAAGGGCTGGATCAGTCCTTGTCCTTTTGTCACTCTCCTGTAAAGTGGGGACAGATTGAGCTGCCCACTCGTGGGGTTTTGGTGCCAAGGYGCACTGTGGTGTCTCAGGTGCTGACATGGGGCAGGCACCAAGGCTTTGAGGAGCAGCACAGCAGGACCAGCCAGTGTAAATGGAGGGATCTCAGGCCAGGTGGATGCAGTTGGCCCARTGTCTCCTCTCAGCACCAGCCAAGCTGCCCCTCCCTACCATCTTTAGGATGTGGATACCACCTATTGCCTTCAGCATCTGACAAACCTGCTGGGATACTTCAGCAACAAAGCCTCTGCCTTGTTGCATGCTCTTTGTGTCTTGGTCCCCAAATATGGTGAAAAATTCATCCCTTAGAAGCTTGGTTGCTATCACAGCCACTTGGTTCCTTTTTGGGTAAACTTCAGGTCATTTTCTAARGAAATCCATAGCTACCAACAAATATTGTCTGGCAGATTCTGTCTCAGGCAAAGGCCCAACAACATCAACAGCAAYGAATTGCAGTAAGGTCCTCAGGAGACATTGCTCAGTAGGGTTTCTCCCCATCTTTGGGGGCCTACTTTAGATGTACAATGCATGCAAGAAATGCATCACACTTCTTTGTCGTAATTTTCCATCATCTGTCTGCATTTTCCTCAAAACYGTTTCTCTCATGGCTTGACTAAAGATTTTACAACATCAAGACTTCATAGCAAAGCATCAGAATCYCTTTTTGAGTATTTTGGTGATAATGAGCTCTCACGAGTGCTTGTCACACATTGTGTTATTTTCCCATCTCCTGTACAACATTTCATCTTTAAATTCTAAGCTTTCCCATCCTGACCAGGGAGCTTTTGCCTTGCTAGTCTGAAAAGGGTCAAAAGGCAGACAAGGTTKCCAAGTAGGGTTGTTCTTTTCTTCAATCACACCTTGTTTGACACCAGCAGGCTTTTTGAGGAACACTCCCTCTTAGTTCCATGAACTCTGCTCTTGMAAACTTACATCTATGGATGAAACGGGAGAGTTTTCATTCCTGCASACTGTGGAAGAAAGGAGGCAAAAAAGGATGCAGGGTCAGTTTTTTCTTGCTGTCCTGCTGAGGGAGGTATCTGCCCAAAAAAAAAGTCCTTTGAACAAGGCACTGGCAGAACTAGTCTGTGGTGACTATGGTCTTGTGTCAGCGCTGTTCCGACCCCACAGGCACCCCCAGCTGTGTTCAATGGAAACTGCTTCAGCCCTGAAAATGCCTGGCTGCTCTCCTTTCACTGGCAGGGTAACTTTCTCTTCTCACAAGGAGCATGTGGAGCTTTTGTAGTCCTGGCGAGTCTGTGGCTGAGCCTCCAGGAGCAGGATCAGTGCCCTGCCAGGCCAGACAGGCTGACAGCTCCRTGCTCCCTTCCCTGACTTTGGGGAAGAGCTGCTTCTTTACTCCTGGCTGAGGGTGCCTCTCTTTGGCARTTCACCTTGCTCTCAGCTCAGTTTAGATTGGCAGCCTGGAGCTCATGGCAGCCTGTTTGTAAAGCACCATGGGTTCCTGTTAGAGGGCTCTCTGCACACCAGGATGCCACAGGGACTGGCTGCCTATGGAATATCTGCAGTCTGGGTCTCTAAAGGTGGGGCTGCTGTACACAGGGGATGGGAGACCCACACTTCGGTATTTTGTGGACCTGCGCTAACATGAAAACCATTTTCACCTCCAGATTTTCACTGTGGAAACCAAAATGAGCCTAGCGAGACACATCCCAAGATATTATCTGCTCATGGTAAGACACAAGCACCCTCCGGTTAATGCATTACACAGCAAAGCTCTTGCTGGCCTTCTTTTCTGCCCGGGACAACAGATGAGGTCTGAAATCTGTCTGAAAGCTCAAAGAGACAGATCAGGGCCTGCCCACAGAGGCAGGCTCCACAAATATATTGCCCAAACCTCTTTCTTTCATATGAGCCATGCTTTTGAATGAGAACACGGCAGGCTGAAAGCCCTGGTGCTGACTGACCAGGTCTCAGTGATGTGTGTTCTCAGTGTTTGTTCATCTCCCACCTTGGCTACACTGAGCAATTTCCTGGATCCCAGCAGCCCCGTATCCTGCATGCGTTTTTTGCCAACAAGAATATTTTCCTCAGCCCCTGCCTTCCCTCAGACCCACACAAGGTCAAGGGCTGTATTTTGGACTTTCCTATCATCTCCTCTCTGGTTTCAATGACCAGCTGCAGTACCTGAATGGGCACCTGTGATACCTGTAAATTGCACAGCTGATAAAACCCTGTCTTGCTACTTGGCTGTTCCCATTGCCCACCCTCTGAGGTGTGCTGCTGACAAATGGAGAGAAATAGGTTTTTCAACCAARAACTCCAATTTTTACCACCAAAGCCAAGGAAAAGGGGATTTCCAGGACAACCAGCCACAAAGCCAAACTAATAAACAGCTACAAGGGAAGAGCAGGATTCTCTGGACATCAACTTAATATCCAAACCAGGGCACAAATAAAGCCCTGTTATAGCTTCAACTCTAACATAAAACCAACATCACCCAACTTTGCGTGTGCAGCTRCAGGTCTTCCTGTTGCCTGAGCTGAGTTTGGGCCTTTCAGTAGGTTTTTATGAGACTCTGTCCTGACCAGCCATGTATTTTAACAACCCTCACTATGGCTATTTCCCCGCCCCAACAGAACTTCAGTTAACTGAGATGCTGCACTYGTTTGATGTTGCAGCCAATACCCCATTGCTTTTTATCCTTCATAAGTCCCTTTTTTAAATAGCTTTAAATGGTACTAACTGGATGGAAATATTCTTTTATATAGCACAGGACCTCATACCTATATAAAGCAACCAGCTTCCCTCTCTTCCAGCAGCAGCTTTCTGTTCAAGTGCTGAAATGCAATATTAAGCTCTGCCATAAATCCCACAGCTTTGTGGAGTSTTTCTGGCCTTCTGCACAATCTGCCTAACTGTCTAGCAATTGGTCCATTGGCTATTTATCTTGGAAGTCCTCACTGGAGATGTGAGGAACACAAAATATCTGCAGGTCGTCTGCCAGCTGAGGTAGGTTCTTCTTCCTCTTGCCTTCTAGCATTTGGCTGTGTCCTGTCTAGCTCAGAGTGGTATCTGGCTCCAATCTGCTTATGAAGCTTCAGACCAAATCTTGATAAGCCAGGTTATGTCTGTAGCCATGCTTCTCAGCTCTCAGCTTGCTCTCAGGGTTCTTGCCACAGCTGTGCTCCTGACTCTACTCCAGGAAGAGGTCTGGGCATGCACCATCCCAGGGATGGCTGGAAAAGAACTGCATGGTGCTCCAAAAGGTCTCACAGCCCCTCAAACTGGAGACCAGCACCGTGGTCTAGGCTCTAGTGCTGACCCTTGTCCCACCATTTGTCCTCAGACCAAGCCCTGGGACCAAGCCCTGCAGAACAAGGCTCTGCCCAGTTCCTCTTTCCAGCCGGCTCTGCAGTAGGAATGGACATGTATCAGCCTCCCAAGCAGTATTTCTTGAGTGGCATCCCTGGGGCTGGAAAAGCCAGATGCTGTAGGCTTGTGCACACTGGAAAGGGCCAGTGATCTCATGGGTGATCCATCTCCCACTGGGACACCYGACAGCCTGACACCAGCTCCATGCCCAGCAGGCTGGCAGCCCATTGAGACTTTGGTGTAACTTTTTTAATGCTTTTCTTTTCTTTCAGAAACCTTGCTATGGCACAGGTCTTATATTAAGTTTTGGGCTGAGCAATATTTTTGTTTCTTTTGTTTTGTAAAACAACTTCTAGCCTGTGTCACACACATTCCTGAACTCCTCGCAGAGTCATGGTCTTGCAGATGGGCCTTCAGATCTCTCTGGGCACTGTGTCAGAACAGAGTCATTCTCTGACTGGTTTTGACCCTTTCTGGGACAATTCTCGATACTGCACTCTTTCCATGTGCATACTGTACAACTTTGGTTTGTTTTGATTTGATTCTGGTGTGAATTTCTTTCACTTCCCGCTGCTCTTAAATAGATTAGTTATCTGCAAGCACTTTTGTTATCTGATCTCTCTTGCATCAAAATAATGAATAAAGTTCCCCATTTCCCTTTTAGAGAACTCCATCCGACCCAAAACCGATGTCACAGCTCCCCAGAGAAGCAGTCAGTCATATCCAAAGTCTCAAAGGGACTGCTTCTGCTACAGGAAGGAACCAATGAGACACAAAATATTTCTTTTAGACAGCAGTGGTTGTGCACAGAGCCCAGATAGAGAACAACAGCAATCTGATATTGAGACCTTACAAGTTTATTTTATTTCCCCCAGACACCAGTCTGCCCAAAACATTTGTTCTGTTCCTCAGTTTCCTCATTCCCTATTGATAGCGCTTCTCTGATGAGCCCTGATGCTGTTTACTCCCTGCCCTTTGGTTTTGTAGGGCTTTCAGGCTACTGCTGAATAAAGGCAGCTGTTACCTTCAAAAACCCCACAGAGTTGGCACTGAGGCTCAGCGTGCAGCACGGTGAGTAAACCAGCTTACCTTTCAGGCTCCACCACCAGCTTACCCACTGCCTTACAGCTAATGAACACTGTTCTTGCTAATAAAGAATATATTTAGAAATAATACTGATTCACCCATCTGTTTCCAGTAAGCAGATTAAATGTGAAAATATAAWCTGCATTTTCATTTAAAAAAAATTATCAGATACAAATAGACTTAAATAGACATTTAGTGTTGAGTTGGGTAATGCAATGGTCTTCAATCAGTGCAGGTGAGAGACCATGGCTCATGGCACACCAGTTTGTCATGACTAAATCCTGCTGGGACCTGAAGACAGCAACTACTAAACATTGAATCACAGCTATTCTCRAGTGAGATATAAAGAATTTGATGCTGGTGGGTTCATCCTTAGATAGTTCATAAAATCAGTTGCAGACCATTCCATAATAGTGCTGAGCCTGTCACTGCTTTTTGCCCGTCCAACACATCTCCTCTTCTTCTTTCCCTGCCTCTTCTCATTAATCTCTGTTCCTTCCTCACTCCATCCTTTTCCCCTATTTTTCACTGATCTCTCTTTTTGACCAAAAAATTACCTTAAAAGCATTAAGGTGATCACAACTGGTCTTTCTCATTGTGTCTACTTATGTGACAGTCAAAATATGAAGATGATTTGCAAGCATGAATGAAAAATGTGGCCAAACAGATTCACCGGTATGTATAATAACATTATACACCTGAACTTACACAGAAAATAAAGAGAAGGCCATTTATTTAATACATGTAAGTAGCTTYCCTCCTTTACTTATGAACTTTCCTTTACCAGTTGAGGCTGCTGAGACACACATAACTATAATAAATTGCTACATGTTAATAGCATGAAATATTCTCAACTGTCTCTTAGAAAATGTTTGTCAAGTCACAGGAGTCCTATATTGGCTGCATTACTATTCAGGCTTCTCCTAATCGAGGAGTATCTCTCTTTTCCTTTTAAAAATCTATCTACATAAAGATATTAGACCTGTGCTTTCCAACCTGATTAACAACTGAGATGGGAGGGGGATTTTTTCTGATGTGTAGGAGGAATACCTCGGAAACATATGACTTTTGGGGCAGGGATTGCTCAGCATTTTCTGAAAAGCACAGCTCATAACTCGTGGTGGCCGATATAGGTTGCCTACGCTGATGAATTGTTCTTAAAAGATTAGACCATTAACGTGGATTGGCAGGTCGAGCCTATTTTACACACTGAGGAACCTGAGCATGTGGGGACACACCGATTGCTTACAGCTTCCTGCGCAGCATAAAGACATGACTGACAGGAAACCTGAGTTAAAGCCCCTACGAAATCACACACGGCACCTCTACGCTGTGTGTTTCTGACTCCAGCAGTGGCTCCTTCTCTAGCCAGCTGAGTGCCTCCTTCGGCTGGAGCCACGGCCCTGCAAAGGTCACACTGATGCCACTGAGTGGCCACAGCTTCACCTTGCACAAGACACTCGGCTGTTACAAGTGTCAATTTGTTTTTCCAGCTGTAAAATGAGAAGAAAAGCCTAATACTGCCCCAAGACACATCACACTTTTTACCTGAGAACTGCTACAGCTACAAAAATGCCCTGAACAAATAACAAAGCATCTTAAAGACTCCAGGGAACAAAACTGGCTAAAGGGCCAGGAACTAGGGTGACCGAATGGACCGGTCTGGAGATGTCCTTTACAGCAGAACGTCTTTGGCTCTGAGCCTCTCAGACACCACCTCACTCTTACAAGGGAAACTCATCATGTCTTTGAACGCAGGACTTGGAAAATGAATAAATCTTCAAGATCTGAGGGACTGAATTCTGCACATGAGCTCCCCTTAAACCGTGGGTGCATTTCACTTGGGAGGTTAGAAACCACAGCCAAAGAAATCTCTTTTGATTCACAACTTGTTTTGAGCAGTCACCCATAAAGCAGCCGGTGAATCACTCCAGCCAGTTAGTCATGCAACCACACTGAATGTACACTCAAAAGGCTGCACAAAATAAACAGCCTGCAGCTCCAGATAACACACACACAGCTCATTTGCGCTATCTGGCATCAGCATATATTGTTAATAGGACTCCTACACCAAACCCTTAGGAAAAATCGCTCTCAAATAAGCATCTCCAAATCTCTCTCTCCATCAGTATTTTTCTCGTYTGCTTCACTCTGTGTTGCTTTCAAAACAATTAAGACTAGTAAAAGTTTTAAGACTCTTTCACTCTCTTTCCGCACCTTCTTGTCGCTGGTAACGTCCTGCTGGGTTTACAGGCGTGAGCTGCTGAAGTGTAGGGCTAAAGCAGAGTTAATTCCAATCGGCAGCGGACAAGTCGAAAATAAACAGCTCTAGTGCGAAAAGAAATCTTCCTGCAAGGAGGGAGCGGCAGGGATACAGGGGGAGGGAGTCTCCCGCTCCTTTGACATATGAGTGTTATAAACAGCTCGGGTCAGGAATCCTATAAAAGCCTCCAGCCAGATCTACCGTCCAATTCAAGAGAAGTGCAAAACACCTTCTGGAAAGAGCCGCGAATAAACCTTCCTGCGCGGCCCTAGGGGTAAGGAACGTGAGCCCTACCTTCGCGTCTGGCTCCCTGAGGAAATCCCGCAGGTTTCCGCGGAGGAGATCCCGCACCTCCAAGTGTCTGTTCAAACAGAGGCTTAGCCAAACTCCTGGCGAGAGCTCCCTCCCCTCCCTGGGAGGGTGCCGGAACCCTTGAATGGCAGATCTGGTGGCCCTATTGTGGAAAAGAGAGGGCTATTGCCAGGGCGGCGTCAGCAGCACGCCGGGAGCCGGCGGCCGAGCCTSGCCGGGCAGCCGGTCCCACATCAGCGGGAGGGAAGGGCCGGCTCTGCCGCCCCGCTCCCCGAAGCTCACCTCGCCTCCCCGCCCTCCTGGCTCCGCTTGCCGCCTCCTGCTCCCTGATGCCAGCTTGGATCGCGCCCCCCCTTGTCCCCTTTCCCCGCTTCCCCACTCGCGAGTGCCTCCCGCTCGCTTGTCCCCTTTATAGCCCTTTGTTGCCCCCCGCGGGGATCGGGGCAGCAGCATTCCCCACCCCGGCGGAGAGAGGTGCGGGGGCAGCCCGAGCACCCCGCCTGYCTCCCCGCCTGCGCTCTGAGCCCCGGCGAAGGATCCGGGCAGGAGTCAGGAGCCGAGATCAAAGCCGCGGGGAGAGGGAAGGGAGGCAGGACCGAATGGCCGCCGCAGCTCGGGACACCCCTCCCAAAGCCCTCAGCACCCCGGGCCCGCGGCGGGCGAGGGACAGGCACCGCCATCCCCCTCCTGACAGAGCGGTTCCTGCGGAGATCCTCYGCGGGACGGCCCGGACCCCCGTGCSGGAACACGGCATCGCCCGGGCTGGGGGAGCCCTGCAGGAGTGCCGAGGGGAGCGCACGGCTCCCGCTGCCCCGTTCCGCTGCGGGCGAGGGGCTGCGGTGGAAGCCAGGGGAAGGAAGGGGCAGAAGCCGCCGGCCCTCCCCGGCTCACGGCGAACTCCGCGGAGCCCTTGAACATCGGCGGGGACTGTGCGCGGCGCCGCGGGGAGCACCGAGCGCCTGGCAGAGAGCGGTCTCTCGCGGGAGGCGGAGAGGGACCGCCAGCGAGCTCGTTCCTGCCGTGCCTGCAGCTTACATTACATCAGGGAAGSAGGAGGAGGAGAAGTCCATTAAAAGTGTCAATTTAAAAAGCGCGCAGCGAGCCTCCGATTCCTACAGCAGTGGCTTTCTGTACTTTAATAATAACGCACTTACGGCTGCGATTTTCATTTGCTCGCTAAATAAAAGAAATGGTCGTTATTTGCATAACGCGGTACTTAAAGAATTTCCTCTGTCAGAGAAAGCCGTTTCCTTTCTCCTGTTATCTTTGAGCAAATATCCCCATCACATTCGCCTTCTCTCCCCAAAGGACTTTATTTCAGCCGGTATTTCTAGACAGCAATATACGTATAGACTTCTGTGTGTATAGAGGTATGTGAATGCATATGTTTTAAGAAATACAACTTACTTMAGCTCCACGCAGTAGAAATAGCAAGTCAGATTACTACAGCACATAAATCATTCGAAAGCTTTTTCCCCTCCTAAGCCAAGATACATAACCTGTTCTGAGGACTAGATGATCTTGAAGGTCTCTTCTGACCTTGATGATTCTATGATTCCATGACTTTTACCTAAAAACTCGGCTTCAACCGCCCGTGCGAATATCCCGTACCCCTATTCCTGGTGGGGAAGGCGGAGGAGCAGTGCGAGGCTGCCGKCCCGCCGCAAGCACGGACAGCAGGCTCCGGGCTGGAGGAGCCCTGCCGGGCACCGCCTGGGGCCAGGCCGGCAGCCACCACTGCGAGGGGACCGCGGGGAGCCCGGCCGAGCGCCAGGGCCGGCCGGTGCCAATGTCCCTGCCAGAAGGCGGGCTGGAAGCGTTCCGACGATTGCCGTCCGTGTCCTAAGCGTATTTACGGCCGCAGCTCTCCCTGGCCTATATTTATCCGTACAATGCAGTGGAAGGTCTTAGATCTAGAAATAGAAGCCGAGAGCAATAGATGGCAGGCTCGGGCTTTTTATAACTCAAAAAGATTTGTTTATTAAAGAAATAAAATAAAATGAAACAACTAAAAAAGGAGGGGACACCCTGTCCCTCCGGCACGCAGTGTGTGTCGTGCCCGCAGTGCCCCGCCGGCCAGGCCTCCGCTCCAACCCTCGGCCGCTCCGGGCCGGGCGACGGGCCCGCCACAGGGATGAGCGCAGGGAAAGCCGGCCGCCCGAGGAGAGCCTGCTTGCTGGTTGGCCTCGGCTTGCCTTTTGCTGGGTTGGGGTTTTTTCCCCCTCTTCTTTTGGGGTTTTGTTGTTTTTTAAATTGAGGGGTTTACAGTTACGGCGCCCCGCCACGCCAGCATCCTGCTCAGACCCTGACAAGGGAGGACGCGGGAAGCTCCCGCCGCGCCCCTTCACCTCTGCGGTACCAGCACCGCAGCTGCAGCGGGGTCTCGGCGGGAGGCAGTGGGACAGCCGCCTGTCCCCSGCTCCCCGAGCACACCCCTCCGGTATCTCCCCTCACCCGCTTTGAGCCCCGTGTGCGCGCTGGCTGCCCGTGTGCCCGCTGCAGAGCGAGGACGGCTTTCTCTTCCCCCGCGCTCAGCCACGCCGAGGGCATTTACCCCGACTCGGAGGTCTCCCCGTCCCTTCAGCCCGTCGCGGGGCTCCCGGGACACAACTCCTGGGAGCGGCGCGGTGGTCTCGCGGTTTAGGAAAAGGCGGAGAGGCGCCTACGGATGTTGCAGTCGCTCCGTGAAACCCGGATCTGTCTGTTATTAGCGAGTCTCTCTCTTCAACCATTAAGCACCATTATTATCACTRTTGCTATTAATTATCCTTGCCGAACCATGTGTCTCTCATTACAGCCCACCGTCCCCAGCCACATCACAAGGGGCTCACAAGGAGCGYGGTCTGGGCCGGGCCCGGCCACCCGCCGCCGCCGCGGGGCTCCCACTGAAGGAGAACCCCGAGCCCCTCTTGAAAATAAACCAGGGGAACCCCGGTGTTAGGAGGGCAATAAACTCGTGTGGTTCTACCGAGGGGYTGCAATGTGTCATCACAGGCTATGCCGGCGCCCTGGGCTTTGCGACCTAAGAAAACAAGAGAGCCGGTTAACAAGAGAGAGGATGTCGGGGCGGCCGGGAAGGCACGGGGGGCTCCCCTGCGATCCCATTCCGGGAGGAAACGGGGACCGGTTTCCTCCCGCACGGGCCGCAACCTCTCGGGGTTCCCCGGTGCCACCGCGTCCTTTCCTCTGGCTGGCCCCAGAAGGCCTCCTCGGATGCGGAGCGGGCCTGAAGCTGGTGCGGGTTGTTCGGCCWCGGGAAAAGGGCAGAGGAAGAGAGGGAGCATAGGAGGGGGTCAAAGCCCCAGTTCTGGCCAGAAAAAAAACGCGAAAGCAGCCCTCCCTCCAAGAGAGCCCTCATGCCGCTCCGTGGCCCGGTGAGGAGATACCGCGGGAGGGTGGTTGTGMCACAGGGTACGAGAAGGACCCGTGCGGGTCGGGGCAGGAGCCCGTCGAAGGGCGCAGCGKAGCTGGGTTATGCCTGCCGTTCCCGGGCACGTCTGGATGGAGAGGACTTAATGTCCTTTATCCGTGAAGGGGGTCACCTGTGTGTAGGGAAACTGGGGCTGTGGACCTGGATCCTGCAAAGAGGGGGCGAGGGACGGCACCTGGCACGCCGGGGTTTGGGAGTCGGGCGAAGGAAAGGCGCCCTTGTAATCCAGAAACAGGGGAAAAGGGTAAGTAAAGAGAGCAAAGTGTGCTCAAATGACGGCGAGAGCCTAGAAATGGGATTACTGGCCTGATCAGGACCTCTTCCACCTTCCCTGTGTCCCCACTCTGTAGTCGCTTCCCTTCTTATGATCTSCCTGGACACGCTGTCCTACAGCTATCCCGGCCTTTGGGACTGACGCATCGGGGATGGGACCCCGTCAGCGGCGACGCGCTGAATCTAGGCCGGGGCAGCCCCTCTGCCCACACAGAGATCACCGGGAGGGAAAGGAAGAGCTTACATTTCCACTTTCTCTTCTCGAGAAAGCTGATTAGGGGGGTTTATTTGTTTCGTTGTCGAATTTTTCTGTTTGTTTGTTTTTACKGGGGGTCGTTTGTTTATTTGTTTTGTTTTTCCCTTGCTGCCCCGATACAGCGGAAACCTCCCGAAGAAGCCTTTTAAAGCCACGCTCGGAAGCGCCATGAGAAGCGCCCCCGTTCCCGGCTGTGCTGTCGAGCGCCAGCGCGAGGGAGTGTCTTAATTGCCGCTAATGACCCGCGCAGGGGATGCGAGGGGGTTATCTGCAGCCGGGCAGAAATCAATTAGGGGAGTGGCAATTAGGGGAGAAAGTGAGAGGCAGGAGAGGCCGTTACCGCGAAAAGTGGTGATTTCGGTGAAATTTTCCAGTAATTCTCTCTGTGGAAAATGGTCCCCGCGGAGTGCACATTGCACAGCCTTGCTCTCCGCTGTTTCTGTCCCTTTTTCGGCGGAGTTCCCCTCACCGCTCAAGAGCTAACGCTTTGCGGGAGCGCATCGCATTCCGAAATTACGATTAAGATCCCCGCGAAGAGGGACACGGGGGAAGGGCGGCTTCCCGCGGGCATCGCGGGCTCCGGACGCGACCGGCAGTGAAGATACTCGCGGGGCACGGCGGCCCCCGCTGCGGCGAGAGGGGGCTGCGCGCCGGAGCCGGGCAAGGTCTCCTTGACCCCAGTAGGGCTTGTCCTGCCAGGCGGCCACCCCCCACGTCCCCGGGAGGCCCTTTCCAGGCCCAGGAGTCTCTCTCCGGTTTCACCTCCACTTTATTTCCCCGCCGCACGCCAGGGACTCACCGTAACAGGAGACCTGCAGGGCTCCGTTGTGGCCGCTGCTCTCTTGCAGCTTGATGTTGCTGTCCGGGGGGGTTTTGCAGGGGCCTCGCTGCATGTAGAGGTGCGGCGGCTGCTGCTGCGGAGGGTATTTGTTAAAGGAGGCCGTAGCCCCGGCAGAGCCGGGAGCCTGCACGCTGCCATCCAGGGACTGACATTCCTGCTGGCTGTAGCGGCTCCGGCACTTAGTGCTGCTGTCACCAAAGCCTTGTCCTTTGCTGGCCAGGAAAGTAGGGCTGAACTTGTCACTTGCTTGAAATGCCCTAAAAGGCGAGGAGCCTTCTGTGTCCTGGGAGGCTGCGTTGTAGTAGGAATCCATGGCAGCCGGATCACAATAAGAAACACAAGTATCAGCATTCATTCCTAAAATTAAAAGGCCCGAGTGTCCTTAATGCGCTTGGAGGGGCACCAGGAACCACTCTTTCCCTCTCCCTCTCGCATAGACACACACTCACAGCTGGGCCGGGGAGCTCTAAGAGGATTCAGATGTTCGTGAAAGCTGACCAGATCTCCAAACCCCCTTAAGTTCTCGCACAGTAAAAGGGGTCTTTTTCTTTCCCTCCCTCCCTTTCTCATACGCTTGCCCTCCGTGTCTCCCTCCAAACTACACTCTAAAGAGGCTCTTCTCTGCACTTTCCCCCCCACCACATAGGGAAAAAAAGAAAAAAAAGAAGAGAGAGAGGGAGACCTCTCCCCCAATTAATATGTAGATGATGACAGTGGAGGGGAGGGGGCCCAGGAAGGGGTGTGTGTGAGTGTGTGTATGTATGGGGGAGTGTGGAAGCAGAGGGAGGGTGGAGGTCATATCTTTTGCGTTAAAAAAAAAAAAAAMAMAAAAAAAAMMAAACMAAAAAAACCCCCCAAAATCGCACCAAAAAAAMMCAAACCAGCGCCGAWAGTTTCTATGATTAAAACCCAGAAAATCAAGCAGATGACATAAACGCCACGAACGGATGAGAGCGGGATCCGCGCCGGCAGAAGCGCCGGGGACGATTTAATGGTCGTGACACGCTCCGTTCACTCCGGCTCCCTCCGCTGCTCACTGCCCCAACTGTGGGGGCCCTCGCCTCTGCGACCCCCTCCTCTCTATTAAAGGCAGTACGGATTTTCTCCGCAGCTATCTGCCTCTAAGTCTCCCCCCTCCCGTTAACCCCTTCAGGGCCGAAAGCTCTCCCAGAGCTCCGGTGAGCCGTTTCTCTACCGTGACACGGCGGTGCCGCGATCGCCCCGCGCAGAGCCAGGCGAGCTCTCCGTCGGGTCTCGCGGCACGTTTATGATGGTCATTATTTATTTACCTCTAAAAACGTGCTCTCTCCAGGTGTAAAACTACTGGATCCAAACGGGAGGGCAGCGGGGACGGAGTTTAACCAAGCACACAGAATAGGACCAAACTTCTGGGGTTGCCAGAGGTGACTTGCAAAGGGACAGAGGCTGGCAGGAGTCCTTTTTGGTTTGAGGGGTCAATTACAACCCAGAAAGAGCTTAAAAATAAATCAATACTCACCTTTCGTCCTCTTCCCTCCCCCCCCCATTCAACCTGATTCCCCTCCTCCCCCGGTTAACTCCTGCTACCCCTTTCTTACTCTTACCCTGCCTTCCTCCCGTCCCCACATCTGGTTTCTATTGCTCACTTACCTTGAAGTTTTCGGTAATAAAGATATTACGCAAACTAAACCCACAGTTCTTTGGAAGAAAAGAAAAAGAAAAAGAAAAGAAAAAATGAAAAGAAAAGAAAAAATGAAAAGAAAAGAAAAGAAAAGAAAAGAAAAGAAAAGAAAAGAAAAGAAAAGAAAAGAAAAGAAAAGAAAAGAAAAGAAAAGAAAAAAAGAAAAGAAAAGAAAAGAAAAGAAAAGAAAAGAAAAGAAAAGAAAAGAAAAGAAAAGAAAAGAAAAGAAAAGAAAAGAAAAGAAAAATTTAACGAAATAAAAGGAAAAAAGAGTAACGGAAAGGGAAGACAAGAAGAGCCTTAACCCCTTCGGGAACGCGGGCCGCAACGGAGCCGGCAGCGGCCGGGGAGCGGGGACATCGGCGGCTTTTCTGGGCTCCCCCCGGCACCCGGGCCATGTGTCCTCCCTTCTCCCGTGTGGCTTCCTCCACCCCGTGCAGAATGGGGGGGACTCGTGTCTTTCATCTGTGTGTATCTGTGTCTGCGGGGGGAGCGGGATGCTGCTGAAGGGGGAGCAGGACGGCAGAATGGGAATGCGACCCCCGAGACGACGGCTCGGGAGGGACCCGTGGCCACCGCCACCCTCCAGGCCTTTGCTCCACGAGCAAGAGCGGCACGGCCGTAKTCATTAGCTCGGATCTGACAAGAATAGGCGCCCACCCATCGCCCCCCAGATGCAGAAGGGATTTCTAGCGACGTCGTCGTTAAAAACAGCCAGAGACGGATTCATTTACGAGATTTTAAACCGTTTTGCGAGTCTCCCTCAGAGCAGCGCTGGGCTCGCTGAGTTTTCTGATCCAAGAAAGCTTTCAGCGGATTTGCCTTCCTTATTCTCTTTATTACCTCTACTTAATTCTTTTCTCGTCGTTTCTTTYTCCCCTTCCAAATTCACCCACCCCACCGCAGGCCCCTTTCTTTCCCTTGTCCACGACATAATAAAAACCAAACAAGCTGAGTGCATGAAAGCCTTTCTAAAAACCTCTTCGGGGCGGCCAAAGAGCCTGGGTATTGCCGGTACCGGCAGYCTGCGAGCGGCTCCGCAGAAAGGCAGCTCCCCTGGGTACCGGTAGCACTTCAGCTTCGGCATCCCCGGCTCCTCCGCTGCGGACTCGCAGCTTCGCTCACGGAGGAGGGGCGGATTAAATACCTGTTTTCCAGTTCCTTCCCCCGCGATTTTTTTTGGGGGGAACGAAAACGAAGCCTGAAAGTGTTGATCTGAGGGCAGTCCTCGATGCTACGACGTTATGTTCGGCCTTGGGATTTCTCTTCCRCAAAGTAAAACAACAGCAAGAGCAAAACCTAAAGGCAGAGATTTGGGAATCGGGCAGGAGATTATGCATAAACACACACACATATGTGTAAATCGACATATGTGTGTATGTATATTTATATATATGTATAAATATGGTTTTTATTCAGTAGCGCTGCAGTGCACTGGCTCGCAGAGGCAGTGCGGGATGGCCGAGCCGAAGGAGGGCTGCCCAGAGTCCCTYCGGTCAGAGCGCTCCGTTAGCCACTCCTTGCATTAAACTATAACGAAAAGTCTATCAATTTCAAATTAGGGCTATTCCGCAGCCCTCCGAAAGCACCACAATGAAAGGACCCTCTCTAAGCGCTAATTTGCGTCCCAAGAAGCCGGAGGTTAATTCGGGAATCGTTAGTGGGGGAAAGGGTGTGCGCARATACCTGGCGATCTAGCGGGCGTGGGGAGGAATAACCGGGAAATCACTTTTCTCGACTGTTTTCGTTTAGCTGGACTGGGCTTTGCGCGCAGTTCCTTCACCAAGTGTGACGGGGGATTCCCCGCAGCCCCGTTAGCCGGGAGCGGAGCCTTGCGAATACGAAAGCAAACAGGGAGCCTGTAGCCGCCCTCCCTCCAGACGAGGCGATGGGGCTGCGTGTCGCGGTGCAGCCCGGCCGTGCCCATCCGGCCGCCGCGCTCGGCCCGCCCGGTCTCTCCGCATTCCCGACTGCGGGACCGAGGATCCGCAGAGCAAGGGCGCAARGGGACGCACACCACTTAAAACACGATCTCATCAGTTTTCCACAGAATGACCCCAAATCTGCCCTGTCCCTGCATCAAATGCATCCAAAAGAGAAGGGCGAAAGAGMGGCCGAAAGGTTTGCGTTCCGCGGCAACCGGTTGCCAATTCCATGTGTACGTGTGCTTTATATCGAGACCCTTTTCAGGTACGGTCCCTGTTGGTTTTGGAAGGGGTGACTCCCGAGGGCCCCTTCTCACACAGACCTGCGGGAGCCCATGTGAGAGYCAACAGGTCCCAGTTTTATGGACGGCAGGACACACCGACTGAGTAATAGCTGGGGGAATCGTCAGGAATCTGCCGTCCGGGCATTCCAGGTGTCGCCTGCCGGCGACATCCCAGGGASAAGGGACAGCCCAGGGGCAGCCCTGACCGGCTTGTTTCCGAGGGGCCGTTTCCTTTTCGCCGAGACAAGGGCGAGCGTCACTCCCGGGTGAGGACCCGGAGCGAGGCGCAGGAGATGGCGGGTATAWCCTGCATTTCGATTTCTGAAAGAAAAGTAAATCTTTATTCCCCTGCGATTTAAACCTTCAGGCTTGTGTCAAGTCCAGGGTAAAGGCAGAGGTTTCCGCTGGTCCCTGCACACCGAGCGCGGCAGCACAGGGCTGCGGGGAGAGCGCAGGCGGGATGGCTGCTAGGACGAGCCCGGCTCTCTCAGGAGGCCGGGGGGAGGAGGCAGTAATGCTCTTCCCTACTTTCCCAGCCACCGCCGAGGGAAACCCGCGGTGTCGCCTCAAGCCTTCACCGTCCTGGTATTCCCGATGGCTGCAGCCCGAGCAGCGGCGGGATGGCTGAGGAGAGTCACGGCAGCACTCAGGGATGCCGGGTCCTGCCCCCTCCCTCTGAGCCGAGGGAGAGTAAATACCTCAGTTTAGGGAGCGGGGTCATTTCACTGGAGAGGGGGATGGAGAGATGGGAGATATTTCACACCGTTCCCTCCTCGCACTTGGGCAGAGCCCGGCTCTTGGAAACTGTCTCGAGTTTGTTTCCCCAACGGATTGGTYTGTGTGGTCACTTTAGAGCTGCGGGCTCCTTTTGTACTGGACCGACATCTGAAGGCGACCTATTTATAGCATCACTGCAAGGGGGGAGAGAAGGGAAAAAGTACTCGTGCTAATCTCCCCCAACAC
>NW_026623234.1:1411026-1428774 GCF_030028575.1 Malurus melanocephalus
GGTACCTGCCGCCTTGTGCTCTGGCTCCTGCCTCCTGCCGGGCACCGGCTGGGGCCTGAGCTGCGCTATGCGGGGGCTTCGCTGTCCTGCCTTTTGCGCCTTTCCTCGGGGGTAAATACCGTATGTTATCAAAACACTTTGCTCGGGTCGCGAAAGCGCTTGCAGAGAGCTGAAGCTGACCTGCTCCTGTCCTTTCCTGTGAAAACGAAGGAGCAGGAGGCTGGCCAGGCTAGCCCTTGCCTCTCTGGGCTTGTGCKGGCAAAGCTTTTCCATCCTCGTCCTCCGATCCCACCCTGCTGTCTCTTACCGCCACCTCAGCAAGAGAGCTCCGCTTCCCGCAGGCTCTCACCCCKCAGCCCTGCTCCCTTTCGGCCGTGGCCCCACAGCCGCGCTGTCCGCGGCTCTCCTCGGCCCCAGTCCGCAGCCCGGTCCATCCTGCCGCTCCCGGGATGGAGTGCTCCATGAGGATCCACAGGTGCGCATCGCCACCTGCGCCTGTGTATCTACAAGTCGTCACCAAAGCGGGCACTTGCTTGGTCCCTGGGACGCTGGGTGAAGGATCCGCCGGACCCCGGCTGCCTCAGCTGCCGGTCCGCGGCCTGAGCTGCTCATAGTGGGGCCCACTGCCCGCTCGGGAGAAGGGTGAGAGGGGTCCCAAGCACTCTCCATGCGGGGCACAAGGAGTGGCACAGGAGGGGGCCAGAGCGACCATGACCAGCTCTCCTCACACGGCCTCTACCGTGCCTCGGTGAACTGTTCCGGGCCACAAGGGCTTTCCAGACGAGATTTGTATGTGTTCTCTCTCTCTCTCTTTTATTTTTAAATTTTTTTTATTTTTTTATTTTTTTTATTTTATTTTAAAGTTTTGTTTTCTATTCCAGACGGTGTGGAGCTCACTCCAAGCTGCGGACAGCGAAGGGCATTTGTGTACCCCGTCCTGCACGCAGACCCCGAGGATGCCACGGCCGCGGAAGGGCGGCTGGGCCCTCTTTGCTGCGAGCTGTACCCTGCGCTGGGGGCCGGGAGGGCAGCGGAGCCCCGGGGTCCCCAGAGYAGCACAGCCCTCTCGATTCCATCCTTACCCCACCGTACCCAGAAAAAACACGAAAAATCACCGCTTTTGGCATCGTGTTCGAGGGGTGACGCCAGGATGTGATAACCAATGGCAAGGCAGAGCAGGGACGGCCCCCGCGCCCCCCGCACCCCGCTCCGCACCCCGCTCCGCCTCGGGTCCCGCCGGMGCCCGCTCCGGGCTGAGCCGGGCGGCGGAGGGCCGCAGACAGGCTGAGACAGTAGCGCCGGGCTAAAGCCATGCTGTGCACCTCGCCCCTCTTCCCAGCACCCCTGGACAGATTTGGCTCCTCACAGGGGTGGGCGAGGGTGTCTATATTTAATGTGCCATCCCTGGTTGCTGTCTGTAAATTCCTTCACGCGGAGAAATACGCACTTGCTATTAATTTGCGCGATACTTTCCTTTTGCATGTGACCTTGCCCACGCTGGCTCTGAAATAAGGGGCTGTTTTCTGCCTAAGTCAGAAGCCCGAGGGCAGGGAAGGCAGGGCGGCTCTGCCTTCGGGGAAGGCGGGGGTCCTGCGGGCSATAGCACCGAGCTAGCGGCCGAGCTCGCCCCGCGGCTCCTGCCAAGGGCTCCGCGGGAGGGTGCGCGGCAGAGCCCCGAGGGGCTAAGGGAGGCGGCGGGGCCGGGAGGGAGCCCTAGGGATGCGGCACCGCTCTGGGACTGTCCTGGGTTGTGCTACGGCACCGAGCGGACCCACCGCCCCAAGAACAGGACAAGGGCAGCTCCCGACACCGGTGACCTTTTGGGGCCGGGGCCGCGATGCGCCGCGGGATTGGCATTTCCCTTTGGGGTGCGTCGGCCTGGGAATGTCCTCCTTGCCCTGCGTTTGAAACAAAGAGGTCGGGGAGGAGGGGGCTCCAAGCCGAAGGCATCCAGTGGCAGCTGGTGCACCTGTCAGCGCGGAGAGAGCGGCTTCCCCTGACCTTTATTAGGAGGGCAAAGCTGGGACAGCCTGTGGCGGCGGGGGTAAGGGAGAAGGGACGGGGACACGCTGGGCCGGGGGGAAAGCTGAACGAAAGGGAGCTCGCCCCCCGCCCGTCACGCCTGGTGCTGAGACCCGGCCCCGCCGCCCAGGCCTCGGGGACGACCCTACCCCAGCCCGGAGACCCGCCTCCAGCATCCCTCGGCGAAGAGCAGCTGGTGCCTGCTGCGAAGGAGGATGAAAAGCTCTCCCAGAGAAGCGTGGATACTTTTAATTGCAAATATGAGGTACTAAGGGTGAAGCGACTCCAGGTCTGGGAGAGCARCGGCCGACCCGAGCCCGTTCCCGCAGCCGGCAGTGATCTGCTCGGCACCCCCAACTTTCGGGCTGCTGCGTTGGGGCCCTATTAGCCCCGTCCCCGGTACTGCCTGCACCTCGAATTTCGTTTGTTCCTCTCCTTGCCTTACTCTCCGGCAGATATTTCCCGGGTCGTTTTTAATAAATGCACCTTTCCCGTTGCAATCTCCAAGCAGCTCCCTCAAACCACCTCTAAACCAAAGAAGAACAGATCTCCCCAAGTAAAGCAACTCGTGACCCACTGCTAGGAATTATTACAGTGACGATTTTGTTTTTCCTGATAACAATCKCTTCCCAATTACAGATAACACAGCAAAATGTTAGGCGGTCAGTGCACCGCGCACAAACTTAGCGTCCTTGAGATTTGCGCCAAAATCTGCTGCCACAGCAKGGTTTAAGTGCTCAGGGCGATGGCTCAATGCGCCGCCGAGCTCCTGAGCTCCTAGCCAGGGCGAGAAGTGCCCGCGCTGGGCTCCCACGCGTGCTCCGGGACCACGGCAGCGGCTTTGTCCCATCCTGCTGCTCGCAGCGCTGGTTTCCAAGGCACTGGGACAGGARGAAACCCCGCTTTCATCGGCAGGTTCATTCGAGGAGGAGTACAGAAAGGGGAACGWGTGCTTTTTGGGGAGCCTAGACAAGCTGTGGAAAAGTCCCTTCCAGAAAAGTCCCGAAGAGGGAGGGGAGCAGGGCAAGGGAGGTTTGCAAATAACGTGCTTGGCTTCTTCGCACTGTTTCTTCTCTCGGGACTCTCCGCACCCGCCCGCTGCCCTGTCACCCTCTGCGGCCGCGGGCACACAGCGCCCGGCCCGAGGGCTGCCCGGCCCCGCCGCGGCTCCCGGGGGCTTAACTTTCCGCCTCTGCTGGGTCTCGCAGCCGCAGCAGAGGGATCTCCGAGCAGATGTGGTTCCTAGCAGGGGCTTCAAGCTGCTTTTCCAGTCTCCTGAACCATAGATATGATCCCCTTATTTTCTCTTACTCGTTTGTTTATTTTTTTTTAATGTTTATTTTTTTAGCCTTCCAGGAACACTTCTATTCCTTAATTTTTTTTTAACTCGCAAAAAATCCTATCAAGGCTTATTGCGTCAGAGTCCTGACTAATTAAGGGGGAATCGATTCACAGGGTTTGCACCCCACAGGATGGTCTAGGACTGGTCTTACAGAAAGCATCCAAGATATTTTGCAAGCAGTGGAGCAGACTGAGGAGACGCCTGCGTGTACATCCCATGAGGATGTCACGTTCTCATTGTAAAGTCTCACATTGAGGAAAACACCCTCAGTGTTTTAAGGCAGACAAAATGAGTCTCAAACAAAATGATTGTCCAAACTCACGCTAAGCTACATAATATGCTGTCCACTGGAAGCTGGGAAAGAGCCCAGGAGTCCTTCGAGTCTCTGCCCCTCCCTCCAGGGAGCAGCTCAGCAGAACCAGCCACCGCCCAGGTGAGCGGCTCAGCCAGCYCCCAAATTGCAGGCAAAAATACCTTATCTACTGACAGACACAGGGGCACAAGTGACTGGTATTTCTCTAGGTCCTGAGCTTCTTCAGCTTTTCCTGGAGCCTGAGAAAGCCGCAGCAGCTCACACAGAAATCTGGGATAGCAGCCCTGATCAAGCTCACCCAAGTCTCCGAATTGCGTGGTGACAACCTTGCCCTGCCATGGCAACAGACCCCRGCCCAGCTGCCATCCTCAGCTTTTATGGGTCATCCGTTTATGAAAACTCATCAGGACACACTGCTGCCAGGGCACAAGWGAAGGTCACTGAGGAAGCCCGAAAAGGAAAAATGTTTGAATGACACAATTAGGAAATTTGCTATGAAAGCAGCAATGACTCAGTCTCACTTGTCGTCTTTGGTGGCTTAAAAATCAGAAGGACACAAAGAGGGAGTAAACCCAACAGAACCAACAATAACAGCAAAGAATCATAGAATGTTTTATGTTGGAAAAGACCTTAAAGATTACCCAGTTTCAATCCCCCTGCCATGGACAGGGACACCTTCAACTATAGCAGGTTGCCAAAAGCCCGTCCACCCTGGCCTTGAACATTTGCATGGATGGGGCATGAACAATTCTACTGGGCAACCTGTGCTAGTGCCTCACCACCTTCACAGTGAAGAATTTCTCCCCAATATCTAATCTAAAGCTATCCTCCTGCAGCTCAAAGCCATTCCCTCTTGTCCTATCCCTTCATACTCTTGTAAAAAGTCYCTCTCCCTTGTAGGTCCCCTTTAGGTAGGCAGCTATAACAAACTAAAGGCAGAGCCTCCACAGAGACAGAGACAGCCTGTGGCTGTGCTGACACTGGGATGGGGTGGGAGGACAGTCAGACAGACCTTCCCCAAGTTTAAAATGACAGTCCAGTCAGCTGAGCCCCAGGGCCACCTGTGTCCTCCCTGCTGCTCAGATTTATAGAGTGTAACATTTTAATAAAAAACACACACACCTCTCCACTTTGGTGCATTAAGAGATTTCTAGCAAAACACAGTAATGTTGCTATAAATTTCCCTCCCAGCACTCTCACAAGTAATAACTCAAGCCCCAGCATTTTGCATTTAATGTTTATTTTGATGGCTGCATTCCAGAAAGAAAAGGGAAAAAGAGGCAAAATCTACTCAACCACTCTCCCCATTGCTATTAGCCTGATGTTTTCAATAAAATTTAGTGCAAACTGGGAAACAAACACTTGGTAAAAGAAAGGAGGAAAACAAGCACACTTGGGCAAAATTCTGCTAGACATCTGCCAAGGCCTGGCTTCAARTCCTGGCTTAAATTACAGATGCCCTGCCATGGGTTCTCATTATGTTCTTCTGCCTTGGCATGTTTGAGCAGCACCCCAGGGAGCCATACCTGTGTTAAGCAAGKCTCAGTGATGGGATGCTCTGAAGGACTGTGACACATGGAGCCTCAAGGTTGAAATGGGCAAGTCTGAAAGTTAAAGACTGAGGCTTCTTGGCCAAATAATGCAGGGCAGAATACTAGGAGTGCTGCCAGTCGTGTTTGAAGTATGTGGCAGAGCTATTTAAAGCTTTCAGAGCACCTGCTTTTCTGTGAAGCCACCAGTCCTTCACGTGCACCAGCACTAAGCCCACATTTGCCACTGAAAAAGGACAAAACCATGCAGACAGATGGTGATACACCCAGACAAGCCATGGGCATTTGCCTGATGACTCCTGACTCCACTGAGAGCTGCTTGAACCCTCATGCAAGGCTGAGTATTTACCCAGACACAGTGCAARCTTCTGATTGCTTACCCAGAAGTGGCAGCCCTCACTGGGATGTGATTACCAAAAATGTGCTGAGAGCAGCAGCACCATGGAACAGGTCGCTGACTAATGAGAGATGAGTCCCAGGCCCACAGTGAGGTGTGTGTGTGAAACATGCATGAAATAATCATGGAGAACTGCACATGCAGAGCATGTGAAACGCATCTTTGTGCATCAGACCAGGAAAAGCCAATGGGTTTAAGGAATTAGCAGATTTAAATGTTGTAAAGGTTGCTGGGTTGCCCATTCTCCAAGGCACACTTCAGTTTGCATTCGCTGTGCAGTAACTCAGGCACGTGCTGCGATGGCTGTGGCTCTGCCCCAGTGTGTATTAATCCAGCTGTGGCTAGATGCAAATTTTTCAGATTTCTTTCTCTCCTCAGATCACTCCAGACCCCCAAGGAGATTCAGAGACTGGCCATGCCATGATGTCTCACTGAACCATCCGTGCCTGCACTCCCTTCAAACAAATTCCATTGGTTCATGAAGRCTTAACCAGCTCAACCCATTTTCCCTTTTCCATGAAGTATCACATCCAACACTTGAGGTTTCTATGGACAAAATGACTCTATTGTTTGGTTTGCGACACTAGATTCATTGGGCAAGTGGTATATAATTAATTAGATACCATGGTCATATGTGGAGGTGTCTGTCATCTCACACTAATTCTCATATTTTGACATAAATGACCAATTTGTCAGTGTTTACAATATCCATATTCTCCTAAAACGGACTTCATGCTGTCTGTGACTCCCTGGAATTTGCATGCCAGCTGAGTGAACCTCTGCATTGAATCCTATCATCAAAAGCAAAAAAAAAAAGCCCCAAATCACAGAAAGAAAATATATATTACTCATGCCCACGGCTTCTTGCAGAATGCCTGTTTCTTTCAGTGGCATGAAACGAGCATCAAGACTTGGTTCTGAGCACTCTTGGTCAAGAGTGAAGGTGTCACTGCCTGCAAAGGCCAGCAAGGTTTTTGATCTCCATTTTGGAGCTAATGTGGTTCCTCCTGTTTGAATTGTTCCCAGTCACAGTCACAAGTGTGTCTATGTGCACATGAGCATGAACTCATGTCTATGGTACTGGGAACAAAAGGCTCACACCAGTGCTGAGCTGCCCAGCAGCAAGCACTCTGCTGACAGGAATGGGAACATCTCTCAGCTCCTTGCCAATGATTGTCAAAAACATATTTGCTGCCAGTACAAGGCTAGAAAATCTCAGATTTTTCCTTACTTCAAGTTGTTTGCTCTATTGGCTTCAAGTGATTTCAAAGAGGATAACACTAGTTTTACACCTAGAAGCTGGCCCTTTGCTTTCTTTTCACTCTCCTTTCAAATAGAAATTTAATTAAGCAGCATACAGCTCTGTAGGGCAAGATTCAAATATGCTGACAAAACAGTATTAATCMAACAGGGCTTTGCTATTACCTGGAGAACATCTGCTCAGTGAACAGTCGTTGTGACTTTTTGACTCCTTTTAAGAAACACATCAGTCTGTGACCCCACGAGTCTGAAATATGAACCTGCTGTTTCTAGAGGGGTTAAGACACACTTTTTACCACTTATTATTTTCCCATCTTCCTTCCCAGCAGAACTGTCTACAGCAGGCTTGGGGTACTGAATGTCCAGGATGGTTTTTTTACCTCACAGAAACTGTCATGGCTCTGATCATGATCATTCACACAAGGCATTTGACTCTTCAATACTTGCCTCAATTAAAAAAAAAAGTCTATTGATATTTAAAAAAAACAAAACAGTGATGTTCAGAAAGAAGGCAGCTTGGGTTTGGGTTGATTGTATTTCAACAGTCAGAATCAACAAAACTTCCAGCCAATCTGGATAAAAGGAGAGAGTTCAGTGGTGTGTCTACATTATTTCTTCTTTTTTTTTTTTTTTTTTAAACACACTGCACTGAAAAATATTGGAAGAAGTATAGTAGTTCCTCTTCAAGGCCTCAAGCAGCATGAAGGAAATATATTCCCTAAAAACTTTAAATTGACCCACCCAACTGATAGCCAGTTCCAAGAAACTCAGCAATTTTTTTTTTTTTACTGGGTTAATATTATTTTTATAAGGAGAATGGGAATAACAGTTCCCTCTGGATGACCAGCATGATTTACTTCAACTGCATCAGCACTCTCCCAGTTCATATTTGAGGCAGCTCTTTGGTGATATTTCCGGRAGGGCAATGGAGTTGTGTGATGCCATTTAAACCAAACAGAAAGCTGAAATATGGTTTTTTTAGGTTCCTTGAGGGACAAGAAGAGATTTGTTTTAAAAACCTTCAGTCACCTTAAATCCATAAATTTATTTTACCTTGGGACAAGCAGCAAGGATGAGATCACTAAACTGCACAGATTAACAGAGACCTCACAGATACCAAAGAAACATGAGTCTGGTTACTTCCATGGCTGAGGGTGAAATGGAACTCCATCCATTGCCTTGTGTCCAGCTTCTCCTCCCCAGGGGTATAATTCCACTGTTATCCTGTGTGAAAGCCTGGCAGGCAGAGTCAGTGCCCTGGTTTTAGYAATTAGCCATGAAACCTGCTTCTGGAGGCTGTGGGAATGATTTGGTGGTGTTCTCTTGGACACTTGACCCTGACCTCTGTTTCACACCCACRCGTGAAAGATGCCAAGCACTGCCTCTGTTTGCCATCAGAAGCTAGATGGGGTTTGCCAAGCTGATCCTTCTGGACTGCCCTCTGAGATCCCTAAATAACTACAGAAGAAAAAGAAAAGTGATGTGGTCATGACTGGGTCTACAAGATTATGTCCTTCTTTGAGCTGCCAATACAGTCACAGGGAACTGAATTTACCTGCAAATTAAATTAATCTGCTGGAGGAAAAGGCCTCCAGTACAGCTCACAGTGATGTTGCTGTTCAGGTTTGCTGAAGGTCTACACCTCTTGCATTGTCTGCTCACAGAAGCAGTGGCCAGTTCAAGGYATTGTACCAATATTTCAAATTGTACAAATATTTCTCTTGAGAGATTCCTCTGGTAAGAATGTGAAGGACCATGTATGTGTAGCAGCTGTGGCTGCTCACACTATTAAACCAGTGACCTGTAAAAAGGTGTCTGAGATTGAAGAGTGCAAGAACACGCAACAGTTAGGACAACTGTTAAAAATACTAATTTCTTCAGCCCATTTTTACACAAAAAGTACACACATGTTCTATCAGCACATATAGAATGTATACATCCTAATATGTTCATGTTAGTCGGCAGGCATGTGGACTTTAAAATTTGCTTTCCTTTCTGTTAAAAAGAGAAAWTTTTGGCGCTGCCCAAGAAGCATATGTCCAGGTCTGTGAGGGAARTTGAGTTTTGGGAACTATCTCCTTCTCTAAGTCATATGAAACTCCAGCATTTCAAGTATTTGGGTGGATGTGTTTCCTAAGAGAAATCTCCCAAACCTCCCGAGTCTGCATTAGGTTGGCTCGTACAATCTAGATAGCAACTTGTCCTAATTTCTGTGTGCCTGGGCTCAATCTGGCCTGTGCTAACGTCAATAAAATTTTTGCTGTTCAACTTCTTGGCAGAAGGATCAGGCTTTCTGTTTGTATTACTTCTTTATCTGTGATTTAGATTTTCTGCCAAGGCCTTTAACCATTGATGTCAATTGATGATAGGAAAAACGAGGGGAGAGGGAGAGATGGTATTTTTTCACTTGAAATACTATACACTGAGCATTTAATCATCTTACTAGTTGTGTACAAAACTTACAGTTCTTTATGCAAATGTCTACATTCCCAGATTACAATAACTCAGCAAAGTTACTCTTCCTTCATGTCTGCATAATACCTCTAAAAGGTATTACTTGTGCATCTTATTCACCTAGATTATCGTGCAAAAAATTTCAGAGCTAGGAGCAGGAATAYGCCCATGAACAGTTCTTCAAAAATTGGGTAAAGAGTCTAAATTTAAAGTTAGCATCTTTCCTCTCCGTCTGTTTTCTCTGTCTCTGTCTCTCCCTGCCTCATATGGGCCATTAACAAATATCCTCTATTCTCCAGAAGCAGCAGGAACAGTGGCTAGTAGCACAAACATGCAGATATTAAAATTTCAGCTTATTCAACCATAATTGACCAAAAAGAAAATGAAGTGAAAACACAAAGCTTAGTTACATAGCTAGGAAAAATAGAATAYCTTTCCTGAATACATGGGGGTATATTTCTTCTTCTCCAATTAGAAATCCTCAGGAGATTTGGGTTTCAAGTGGGGTTAAAAGCTTTATGGTTTGTTTAGCCAACACATGTAAACCCAAAGGCTATTTTTGGCCAGGAGTGTATCCTTGGTGCAGGGAGCATTTGCAAACAGACAGTGACACTGTCCCCTCTGCTCTGCTGCCCAGCTGCTACGTGAACATCCTTTCTGTGCCATGCTGGGAGGCAGCTGCTGGAAGGCAGCTTGGGAAGGGCACTGGTGCCAGTGGGGTTTCTGCACCCCATGGGCAAAGACCAGAATGGCCAAGGGCTCTGGCAGGCAATGAGAGGACACTGTGTCCTGGCTGGGGCAGCTGAGTTACACCCTGCCCTGCACAGCAGAGAAGGCTGAGYGCCTGAGGGATGCCTCTGGCTCACAGTCTTTCCTCTCTCCTGAGCAGGAAAACTTCTTGGCCAGTTCTAGGCTGGAGCCTTAACACAGCCCAGCTCCCCAAAGCTTTGACAGACACATGCTCTCATGTAAAAAAAAAAAAAAAAAATCAAAGGACAAATGCAATTTTTTCTCTGACAAAGAAACAGACCTACAGGCACAGGAATTTCTTGTGGGTTTGGATCATTGTTGCAAAATATTACTGCAGAAGTATCCTCGCTATGTCCTTCTCCAGCAT
This sequence comes from Malurus melanocephalus, assembly GCF_030028575.1. Taxonomy (NCBI): domain Eukaryota; kingdom Metazoa; phylum Chordata; class Aves; order Passeriformes; family Maluridae; genus Malurus; species Malurus melanocephalus. The sequence continues at coordinate 1,421,482 of NW_026623234.1, forward strand.
GGATGGTTAGACAGGACTGCTCCCAGTGCCCAGACTGGGCTCTCAGTTACACAGAGGCAAATCCAGGGCACCTCCACAAGACTTTGAGAATAAACAATGCTGAGTCTGGGACTGGAAGATGATTTAGGGATCTATAGAGAGCAGTCTGATATTGGTCATGGATTAAGAGTGCAATGGTTTTGGTAAACAGCAAGGACAAAAGCCTTGCCACTGCTTCACCAGAATGGGCCTTGTGAGAGGAGCTGYTTGTCCTTTTCAAACAGGAATACAGCCTACTTGGTAAAGTCAACTTACATTAAATCCATCTACTCATATTTCTTGATAATGCTTGTCTTAATACTGTCAGATTAGCATGYGGAATTGAGATGGAACTTTATAAACTGAAAACAAATTTGTTCATGTTTTTTAATGAAAATTCTGCTAGTGCTACACCAGTAGTAATGCATRTTTCTGGGTGCAGAGCTTGTATGACACTTGATTAGCCTGCTACTCAAATGTTGCGCCCAGTTCTGCTTCCTCTGGCTGGACAAGTGCTGGGGGAAGTTGAAAAGATTTTTGGCAAGATGMTCTAATGAATTTCATAGAAGGAGTCTGTGTGTGGCATAATCCAGTCATCTCTTCGGAGAGAAAATGTTGGGAGATCACTGACTATGCACACTTGCAAACAGAAATATCCACATACGTGGGGCATTTCCATCCTGCAAGCAAAAATGCTTTTTACGATGCAGTGGCTGGATGCTGGAGTCAGGCAAGTTCATTCTTGGAGCAAGGTATCATTTTATTGACAGCAAAGACACCTCTGTCTATCCTGGGCTCTGTCYTGTAGCTCCCTGGCACKTGGGAATTTTAAGCTTGAGCAACTTTCAGAAAGGCATGCTTTAACCCAGCTTCTGGGGAAAACTTATTGCCTGTGTAAAACAGGGAGCAAACAAGAGGATCACAGCAACCCCCTTTGGTCTGGGATCCTGGGAATGGAAGAGTGGAGGAGCTTTGCTTTTGCAGAGGCATGTGGTGATACGAAAGCTCCGTGGTCATTTAAGAATTTTGGGGTCTTTATTTTATAGGCAGGGATAATGTCTAAATACACATTATTTTTTTAACACCACCACCCCCTCTTGTGCTTTGTAGAGTCCCAAGCTACAGTTGCAGAGCTGTGGTCAGGATAAAAGCCGACAGTCCAACCATAAATCAGCCAGAACCGAGTTCCTTAACCTTTCATATTAACCTCTTGCATTGACTTGAGTTAGGTGCTACGCTCTGCTGCTATAAATCATCCTGCAGTGAATTTATGAGCCTCAGCACAATAAAGAAGTTTTTCTTTGCCCCCCCCCCCCCCCCCCTGCTTTTCTCTTAGTGCATTTTAGAAATTACGCAGGAAAGGCCTAATGACTGGGATCTGTGAATATTGCTAAGTCTCCTTCCCCACCAAAGGGATCTGACAGGAAGATGTGGGGGTTGGGAGTGGGGAGAGAGAAACTCTTAATTTCACATTCTRGTGACATGATGAGGAAAGCCTGTGCTAAAAAACCCAAGAAACTGTTACCTGCCCCTTGGACTAGGAAAAATAATCCTAGTAATTAAACCCATTTGAGGATTAAAATAACCATCTGTTCTCTCATTTGCAGTCATCACTCTGGTTGCTGCTCTCCTCAAAGCATTTGGTGAATAAGGACGGTGGGATGCTTTATCCCATGGACCTGGAGCACTCTGCTCAGGTCAGGAACAGAAACCCCTGGCTGGGCTCAGCCCTCCCTGGGCTCCTGTGGAGGAGCCAGCCTGTGGCAACATGAGGAGAACCCTTGGAACCCCACTCTGCTCCCTGCATCTCTCCAGCGAGGCTGTGGCACTGAAATGAGAGCCAGCAAAACCCCATGGCTGGCGGAGTGCTGAGGTGCCTTTCTGCTCCAGGCACTCCAGGAGAGAGCCAGGGCTGGAACTGCTGAGGGTGGGCACGCAGGGGAGATGGCTTTGCATTTCTTTGGGGCTGTTGGGAGGGAGGAGATAGTTTTGCATGGACATCAAAAGCCSTGGATGCCTTTTGGTGTGAGTGGGAGCCTGCCAAATCCTTCCTTCCTTCCTGCCATTACTCTATAATGCAGTTTGCTATCTGCTGCCCTCCATCCCAGAGCTGGCTGCATTTCTCTGTTAGTCAGAGGTTTGTAAGCATTTTGAGATATTTATACAGTGATAAAGTATGTGACTCACATCTGCAYCCTGGCACCCTTCAGCCTGTCAGTGTGCAGTATTTCCATGGTTCTGGTGACTGCAGCACCCGACCCAAGAGCTATCAGTGGTTTGGTGTCCCTACTGCTCAATTTGCTCCTGCCTCTGGATCTGACACTGCAAAGCAATTGATACTGGWGAACTTCAGGACCTGCTTGGCCCTGCAAACCCAGCTCTCTGACCCCTCGGCTAAAGGCAAGACATTGTGCCCTCTGGAGCTTTTGGGGGCTTCTGCACCGTGATATTTTCTGACATATTTTGTGATTTTTGATGTGACAGCTGCTCTCTTACAGCAACACTGCTGGGGCTGGGGAGGGGGGGGCTGCAGGCACAGCTTTGCTGTTTCCAAACCTCTGAGCCCTGCACCATGAGCTGGTGTGGATCAGAGGTGCTTCAGCTAACCTGGACAGAGCCACTTTGGAAGCAAAGCGTGAGAACCAGCATGGCCCGACACCTTCCTGAATTATCCTCTTTTGTGTGGAAAACCAGAAAATGAGCAAAAAATGAGCATTTTTCTGTCCTACCTGTGATACATTCAATTTCAGTGGCGCTTTTAAAGGTAAAATGACCACTTCAAGTAAACATAACCAGAGCTCCAGAAAGCCTCTCTTTTTTTTTCCCTGAGCAGGTGATTTAATTCCATTATCTGCATTTATAAATATGGCTGGTGCTCCCTAAACCAGAGTGTCTTTGCCAAGGCACAGGGAGCCATCTGGGCTCTCCTGTCTGGGTGATGGTGGGGAGCATGGCTGGGATAGTCTGGGGGATCAGTGTAGCACTCCCAATGGAGGGGTGCAATCCTGAGGACTGTTTCCCCACCGGGAGAACAGTGCAGCTCTTCCACAGCTAACCGGGCAAGGGAGGCTGTGTTAGGCAGCTAAGYAAACATTCAGCAAGGAAAAAGTTAAAAAGATCAGGTTTTCTGGTTGTGTGTAAGGTGGGAGTGAGGACCTGCATCATTTTTTGCTGTTTCGTTTTGGGTTTTCTTTCACGTTGTGAGAAGAAAACTGAAGAGGGTCTAGTTGAAAGTTTTTCTCATGCATTCTCTTTCTCSTTCCCCAGCCACTGCTCTTGTCTCTGTGTCTGTGTGGGAGCTTTTTGCTTCTCTCCCACTCCAGATTTCTGCAGAGCACCACCAGTGTGTGCCCTCTGTCTCTCCCTGGGGCATGCAGCATGGCCAGGCTGTGCCTGATGGGTTCCTACGCCTGCCTGGGGCTTTCCAGGCTGTGGAGYGCCCTGTCGAAGCCAGGGGAGGGACTGCAGTTTGTGAGGGCAARGAAATGCTCCCATTCCCCCACTCTATGGTGGTCTCAGTTGATATGATCCTCCTCAGTGCTGAGAAACATCTTGCATCTCCAAAGCTGGGGCGATCTTTGGTCTCCAGCCCTGGGCTCCTCTATGCGGGGCCRTCTGCCTTCCCTGGCCACCCTCCTGAGCCCCAGACAGTGCCTGGGTCCCCTCAGAGCCCAGCGAGGGGGGCACCTCTCTGCCCCTTCCCTGGTGATGCGGGAAATGGCACCAAAAATAAAGGGAAAACAACAAAAGGCCGGACCCCGCCAGTTGGATCATTCGCGGGGATATTTCTGGTTYCCCGTTTGTTTACCTTATAGAAAAGTTAATTGGCTCCTTTTGATCTTACAGTGAAAACCACAAAGGAAATTTTGTTAGACTAGGAGCAAACCGAAGCCTGTGAGTTCCTCCAATATTCATTAAAGCAATTCTGTTCGAGTCTTAATTTAAAGAAAACATTAAACTTTTTCCCCCCCCTTGCTTATTATTAAGAGCCCGCTACGTCCCTAGGCTAAAGCGCTCGCTCCACAAATAACCCTCCCGACAGCTGCCAACTTGGTGCAGTTTATAACCTGCCTTTGGAATATATATATATATGTGCATGTACCTGGTAATACAGAAAGAGCTGTGTTTATAGTGGTATTGTCTTTAAAAAATTCCAAATAGGCAAGTCAAGATTATTAGAAAGTTTAACGGGCTAAAGGAAAACCACTATAAGGTTGGAGAATGCTACTTTATTTTTTAAAATAGGAGTCTTCCCAGTGTACTGAAATTAAAACAATTTTTAATTCCAAGTTTGAGGCAATTAAGCTGAAGATGTGATGAGAAAATATTTCTTTTTTGAGGTTGATTTAATTAGCAGAGCTATATTAGGAAAGCAAGTAATGCAATCTATTTATGGACAGATGTATCTCAACATAATAATGGACAATAAAAATAAATTAGAGAGAATCACAAGACAAAAATAGCTGATGTTTTTCTCAAGTCTCTTTCAGTAATTTCTTGAGGGCAGTAGGTAGAAGATCTCTGCTGCTTGGATTATATTTTTTCAAACAAAATGATTCTCTCATCCCTCTTATGAAATCCCTATTTTTATGAAGATAGTTGAGGRAAAAAACAAATCACCCAGCAGTCATCCTCCCACCCCTCCACTTCATTTGTAACTCTTGTACAGCAGCAAAATGAGTTTAGTGAAAATATGGCTTGTGACAACTGATGACACAAAGCGAACAAACAAATAAGATCTGACCCCACGCTCTGAGGAAACAAAACCTCCACGTTTTAAACAGACAAAAATCTAAAGGACAAACTCAGAGGAAACTTGTGTGCTAAACGCACAGCCCCGATGGTAAAAGAGTACGGCTCGAAGGCAGGGAAATAATGGAGCGGGTTCCTGGAGGATTTTCTTCTTTTCATTGTAAAGCTTAAGTAAACCTGCTGCCCATGCACCCATGCACAGACACACATGGGGACAGAGCCACATGTATTTGTAGCTCGCTGTCTGGACACGCTGCCGTACAAATGCAAACTCTTACAGCGAAAATACGCTGAAGACAAAAAATAAATTGCCACGTTGGAAAGATATTCCTTTGTGATTATCAGAGAATAAAAAAGCAGGGAGTCATTCTGGAAAGGGAATGAATGCGCTGTGCCTAATTGCAACATCATGGTCAAGATATTTTATTTTAATTTTAAAAGGCTACATAAGTATTAGCCAAAGTGTGACAAGTAAGCACTGCTTAAATATGTAACATATTAAAGAGAGTTTTACAGCCTTCTTGTTATGTTTTTCAGTGGTAAATTTTAAATTGACAAATGGGAYATATCAGACATTCAAAAATAAATTGCACTATTTGTCCCCCTTGTTTTAACATGCATGTATAAGAAATATGATGCCGTCAAAATATAGTTTTAAATAATTAAAAGAATAAAAGTGGAACTAAGTTTGATTTTTTTTTTTTTTTTTGGTAGCAGAAACAGACTGTAGGAAACATCCTGGAAGAAGTTACAATTCTTACAAAAATTCTTATGCACTGGCATTTCTAGTTGCCTTTTCCAGACCATGAATAGTTTTCTTATTTAGCCAATATAAAGAAGCCCATGAGCTGTTATGTCAAGTAAARTAAAGGCAGGGTAATATTTTTGACTGGAAAAATGGGAAGGCATTTTTCAATTTTTTTAGTGAAAAAAAAATCATAATAACAACACATAAATGCTGTCTAATAAGAAAAAAATCCTACTTGAAAAACCGTTGGAGATATTCAGATTTATCCTCTCCAAAATATTGTTCTAAACAGCATATTTTTTTCCTATTTTCACCAGCAGGGAAGAAGTTATAGAATTAATGAGAAATAACATTTTTTTTAACATTAGAAGGAACAAGGACAATAAAATTTTCTGCAGGTTGGTGACTAAAATAAGACTATCTGTAGAAGGGAGGGAGAGAGAGAATGAGAGTGTTGAAAAGCACAATCAGGCAGCAAAATACAAGTATCTGTCTTGCCAAATCCAGCTCAGCAGCGTTAAAGCAAATAAGTTACTCAGCAAAGAAAGAAAAGTTTGGACCCTACCTTTGTCAGCTGAAAAGTAATGGGGAACGTCTTCCAATACTGGGAATGACCTGCACTGCCTATACGGTACTCCTTACCTTAAAATCTATACATTTCTAACCAAAACAGCTTGGAGCAATTCACATAAAACAGACCCAAATGTTGCCCATTCCATGTAAAAGATCAGGTTTCTGTCTCAGCTCAGCCTGTGATATCAGACTTGGGCTTTTTTTTTTTTTTTTTTTAAATATGTATTCTTATGTTTCCAATCCTCCAACACACTTTTTTCATCTTGGTAAAGTTTGCTTTTTGGAAAGGGTGCGTGGGAAGGATTTTCAACTTGTCAGGACTCTCTCTTTTCAGTACAATTAAGCTTTCACTTGATCATTTTGAAGGCCAGAATGATTTGCTCTGGTCACCGACTCCTTATTATTAATATTGTTTCAGATACATAAAGTTTACTGCAAGCTGTAAATATGTCAGGTTTTGCCATGGGGTTTACTAATAAAGAACTCTTAGAGGGGGATTATTGATGGGAAAGATAATCTTTTCAATAAGGCTTCCTGCTTTTTTTGTTTCCCTGGGTGAGCGCAGTGCGGGGGCACTCCCCGTGGGGGATGGCCGATCTTCCCTGCTGGAAGCACAAGGATCCCGGGCAGGGCACTCCTGCCTTCCTCCCAGTCTGACTTGGTTCTGTCTTTCTGCAGCATTTTTAATGCCCTATTAATTTTTTCTAATAACCTTTGTTGCTACATTTTTTAATTTGTGACCATTTGTGACCATAAGGAATTGATTGATTGTCAAGTGACACTTCCAAGTTATTTCTGTAGGTGTCACCTTGGGTTAGTGTAGTATATTAAACACAGTGAATACTTTTCTTTCTTTCAAATTATGACCACACAGCTCAGATAATTAGTTCTTTTTTTWAAACAAACAAACAAGAAAGAGGCATATATGTTTGAATTTCTCTTCTGCCAGCATTTCTCTTTCTTCTTTTGAAACATCCTATTATTAAATATGTACATATTTGGCCAAGTCACAATAAGTGTCCGATCAATCATTCTTGATTCACTTTGGTGTTTACTATAATAACAATAAACAATTTTTGGCTCATATGGTGTTAATGTGGCTGTCGTATGGCTGCCCAGAAAACTTGTATGCACATTTATTATTAATTAAATGCATCATTATGAATTGTGAAAGAGAAGAAAAGAGAGAAGAGAAGAGAAGA
>NW_026623234.1:1428849-1444621 GCF_030028575.1 Malurus melanocephalus
AGAGAAGAGAAGAGAAGAGAAGAGAAGAGAAGAGAAGAGAAGAGAAGAGAAGAGAAGAGAAGAGAAGAGAAGAGAAGAGAAGAGAAGAGAAGAGACACATGGAGGGCTGTCTGGTCAGAAGCCTGGTTGGCTTACACAGTATGGGGAAGGAGGGGAAATTAATGGTGAGATAAGGCTCTATTTCTTCAGCTGTCACTTAAAATCCAAAGCTTAAATTTTCCTGTCAGCTATGTAAAATCTACCCAGTACAACTGTCTCTAGATTCTGCATGTCTGTTTGGAGAATTTCTTTATATTCACATAGGATAATGTCACAGACTATAAGGCAAGGGCAGGAATGGTTTTACTGGACACTCTTCCTCTGGTTCCATGCAGTTGATTTGTTGAGAGATGGGGGAATTTTAAAGCTCAGAGAGAAGCTGGAAACCAATTGTCTTTTCCCAAGAATRAGGAATGGGCTAGGAAACAGGCTGCATTGGTATAGGAAGGACTGTAGGGTCCTCAGCGGGTGTATTTAGGAGCCGATGTCTGTTGAGTGGGGAGGCACTGGCAGCCTTTGTTCTCTGCCAGTGGGACAGGAGGGGATGTGAGGGRATGGGGTGATGCAGGGCACCCTGATGCACCTGCACCTGGTGCTCKGGGGGTTTAGCTGCAGGTCAGTGGCCATTTGTGACCCCAGGCATCCCCAGCAGAGCGGAGGCAGCTGAGCAGCCGGTGCTGCCGGAGGAGCGGGGTCAGCTGCAGGAGCAGGAGATGGGACAGAGCTCGCTGAGCGGGATGAATTGGCAGGGGCAGGCATGCAGAGGGCATGGCTGAGCCGTCCGTGATGGAGAGGAGAGTGGGGGGATTGAACTYGGCAGCCAAAAAACCCCAAACCTCAGCTGTCATCGGGATAAAATAATGAATGCCTGAAAACCAGGCTTGGTAAAGCAAGCATGTTCAGGAAAGCCTGTAACCTCATGCTTGCTTTTAAGCCCCACTGCTATCAAATCAGTGCTGTCCTGAGGAATGGCAGATTTAAAAATGTACTTAAGACTTTCCTGGATTCATGGCTCAGGGTGGAGGTGGCTGGTCAGAGCAGCTGCAAGCTGCGGGCGTGGATTTTCTTCACATGGTTGTGGCTGCAGCGGAGCAGAGCTGAGCCTGCTCAGAGTCAGCTYCGAGTTTTGATATATAATTGCAAGCAATTCTCATCTAGGCTCAGGAAAGCTGAACAGGGGCCTTGTTTACTTTACCCTTCTTATTTTTTCCCCTGAAGGCAAGCAACCAGGGTTAGGTTTCAGCCTGGTGGTTGCTTGGGCCAATGACGCAAAGGAACAAGGTCTCGTTTTCGCTGCGATGGTCTCTGGGTACTACAGCCTGACTAATAATGTTAATGAAGTCCCTTAACATAAACACTGCTTTTCTAACACACTCCTCGGGGACATGGAAAATCCCTTGGCTTCAGCTCAGGAAAAGGCTGGGGCAAACAGAGACACACAGAGGGTAAAACACACTGGAGAAAAAAGAACTGACTATTTACAACAGGTATAGATTGTCGTTTAAATGTGATCTTTGCCTTGCCTTGTGCCATTGTTACAGGCAGCAGTGAATCAAACTGATTCAATAGCTTGGCTTCTTTGCATTGCCCTCTTAGTCCTGGTGKTGTTGGGTGCTCTGGTGCTCTCCTGGCACGTGGAGGTGTCTGGCCTTACACCAGAAGGGCATCCTGCTCTTCTAACAAAGAGGAATTGTTTGACAAACAGAGATTGTCTGCTGCTGTCTCGGACCAAACTGCATGTGCTGTTTTCAGTGGAGAGAAAAAGTGGAAATTTTACCAAAAAATGGTAAATCATAGAAGAAGTGTCTTCTGTAAGGATTTCTTAATAAGACCTTCTTTGTTTTGTTAGCAATGGAATGAAAAAATTTACAAGTGTAGAACTAATGCAGTTTATAGAAAGAACATCAGTTAAAAATGAAAGTGAGAGAAAAAAAAATAGCTTCCAATCACTTTGAGGAAGCMTTTGGATCCAGAACAAAACAAAGGCATTTTTTCCATTGTTTCCTCAAAACTTAAAATTTTAGCTTGATGCCAAGCCATCAGTTTAAACTTAGCCCAAATTTCATTTTGGTCTCTGAATTAAAAAAAAAAAAAATCCCCTCACTATTGCAGTGTTAGTACTGAACTAAATGGTCTGCCTTTTAGCTCTTCTAAAGCTAAGAAGAGCTAAAGAACTAGTATTTGCCTCTCTAAATAAAATTCCTCCWGAGGTCTTACCATGTCAGATTTATTCCTCATGCTAGTGAATAATCATTCTCCCCTGGTCAGGTATTGTCATCTCTCAGAGCTTCCTGCTTTGACCTCTTCTGCATATTGACCACAGTGGGGCAAGAATGAATGTCCTTTTTCCACATATGGAAAGGGGGGTTGGTGGTGTAACTACAGTGTCCAGACATGATGGAAGGCACTAATATTTCCCAACAGAGAAGGCAAACTTTTAAATGTGAAAGTCAAATTATTTCCCTGGTCTCATACAAATCACGATGGCCTTTTTTAAAAGGTTTGAAGTCTTGAATATGAAAGGATTGATCAGCAGAGGCTGAATTTGTCTGTCTAGCAGGTACCGTGAGCTCCAGAGGCTGCAGTTTTAAATTTCAAAACAAGTATTTTGAAAAGAACATGATCAAGTACCTAAAGTAGCTAGCTGAAATTAAACCCCGAAGCTAAGGGAAAAAGAATCAGTTTTAGGGCCTTGCTTTAACTTCTGGTGGTCCAACTGACTCACCAATGTTTTAGGTGGTTTCTGTCATACATTGAAGGGACCCCAAGAAAATTCATTGTCATGATAATCAATAAAGATCCTTTTGTGGCTGAAATGTTAGACTTTTGAGGCTTTGAAGCCTGAAATAATTCCTTTATCCGAAGACCTGAGGAACATATCTGGCRTGTCATTTAACACACCTCCTGAAGTAACTTTCATTTTTTGATCCAGGACAAGAGGGTGACAGGACTTCAGGCTGCTTTGAGAAGGTAAGTCCTACATTCCTATGAAAACATTAAAATATAAAAGGGTGACACATTTTAGTGAAAACAATAATGTTTTCTTGCAACAGGCAAAACAAAKAAACACATTCAGACCAACTTGAGCTTTGCGCTTCTAGCAAAATAATTATTAATTATCTGTTCTTGAAATAATAAAATCAGACAGATAATTGTTGAAGGAAGATAATGGACAAGGAAGCTGTGTATCACCGCAAAGCTCAGTGACTCTACAATCAATCACTTTGTGTTAAATCCCCTCCACTGAGGCAGGAATTGGAAGCAGAGTGGCAGGGCCACCTCTGCCCCTCCRTGGCTGTCACAGAGGGGCTGTGATGTGCTGCCAGGCTGCAGAAGCCACACCAGCATCTTCCAAGGGTGGTGCAGAGCCAGGGCAAGGCTGTCAATGCTGAAAGGATGGCTCCAGGCTCTCTGTGCATGGGGCACTGGGATRGCAACCCAGGAAGAGCCTGGGACTGAGGGGGTGGGAAGAGCAGCCAGAAGACATCCCTAGAGGGGATAAATTGGCTGGAAAGCAAAGATGGTAAAGGCATAAAGAAGGTGAATGAGAGCAGGAAGAAAGGCTGGGGGATGAGGTACAGAAAAGAAAGGGGAAAAGTTTAATTGCAATTCAAGCACAGTTTGATTTCTGTGTCTYTTGTCCTTATGAATATTTCTTAATAAATTCAGGAGATATTATTTATTCTTCTTGCACCATTCAAAAGATCTGGTCTAAAATTTTCTGGCTGACAATCAGTGCCTTCCAGAAGCAACAATAAATATCTGAGTGAAAAGGGGTGTCCAGCTTTGGCTTTTCCTGAGCTGCTTCTACTTGTGTGCCTGTTATTTTTGACTGCAGAAATCCTTGTGCTAGATCTGATGAACTATCTGGATGAGCAAACTGGGTGGCGGCTGATGACTACTGCTTCTTAAGAAACTGGGAAAATATAATTTATGGACAATTTTGGGGCTAATTTTCTAAGGAGATTTCTTTTTTCTCCAGACCTCAGGCGGCTGGAATTCAGCCTGTCTTGAAGCATGCTGTTCCTTATTGTTAATTACCTTAGTGCCATCGGGATATTCTTATTATGAACATTAAATCTCCACTTTAGAAGGGAGATAATACCAGCCATTGGAATGGGTGGGAAGGAGTGTCCACAAAATCATACTTATCTGCAGAGAAGGCCTAAGAAGAAGTGAAAATAGGAGCCATAATAATTTCTTAGAAGAGTTGATTACTACATCTACAGGGTGCTTGAAGTTCAAGCCTTGGGCTATTCCAAAGGGATGTCATTGCCCAATGTTGGCATTTCATAAATTCCCTCCCCTCGAGCCGGAGAGGTCACATCTTTGCTTGGTGGTGGGAGGGCACAGACATATTTTTTACAGCCTTGATTGACTAAAGAAAGCCACAGAGTCAGATTGTGGCACAAGGGATGACAAGCCCAACACATTGGAACATTTTGTTCTCAGAACAGGGCAGAAAACATGGCCATGGAAATCGATGCAGTGCTTTGAGAACAAAATGCTTTTTTTTCACAATTTTGGGCCTTACTCCCATGCTGATATCTCTGCAGACCTTAGCCCAGCATCTCTGAGCAGACCTTCTATCATCTGCTGGATTTTCAGCTTCCTTAAGATGTGGGTGATTGTTTTTCAGATAAGACACATAGTGTAGGATGGCTATATTATTACTGTGTTATTTTACCTCTGATCATTTCATTAAAAAGATTATACAGCTTCATCACAAGCTTTTAGGTCATGGGTTACAACAGGAGGAAAATATGCCCTGGCTTGTGGAAGATAATTTGTTTACAAGGGTAAGGGGAAAGGCAGGTGCACCATAGGGAGGCAGCAGACAGATAAAGGGGAGCATCTGGAAGTGGCACAACTTCATGCTTTTAGACTTCATGCGGAAAAAAACTTGATTGGTTTTGTAAGAGATTTTACATCTTTAGAGGTTCTCTAGTTCCATTTTGCTTTTAGGAGAAAAATTATTACTCTCTGTCTGTAGGTGGGGGCAGTTACATAATTTTCAATCCAAATCGCCTTCACAGTTCAGTTTTCTGCCCCAGATGGTGAAGGTTTTGCACATTTTGATTTTCACCTGTGTTTTTCTGGGGACTGAGATGAGACTGAAATACTTGCACTGGTCTCATGCTGTCTTTTGGTGGATTTCATGTGATATTGGCCATGTTGTTTAAGATACTCAAATGTGGATGAACAGGAGAGTTTTGCAATCTACCTCTAAGATGAATTGTGACACTTGGGGCAGTGGGGGAAAGGCATAGAAGGAAGGAAAGAAGTGGAAGTCAAGACAGGTWCTGGGATAGAGTTTCTACATTGTCTGCTGTGGAATTCAGACTCCAGTRTTGTTCAAAACCCACCACTTCATTCTTTAATTCTTGTTTTTTTCTTTCTTTATACTTTAAAACCTAACAAGCCCTTCTACCCCACCTTTTAAAATCTTGGATGTTGATGAAACAGTTGCCTCTTTATTTGGGCTGGGACATAAAYGTTCTGTTTCATTGTAGGCAATTGGGTGTAAAACACGAACTGGTACAGGACAGAGAGCTGAGGGCTGTGTTTCCGGCTGTCCTCAAGCTGCTTCGAGCTCTTTAAGGCACTGCAGCACGTTTGTTCTGCCACTTAACCAGAAGCTTTCCCCAAAATGTGTTTGGCCCCTCCTAACCCAAAAGTTTATAAAACAAGATGATGATCAATGCTCCAATGTTCAGCAGAAATAAACCCAGGATTCCTTTTTCTTCTTACAAGATACCTCTCTCCTTTTTAGTCTCTGCTAGTCTCCATATACAGAATCTAAAAGTGGCGAGGTTTTCTCCCAAGTGTCTTAGGAAGACACACAATCTCTGTGTGACTGATCTTCTGCCCCTTCCACGAAAGGCCCTGGATGTTCTGAAAACCAGAGAAATTTCAGTTCATGCCAAAGGGAAGAGTTTAATGACAGTACTCACTTTGCATCTGAGAAGTTTTTKCATTTTGTCTTTTTACTCCGGTGAATTTGAGGCTTCATAAAGATGTTTCACAGGCAGATTCCTTCCCACTAACCCACCCTTACAGCTAGTGGGATAATGTGTCCTTCCTTCCTTCCTGCCTCCCTTYCTTCCTGCCCATGCCATCCACAGGAAGAGCCTCCCCGTCAGCCCCACCAGTCCTTTCTCTTCCATCTCCTGCTTTCCTGGGGCACAACCTTTGTTCTCTCTCTGCAGTGGAAAAGAGGGGTAGAAAAGACCTTACGGCATAGTTTAGCTATGCTGAATTTTTCTGTTAACTGATACAACATGTTCAAAGCTTTGACTTTGTATAAGCAGATTCATCCAGAGGAAAAGCGCTGTTAGGAAAAAACAATTGTCAAAGATAAAGGAGTCACTTGAAAGTGATCTGGCCAGGGTGTGCTGTGGCTGTCTCCAAGCAAAGGGGAGTCTTTTCGGGTCTGGAGAAAGTTAGCAAAGTGTAGCACTGCGCTGTGGGAGATGGATGCACAACCACATATGTTGATATCTGCTTTTGACAGATTGTTGACCTGAATGGCAAAATTCACATGTGGATAAGAATCATCACTAAGATATTGTGCTTWAAGAGATCCCAGTTTGATTTAAGAGTACCTCTGATGAAAGGACTCACATTTAAACTCTAGCTGCAAACCCAGAAGCTCTGTTAAATTTATCTGGGTTTATGTTTTAGTGACTATCTGCGAATTTGGCAAAAGCTCATCCAAAGGCTCCCAAACGCTCATGAGCCTTTTTGTTGAAGATGTCTAAGTGAAACCTAGAGAATTGGAAAAATTTACACAATTTAATCTTGAACATTGTGGTTCAGCCAAATGCCTCCACCAGGAGAAATGGTGCACAGCTTGGTTACATACGCAGTAGAGATGCCATCTCTGCCCTGGGGAGCTTATGGTCTAGGCTGACACTGGGGGCCCCTCTGCTGTCTGCATTTCAGAGTACTTACTCATGGATAAATATGAATGACAACATTAATTTACCACCCAGGGGTTGGGAAGACAGATCTGATAGTGCTTGTGGGGGGTGGCCCTCTATATTGCAGAAAGCATAAYGTCAAAGAAGGGAAACAAGCTAATCACATCAACACCTACCACAGAGTATCTATTTACTCTAACTCTAGAGACATGGGGGTTCATTAGGGACCATTAGTACTAGGGGGACTATGAGGTGGTATTGATCAGCCTGTCAAATTTTGGTGGTGTCTGTAGAAATGCTCAGGGAATTTAAACAGCTGCAAAAGAAGAAAGCACAGAGGGAGTTTTGTGCATCCCCACGTGATGGGACAAATGCTTTAAGAGAGTCGTGGGGACATCACATTGTCAGACTCCAGGGATGACCGTCTCTGGGTGCAGCAGGACCAACATGTTTAGTTGTGGGCAGTTCTCATGCAAGACCAGCTCATATGCTGCATAGAGTGGAGGCACTTGCTCAGGTGGGAGTATCAGAAGGAGAAGAACCAGAATCRTGAGGAGGAAGATGCAGAGGAGCTGGCATTCACCCTGTAGCTTGAGACGAACTGAGATGGAGGAGCTGCTTTAAAGGACACCCCAGCACTTAGCTTAATGTCTGAATATTACAATTGTGACTTCATCCTTTAGGACAGATTACAGGCAAATTTCCCAAAGTTCCRTAACAATCAATGGAAATAAATATGCATAAGTATAATATGAATATAATGAAAGTAGTGTTTTTGTAGAGGGAAAACAAGTCCTAAATCTAAGAGAGTTCTTTAAAGAGTCWGTAAGCACATGGATAAAGGTGGTCTAGCAGCTCTAAACAATTTAAATTTTCAGAAGAAAAGTTTATGAAGGTTGACTATGAAAATAAACTCTCTTGGGGAATGGGGAAGCTCCTCTCTTAGAATAATAGCACATTAAAGGGAACAGGGAAATAGAATAGGCTGAAATAGTCATCTTTCACAACAGAGGGAGGTTACCCACAGTGTCCTCTGAGAATCCTTCTGGGATTACGGTTCAGGGTATTCAGAAATTATGCTCCACAAAGGCATAAACAGTGAGCTGATAAAACACAGATGATACTGTACTGATCTGGGTAGTCAAACCAAAAACTAAATGGCTACAAATGATTAGTTATAGACTAGGAAACTAAAGGTTGTAAAAGTAACATATCTGGAAAAAGCCAGTCCTGACCATACAGATCCAATAGCAAGCTTTGACTAGTTTATGATCACACCAGACAGTCAGATGTGAGAGCTACCTGAAAACAGTGGCAGTGAGGAAAAAGGAGAGACTATTGTAGGGATGGTCCTATGGGGGATCTGCAGCCTGCTGCTTCAAGGAACAGGTACTTCAAGGAACTGCTTCTCTGGCTGGAGAGAGGGGATGGGGTGGCAGGAGGTGTTGTGCAAAACAGAGAAATGTTCCTTTTCAGAGGGTAACAATCCCATTTATGGGATTTTGGTCCCTCAACTACTTTAGGATCCGATCCAGCTGAGCCCATGCTGCCGGGCTGTAGAAATAATTACTGACCATCTATCTCCTGTTGTGGAGTGGACATTACTAACCTTTTCTTAAAGCAGGAGAATTGCAGAAAATAAAGTTATTTGACTGAGATCTTAGAGGGGATGCAGTAGAGTGGGAATGCTGCACTCCATGGCTCCCAGATTTGGGCCAGAGCACTGGATTTTGTTATGTCCATTCCTCTTTCTTCCTTTTCATGTACAGAGACTGTGGGAATTGCTTGGCAGGAGAATTGACTGAGATGCAAGATACTGACTGGGAGGGGACCTTGGTAGCATTAGTGGTTTCCAGTCGTACAAACAGCTGTGCTGGGAGATCTCTCCAGTTCTGGGAGATCTGGAGCTACAGATGTGTTCTCTGCTCCGCGTGTGCAAGTCCTGAGAGCTGTGCCCGGGCTCTGTGGCTGCAGACATGAGAGAGGGGAAATGAGCACTTCATGTATATAAATAAACCCCTTTGATAGCCATTGCAGTGACATGTGTTTTCATCAGGTTGGAAAAGTAATTCCTAAGACTTTCCTTCTCCCGAGCTAGAATCCTATCCACATCTAGTTCTAGGAATGTGTGGGACAGTTGTGCACAGGGCGGACTTTGGGCTCAGGCAAAGCTGGCAGCTGCCTGCAACACACTCTGTCTGGCACATTCTTTGTCTGTGCAAAAAGACAGGTTTGGAGACCCAAAAATACTGTTGTTTCACTTATGGAAGGAGCTGCACTATGTGTTTATAGGAGTGATGCTGATCCCAGCACCAGTCACTTGTGCCTAACCCCTCGCTTTTCCCGTCCCTGTGACAGCAGAATCAGCCAGCCCTGCACCCCAAAGCACATCCATTTCAGCTCCACTCCTCACCAGCAGAAAAGCCAGGTTTAGCTTCAGCCCAGATCCATGAGTAGGCACAAGCATTTTGGTCAATATTGCCACAAAGCCTTGAGCTCCTGTGTTACAGCTGGGAGGAGCAGCATGGCACATTGAATGAGCYGCAGCACTGTGAATCTCACTCTGGGTTTCCCGGTGATGCCCATCCTCTTTCCCATGCTCTCTTCTCATCCCAGACAAAGCCCAGAGGTGCATTTGAGCCATGTAGTTTAACCCCACACCAGAGAGCTGTGCATGAGCTGTATTCTCAGCAGCAGTGCAGCTGAAATGAGTAACAGGGGAGCAATACCTGGTCCTAATGGAGGGGTCACTGGAGGAACTGTATGGCCAGGAGCTCATAAGCCACCATGGCAACACCCTGTCTGTACTGAGACCCTGCCTAGCTAAGGCATGGCTCACAAAACCAAGATCAAAAAAACAGTTCTCAGCATCTGAGACCTCCCACTTACATCATCAGGTTTGTAAAAATGTATGCATTGTAGTGGAATGCTGTGAGCTGTCTRAGGTGTCTGCAAATCAGGCCACTTSYTGAAGGGCCTTGAAGGTGCMATTGCACCTCTGGACAGCTGAGCTGTTGCTGTTGTTTTCTGGAAAACTGAGCCTGTGTCTAAGTTGTCTAAAACTGTGTCTAACTTCCACACTTGAAGCAAAGCAGGGCAATCTAAAGAGGCAMACCTCTCCTGAAACTTGTCTAGGCAACAGGAGACAGGCATTTTTCTCATGATGTCATTGTCCTGGAAACTTTTGAAAGCACATTGCAAAGGAGGAAGCCTTGTGGGTCTGAACTCCCCATGAGCCTCTCCAAATGGGCCAAGCTTTGATGAAACCAACTCATTATCAAAAGCGGGGAAAAACATGTTGGACGTTGTTTACCACTGAGATCACCCTGGTGGTTCTTCCAGCTGCCTGAGGACATTGGTGAAGACAGAAGGAGGGAGAGATGGAAAGAGAGAAAAAGACTGTTTTGAAGTTTCCATCCTCAAGGTGACATATTTTCTTTCAACTTATTTGTTCTAAAAAATCTCTTGAGAGCCCATCTACTCAAGGCCTCTGGACCTCGGGTTCTGGGCAAGGTTCATCATCTGAAGTTACTTCTGGTGGACTTTGTTTACTTTTGAGCGCGTTTAATGACTTTGCTTTCCCYGTTCATCTTGGCATTGGAGTGAATAACTCTGAATAAAGGAGAATCTATATAATGATTCCCATACAATTCGGGGCAATGCCAAGTTTCAGCTTTCTTGACATTATGGTTCAGGYCCACAAATTTAAGCTCTGTACTGCTAGGAATTGCCACATTCTCATGTTGAAACTCTGAAGGATTTCACAATATATGGAGCCCATCATAACCAGGAATGAGAGATTGTTCCCTGTTTTATACACTAGAAATTATGAGAAATGCAAACAGAATCCTGCCAGAGGTCTCCTGTCATCCTGTAGTTAAAATCTTTTGTTTTCTCTGAGTTGGTTAGAAAACAAGAKCATGATGAGGCTTTTTCCAATTCATTTGTCAATGGTAATCTGAACCACAAGGCGACTCAGAAAGGGCCAGGCCATGGTCCTTTACTCGAAGGAGATTTACTGACWCCAGTGGATTTACTGAGCACATTCTATGTCTGAAGTTATTATCTGTATCCAACCTTCTTTAGAGTGGGGGCTTCCATACTGACCTGTACTCCCAACAAAATCCAAGCTTTTCTCAACAGGTACCTGAGGGGTGAACATTTGAAAGAGAGTCAAAGAATGGAAAATCTGACGAGGGCTCAAAATGTTATCCTTGACAAATTAATGGAAAAAGCAGAATGTTACTTTGGGAGTGGTCATACAAAAACCTACCTAAATAGAGAGGTACAGAAAGCCAAGTGTTAATTTGATTTTTGATTCTGGCTTCTCTCCTCTGGCCATCATCAAAACCAGACAAAYTTGGTTTTAACTATTCCTTGATATGCTGAAAAGGGTTGATCACCAAGCTTCCAGTTCCCAGAATATGTCCCCACTACTTTAGCTTGGAGACCAAGCAACAAGACTTTCAATTGATGGGTTATCTGGCCAACTGGGCTGCTGAAATGAGTAGCACTAATTTATTACCCTTTTGCTGGACTCACGTTGCTTTGGATGTTCATTTCACACACACTCCATGACTTGAGAACACCACTGAGGAACATTTCTTTTAAAAATAAGGCAAGAAATGTTGCAATCATAGAACATATCAAGCTGGAAGGGACCCTTAAGGCTCATCAAGTCCAACTCCCTGCTGTTTTCAGGACTACCAAACACAGCCATGTAAAAGCACAGTCCAGATTTTTGGACTCTGACAGGCAAAGGCTTAGCTACATATCAATTTTTTTTTGATGGTTATGCTCCTTACACTTTGGTATTCAACCATGATGCCCCACAAAACAACCTTTCTTGTGGGATCTAAGTGGTATATTCTCTTTCCACGGGAGGCTGGCTAGGGATTCTACTGTCTTTTTCACTTTCTCTGTATAATTATTTTTAAGCTCTAAATTTTGAGCTACTTCCCTTTAGAATTTTATTTTACTTCAGTCTACATTAGGATAATCACTAGTGCAGCAAGATTTGAAGTTCTTTTGTGTTYAGCCCTGTATAGACACAGGAAGAAGTCAGTCTAAGATGGCAATGTTCAGAATTAGTAAAAAAACTCCCAAGAGTGATATTATACACTAAAAAAAGCTGTCTGAATGATTTTTCTTTGGTTTCTTAAGGCAGAAATTGTATAATAGAAAGTATTTGTTGCTTTTCTGCTCTACAATAATGTCAAGTGTGTTTGTTTACAGGGCAGAATAAAGCTTTGTAAACAATATGGTCTTTATATGCATGAATACAACCTGAAAGATTTTTCCTTAATTTTCCCATTTTCTTTCCCTTTTCCTTTTTCTTTCCTCTCATCCCCCCTCTCCCCTCCTTCCATCCTCCCGCYCCTGCATTTTTACAAAAGCAGTTAACTTAATTTCAGGAGCTTGTGTGGTTTTCATTAGGATTGCAGTCTCTTGAAAAGYCATAAGAACACCCAACAGGAACTGAAATTGATATAAAAGAGGTTGACTCAGATCACCCTCTGCACCCTGCTATCTTGCTTCAGCTTGATTGCTTTTGGGTTGGAAAGTGAAGGAYTGACAATTTCTGGGGAAGAACAGAAGAAAGGAGAGGAAGGAAGGGGAATGAGAGGGAGATGTAAATCAGTTTTCTCCAGTCTATTCTTTTTCTGACCCTGTGTGTTTAGAACTAAGTGCTATGAAGAGTCTGTCACCAGTTTGCTGACTTTTGAGGAAGGATATACTGGATGAGGATGCTCCAGGTAACATGGAGACAGCATGCAGGAACAGAAATGTGGTTATGCATCTTAGGGCATGAAATAAGGACATAATCTGACAGCATTAATCTTGTCAGAATGAGACAACCCATGCAAAACGTGTCACTAAGTCATCTAGGCTAACTAATATTTGCTTCCCCAGTTTGACTGGGAATTAGGCACAGAGTGAAGGATGTGACTGGTCTGGGGAGGGTGTTTATGTCAGCATGTACCAGTACACACACACACATGCATGGGCACACACATGTCCTCTTCAACTGTTGTGTGGGCTGTTTCTTTTGGAAAGGAACATGCCAATTTCCCTGCTTCCCCCAGTCACCCRAAGGCAGGGACATTCCCACTCTAGGCCCATTCTCCAATCCCTGTTGATCAAGGTTTGGGACTGTTGGCTCGGATGACTTTATGTGTGACTGGGTCCAAGCTTTCACACATGTGACCGAGGATGATCGGTCTTCAAATGGCCAGGTGTGCTGGGGATGAGTTAAACATTGCAGGGYTGGTTTGTTTGTTTTTATTCCCAAACCAGAGGGCCACTGGCATTTTATCACATCATTCTTATGAATGGTGTCTGTGTGACCAGACCAGGAGCRTGTGTTTGTGCACGGAGAGGCGGAAGCTGGGTCTGCACAAATGAGTGCTGAACATGGAAAGAGCGTGGCCACGATGGCCTGGAGCAGCACKGCAGAGACACAGCTCTGCTCCTGTGTCCTGGCCCCATGCTGCATTGCATGTGTGCCCACTGCCAGGGACTGAGGCAGGTTGGGGGGCTCTGTGCCGTGCTTCATTGCACATGAAAGCCACAGCCTTGGATGATGCTTCTCTCAACTGGCTCCATTTCAGTCAGAAATTTGCACCCTTAATAAAAACTTGCTTTACCGAACACTGGGTCTGGCCTCAAAGGATACTCAAGCTGCCTGTTTTCRAGTTACAGGGTTACAGATCCAGGCATTTCCACTGTGGAAAAAGTCATTTGAGATGGCGTGTTGTTCCTTCCAAAGTGTGTTAGTCATGGGGAGCGGGCCGCATGTTACCAGAGATCCCTGGCCCATTAAGGCAGAGAAAGAACAAAGTAATCCTTCTCTGCAGAACATACAAAGAAACATTTACYCCACGTTTGCCTCTAATGCTGCAAAAGCACTAAAAAAGAGAGATGAAGGGAGGACATTAAATACTGGGAACAGACCAAATAGGGAGACAAGAAAGGGGAAATGAGATTTCTAAAACCAGCCTGCATCTTCTGTCCAAAGATTTTAGGTTTAAGGATTCTCTGACAGGGCATTATCTTCTTGGTTATTCTTGGTCCCTTAGCAAATCAGGCCTCTAAACAACTCAGATAGCCTTTCCAAATACAGATTGATGTAATTTTAACTGAGCCTGCGATGAGTTGTCACATACCTTTTCTTTGCATCTCCTCACAGACCCGTGCTTTGTAAATCCTCAGGCTGAGWGACAATAAGCATTTCAGGAAAGAGGATTTAGCAGTCTGTGCTAGAAGCCAAAAAACAGCTGCRGAAGAAGTTTCATCTAGTAAAGACTGGAAAAACTGACAATGAAGTGCTTTGATACAGAGACCTTCACTCTGCAGTGTGGTTGTAGGGATGTGTGTGAGAGAGATGCAGGACAGAGGCTCTGCAGAGCCGGTCACCACTGGGGTCCTGCAGCTCTCCAGCAGAGGATGGATGGAAGGATTGCTGTGCTAAGAACGCTGATAGCTGGCATGGCACTTAGAGCTTAAACAGGTATGGCATTTATTCATTTGTCTGTATTAATGGAATTTATTCATTTGTCTGTATTAATTCCTGCAAACCACAGCAGGGCTAATAACCTCTGCACCAGCTGGAGGCATGTCCAGGCCACCTCAAAGGGGACCCTGGTCAGTGCCGTGACACCAGCCAGGTTCATGCCTGTGGGGCCAGGAGTGATCCCATTCAGCCAACAGCTGTGGCCTGGGGAGTTTGGGATGCATCAGTGGTTTTGATTATGTTTGAACTTCCTCTCCTACAATTGACAATTGTCATAGTCTGGAAATGTTTCTTCCTAGCAGTGTACTAGGCAAAAAAAAAGATAAATAAACTAGTTTTTTTGGTTTGTTTTAGTTGCTGCTGGCATCTTAGGGGTCCCAAAGCAGGGGGCATGGAACACAATAGAGGAAAGAACAGACCAGCTTTCAGGGACCAGCTGACCTTTCAGACCTCTTGAGCCTTCACAAAAACCTTGCCAGTTACAAACCAGCTGTGGAATCAGGAACTCCTTGTGACGTCACTGCTGAAAAGTCCTAATTAGATAATTTCCCAAACCATGCAAGTCTCGGGTGCCTCAGCTTCACCTTTAGCCCTGACCAAATCTCCCAATTTAGTGGTTAAAGGTTCATTTCTGTGTCAGGTCAATGGCGTTCTTGAGAAGTCACCTATTGTTCCAAAATGGATTTTGCCGTCTCATRCTATTTCAAGATTCCACCTTCCCTGTGTGCTTCCATGTCTCATCCAGCCCAGCTGCTTTAAGGAGAGCAGCAGCAGGAGTGAACTGTTTTTCACCTTAACCATCCAAGCAAGCCTCACCACCTAAGCAGCTGTGAATACAATCCAGCTCCCCAAAAGGCATTTGGAAATGTTGCAGTATGTTTATATGTATATGCCATTGCAAGGAAGAAGATAACAGCAAATAACACGAATTAAAACCCAGTCTCCTGGCACAAGATCTAGTGCTGTGCTTTAGGAACAGTACCTGTTGAACTATAAGCTTCTGGGTGTGCTTAACACATCTCCAGCAGCAGAGTGRGCCTGTCACATGCCTGTGAAATGGATGGAAAATGCAGCGTGGAAAACTACTCTGGAGACATGCAAGCTTATGACACAAAAGAAGAGAGGATGCCAATTTTGATGAAAGAACCAGGAATGTGCTTCTTGTCAAACAAACATGGAATAGCAAAAGAAAAAGGATTTTCCCTTCCTTCCTTCCTTCCTTCCTTCCTTCCTTCCTTCCTTCCTTCCTTCCTTCCTTCCTTCCTTCCTTCCTTCCTTCCTTCCTTCCTTCCTTCCT
>NW_026623234.1:1444935-1465689 GCF_030028575.1 Malurus melanocephalus
GGTTAAGTCTGAATTTATCAATTTAATTTTAATTCACTTCACTCTAATTTAATATTAATTCAATAAAATATCTGGGTTTATTTMCATCCAAAAAGAACAGAGAATAAGGCTCCTGTTTTAAATCCATGGCCTTGGTTACATAGTGGTGTGAGATGTGTAGTGTATGCTTGCTGTTATGCCAAATTCATTTAAATTCACCCCCAGAAAGCCACAAGGCAAAGAGGAAAGGTAAAACCACTCTGATCACAAAGAGAGCCCTGGGCCTTCATAGGGCACAGGAGTACAAAGTGAGACATGTGATGGCACCATCACAGTGTTTATCTGGGGATTTTCTTTTTAGTGAAAATGAGAAGGSCCTGCCAGATCTCTGTGCTGC
This sequence comes from Malurus melanocephalus, assembly GCF_030028575.1. Taxonomy (NCBI): domain Eukaryota; kingdom Metazoa; phylum Chordata; class Aves; order Passeriformes; family Maluridae; genus Malurus; species Malurus melanocephalus. Next base: position 1,445,312 of record NW_026623234.1, read on the forward strand.
AGGTTAAACGTTTTTCATTTGTTTATTCTTGTCTGCATTCCACTCATTTTTCTGTATGCCCTAAAATATAATTTGAAGTTTATTAGTCACTCTAAGAAAGGTCACGTGGTAGGTTTGGCACGATGTCAGATTTTTCCTGTTCCCCCAAATTATGGCATTTTGTGGTTGACCTGTCTTTTGTGAACCTTTGCTTTTTGTTGCCTGGCTGAGTTCTTGGAGATAAGCAATTCACTTTCTTTTAAAATGACACTCATTCCACTTGTCCACGAATGGATAAAGGGCACAAGGTACAGTTATATTGCTCTAAAATATGGACTTACAGGGCAACCTTTGTCTGGTGGTTCAGTTTATAACTCAAAAAACCTCTTAAAACAAAGATTCCTTTTTCAAAAAGGGGATGTTTGAGATGATCAAATGCCACCTAAACCCAATATGAGTGAGCTGGTGAAAGAGACCAAAGAGGATGAGCCACAGTTGTGCAGAAGAAAGCTCTCTGCAAGAGTGCAACACTGCTGCTGCTGCTGCATCATCTGTGGAGTGTCTGCTTATTCAAAGACAGAGGAGGCTGTGCTGGAGCTCTCCCCAGGAGCCCTCGAGGCAAGCAATTTTCACAAAAGTCTGAATAAGCATGTGAATTTTTGAAGCACTTAGAAAAACTTTCTGCATAACAGTAAATCTTGATCTTTACAGTGGTGCTGTTCCCCCATTATAGCCAGCGGGGTGAGCGTGGGAGGAAAACTCTTCAGTTGCTTTGTCTACCTGAAACTTAAAATAGAGAAATACTGAAATAAATGGTCAGAGACATAATTATACAGAAGTGTGAAAAACTGTGTTTGTATGTGTGTGTGTACATATATACATATGTGTACACATATTGTTATTTGCATTGCTATCACTTTTCTCTTTTCTCCCAAGAAGACAGACTTCTCTTCCAGGCTCCAACTGTAAATTTCCTCAGGCATTGTCTTAATCTTCCCTCGATCTGTCCTCATCGCTGGGATCACTGGGATRGAGGCCTGGAAGCAAAGCATCCAAAACCTCACAGCCAAAGCAAAACAATGTCTCCTTTCCCCAGCCTCCTAATAAGTTCAAGAAGTTATGTGAAACCAAACAAAGYGGTGACCTGGTCACATAGCTGAGCRCTCCAGCCCCCGCGCTGTGCCATGCCGTGGCACGCCGTGCCTCCCCACCAGGGCTGGCAAGCCCTGGGCAACCTGTGGGACATGATGGCAATTGCAGCACTYGTGGGGTGTGGCAGTGAAACCCACGCTCCAGAGGGTGGGCTTGGTGTGAGAGACCCCAGGGACATCAGTCCCTGCCTTGTCCCCGCTCTGCTGCTCCTGGGGTCCAGGCTGGCAGCAGCATCCCTGCCCACCTGCCTGATGGCACACGTGGTGGGGAGGAGCAGTGGCACAGAGTTACTTGAGCTGATGTTCCCATCAGTACTATGAGCCTTGGTTTGCTTTGTGGTTTAAAGAACTTCTAACTGTGCRAAGAAAATCCTTTCAAGCAAGACTGTGTGGTGCTTCCAGACCCCGAAGATCACAAATCTTACAGGAGGAAGTTATTGCCCTTTGTTGTGTCACCCACGTGAGTGGCACACCCAAGRAGACAGAGCTCACTAAGTCATTGCCTCAAAGCTGAACGTCCTTTCATTTATAAACACAGCTCCCAAGGCACGTTGACACCTCAAGGACATGGCACTGCTAACAGCAATGGACCTTTGCTCTGTTTAGCAGAATTATGACTRAAAAGTCTTTTTCTTTTTCCTTTTTTTTTAAACATTCACTTTTMAGAAACGTTCACTTTTAAGCCTTATGTTCAAGGCTTTGCTCCAGCTGCTCTGACCTGCTGATAATTCAAAGCTGATAATTCAAAGCTGGGCCTGAATGTTCATACCAGGGACAAACCAATGAAGAATCACGCCAAGTGACTGCAGAGCAGATGCTGTGGTGTGGTATGGGCCCTGAGACAGCCTCCAGCATGCTGGGCTGCCCTGGGAATGACAGGGTTTGRTGCCTACATGGAAATCAAGGGCCTCTCCAAAATTTCCACCTATTCTGGAGTGCTGTAAGAAAGTGTGTCCTAATAGAACYGACCAGTTTAGGGCCACATTAGGATGAGGAATTTGCTGGGTGGCCAGGCTGCTGGTCCTGCCGTGCCTTGGCTCTGTGTGACACCAGCCCCTTGCCCTCTTCTGGGATGTCTGCACTGCCAGAAACTGTGGGACTGACAATGGCACCGTCACTGTCAACACGTGGGACTCACATCCTTGCCCTGACCTCCCCGAGCATCCCTGTGCTCAGTCACGCAGACCCTCGCGCTGTGGTGTCCTCCTGCCTCCCTGAGAGAGGAGCAAACACTGGCTTGTGAGGCCTAGTTTATGTTAAAAATAGTCCTCGTGCCTGAAGGAATGAATCCTACATTGTTTTTTCACTTTCCTGCTGTGCTGCTATTTTTTTCATCTTGTCCCTCATTAAGTGTCTCCCTGCCGCAGCGTGGGCAGCCTTTACTCCCCAGTTTCCAGCTACGTGGTGTGCTTTATAGATTTTCCCAACTACTGCATGAGGACTTCCAGATGAATTCTTGGCTTGAATGCTGCCTTCAACGGAGCCTGAGAGATTAATTAATCTTTCCAGTAACCTCAGTAGGTGGGTTAGTAGTGGTCAGCGCTGCTGCTCCTGTTGTGYAGAGGACAGGATCAAGTAGCTGGCAGTCTGAGCAGCTTGCCCAAAGCTGTGGCACAAGTCTCAAAGAACGGTTACCAGGCCTGAGTCTCACTTTCTCATTTGGTCTCAAAGATATGGTTTCCTGTGACCTGGGTTTCCTTCAGAATGTCTTCTGTACTGCCTCCAGAGTGSCATGAGGGTGTCTGATATGGGGAGGGACATTTTCCTGGGGGTCTTTGTACTCAGGCTTCATTTTTTTCTTCGCTTGCCTACCACGCAGCCTCAGTCCCCCTTGCTGGGGACAATAATTTTTTGTTATTCATTACAGAACTTAAATTAACTGAAAAAAAAACAACCTCAGACTCTTCCTTAAGAAGCTTTTAATTTAATAGGTGAAATGTCAGGGAAAATCAATGCGAGTCTGTTTCCTCTCTGCTTCATTATGCACTCCATTAAACAGCTTTTATGTTCTGTTTATAGGTTGCTTGTGTGTTTCGTCTTTTTTTGGTTTAATTTTTTTTTTTAATAAAAGAAACATTTTTATATTTATGATGTAAAGCTGAGAACCAGCACTAGAAGAAATGCRTTTGGCTTGAGTAAGGAATCTGAGACCACAAACATCAAGATGTCCCTAGCAAGAGGCTCTGTGGYGGGACACCATGGAGGGGAGGTGGGTGAGGAAATCAAACACGTTCCAGACAATTTGCTGATTGCAAATCTTCAGAGGTATAAAATGTCCCTAAATTGTTATGTCCCCTCTTGCGGTGTTAAGAGAGGTCTGATTGCCCAACCTGGAAGGAGAAAACCACAAGCGACTTGTTAATGTTTCTGTCTGACCCCTACGGTGAGGAGCGAGAGAACGCCTTTTCCAGTCCATAAACACYGCCTGGTTGACTGGAGAGATGTTCTCGCCCGGATGTGGCCAATTTTATAGCCGTGTGAATAAGAAACAGAGCACGCAAAGGAAAGTATTACAGTTTAGGGGTGATAAAACCTAATGCCACCCTGCTCCATTCCTCTACTGCCCCATATTTTCTCAAAATGTCCACTGAGACCCTTTGGCTTTGGTGAGGCTTAGGAGGCAAAGAGGACAGTAAAACAGAATCTGGAGACCAGTAGAGATGTCATCCAGGATGATGTATTTATTTTCTTTGAGTAATGGAAGATAATAGCTCATGACTAGATCATGAGGTTGAGAGTGAAGTTTTTCATTCTTTTTTTCCTTTGATTTACCACAGGATTGCTCAGCAAAGTTATTTTGTTGCTGGATGCCTCAGTTTTTCYGAGTGTAATGTTGGGACAAATCTTGTCTCATTTGGGCTAAGACTATGAAGGTTAATTTACCATTTTTTGTAAAGTGCTTTGTGTCACCAAGGGCCAAAGTGTCCAAGAGAGAATGGACACTGATAAGGGTGCTGTAGTTGCATTGCTAAGCCACCTCCCACACGGCAGGGGCAGCCTCTGCATTTTCACTGCTCTTCCCTTCATTTGCACACACTCTGAAAGCATCTTAAAGCAGTGGTAAAGCCTCCAAAGCTTTCCAGAATAGGAAGACAAGCAAAGGGAAAACATTTTTTAAGTGGGTCTAGTTGGGGAAACTGGACTGTCATCACTCCTCAGTAAACAGATTTCCGAGCAGAGGAGAAGACAGAAATGTTTGGGACTAACTTGAAAATTACATCTAAACCCATCATAGCTCAGACAGCTCCAGCCAGGTGTTTAACTAAGAGATCTCCAGTCAGGGAGAAAAAAGCAATCTCTTATTTCTCCCAAGCATGCAMAGTCTGAAAAGAAACCAAATAATTGGAAAAAAGAATTCACAGATTTCRAGACCAGAACTAGAGATACACAAAACAAATATTTTTTATATGACTGAAATGTATCAAATGGTGGGGTTTTTTTTTTAAAAATATTTGTCAGTTTTACTGAATTGGTAACTCTTACAGAAAATCTAGGGACAAAAACAAACAAAAAAATACATTGTTTGAGAAAAATCKCATTTTGTCACCTGCAGATAGAAAGATCCTGGGTAGCTGCAGCGGGTCTCTTSACCACTAACAAGTAGAGAGGAGAGCAAGAGCCATGGTTTTGAAACTGTCATCCATCAAACAACTRCACATTTTTTAAAGGATTGAAGTTTGGATCATCAGGAAGTACTGAATATCYTCCTGAAAGATAGAAAGTTAGAAAAAGGTATAAACTCCCACATATTCGACTTCATTGTATAAAGTATATTGAAGTGGGGACTTASACAGATTTTCTTGGGATGGCCACCAAAATATTGATGTATGTCTGATTAGGGAGGTTAATCTGTTTGGCATTCATCGCATTTTTATTTTTKATTTTTTTATTAGGTGAAACATTTGCACATGTTGATGAATGGAAAAACACATCAGAAATTGGTCAGGATTAATTAAGCAAATCCAATGGAATATGTCATTCTTTGACTCTTGTCTCCTGGGCCATAMCCAGAGAAGTTTGTCTCTGCCAAAGAAAGGACTGGTTAAATTGGTGATCACGTAACATACTCATTAGGAACTAATACACTTGATTGGTTAAATAATTGGWTGCAAATTAATGCTCTTCCTTCAAGAACACTTCTGCACTCCAGAAGTGCAGAAATTTACAATTTCTGTAATTGTAAATTTAAAACAAAAAAATTTACCATTTTGTTCCATTTTTAAAAAAAGAGAAAGACTACAAAAGGAATATTTTTTTACTTTGCTGCAAATTGTAACTAGAACTTCAATAAAATTAGAATATAATAGTTTTATTTTAAAGTTACTTTATTTGACTCTACATTTGTAAAACTGAAACACTTTACAAATGAATAAAAAAAAAATCAGCTATAGGTTTTTATGTTAAGGCTTTCTGTTGTCCTTACTGATGCTTGTTATTCCTTACCATTGAGCAGAGAGATTAAAAGTAGCTATGATTTCTGATGTGAAAAACAAGAAAAGAATATCCCACCCCAAAATCCTTGACAGGCAACCTTGCTCAGGAGATTAAACGAGAAAAGCTCATTTTCCATAAGATCCATTCATTTTCCATAGTTCTTTTCTATTTTTAAATAGGCCTAGTCCATACCTCCTTGYTTCTGTGTTTTCTTAAATACCAATTAAAAATCCCAGGCTGTGACACCTTCTCATGCATGTTAACCCTGGCAGTTACCCTCCTTTGCAAAACCCTCCTTGCTGTTGGGGGCTCCCATGGGCATTGCTCTGCCTTGTGGAGTGCAGAAACCATCCTTCCCACTGGATAAGGTCCAAAACTCCAAAAGCCTGATTACATGATCTGTCAGGCAAGGTACAGTCCAAATCTAAATAACTTCTCTAATGCCTGAAATGGCTTTGCTCATACACCCCAGAAATATGGAAACACTGGAAGCGACGTTAATTGAATTTTCCCTCCTCCTTCTTTCGTCCTCAAGCCCCACTGCATTTAAAAAAATTCCTTTTTAAAAATAACTATCAGAGCTGGAAATTGAGTTCACATGAAGTGAGTTAAGGATGCGAGTAAACTCCTGATTAAATTTACTTGGGAAAAAAAGAAAGCACCGCCGATGGTGGGAGGCCAGACTAGTTCAAGGCAGCATGGGCTGAGCAGCMAGTGGTGTCTGGCACTGGGGCCGCTGAGCATCACGCCAGCATCACCCATAGCTCTCCCTGAGTAGTGAGCTCTTATCTCCACCTGCAGTATGTGAGACTAAACTAAGGTTTGGATTTCTGTGGGAAGCGGGTTTCCCCCCACCACAGGCTGCGTGCTTTTGCTGGCGTGAGAAGCAGCTTCCTGCCTTTTGATAACCAACACTAGCTGAGGCAAAATTTCTGCCTAGTGTGCATTTCCCAGTGCTTTGTTGCTATGATTGAGGCAATATTCTTTCCATTGCTCCTCTGAGAGACTTTCCAGTGCTTGATACATCTGACTGTTGAAGTGTTGCCTTCAGCATCCTCTAATTACAATTTGAAATTAAGTTGGTTTTTTTTTCTTCCAGCCTGGTTTCTACTGRTCTGCTGCTGGGACAATGTTTTCTGGAGTAATTCATAGCAAATGAGTTTCAGAAGRGTAATGACTAGACAGAGAAGGGTGRTAGAGCAGATTTTGCTCTAAACAGACACATTACTGTATAGGACTTTTCAGTGTTTCCTTTTTAGGATTTTTCAGTGTTTCCTTTGAAATGCAAACAGTGCCTCTGCAACGAAGTCTCATAGGCATTGTACTCTTCTGGGTTATGAACAATTATGAGAGTGGGAGCTCTGTGCCTACCCTTGTGTTGGATCTCAACCATATCTTTCTGATAACCCTGAAGTGCCCAAGTTTTGTGGTTGCCCTTTTCTTCCTTCTGTACATGTACTGCCCAGATGCAATCCTGGTTTCTATGCAGAGCTCAGTCTCACTTCCTGAAATCAGTTAATCCGCTCTCCCCATGGTGTTTGAGAAGGGGCCCTAGACAGGTCAATGAGTATTTCTTAAAGGCTGAAGACAAGCACCCATGTGTGGGATRTATATCCTACAATGGAACTGCACAACTGTAGCCTCCAACTTCCCTAGGGTAACTGGTACTTGCCCTTTTGCACAGGATTAGCTGAAGGCAGAATACCTGCCATGGACAATCTCCCTAAGATGACAAATAGGCAGGAATCGAAAACTTCAAACTGAGAGCACTTCTTGAAACAAAAATGTTTCAGAGCTTTAAGAATGTGCTTTGCTGTTGGACAGCCAAATGGAAAGCAGGCCACATAAATATTTTTTCCCCAAATCCTTGTCCACCTCTTCCCTTTTGTTCTTTCTCTCAGAAACAGAAGAAAACAACSAAACATTTTCAGTAAGCCTGATGGCAAAGTGTTCACGTATTGTGGATTTTAATCCTTTGTTAATCATGGTGCTGCAGCTCCACCTCTCACTTTTCTAATGAATATTTTTTGACATCCAACAGCCTTGCCAGGAGAGACTGCAGGCAGGCTGGCAGCACGGGCAGTAGCCACATCTTCCAATGTAAGGAAAGGGGCCCCAYCCCACTCTGTCCAAAGGAGGACAAAGAGGGTCTGAACATTGACCATGCTTGGAGCTATGGGCCTGTCTTCCCTTGAACTTTCTGTGTCTTTCCAGCTGTCACCAGACATGACACCTCACATGTGAGAAATGTTCTTTGCAAATCAGCCACTTCTGATAAAAAACTATTTTGCACTCCAAATTGTGAGCCAACTCTCCTGGAGCCATGCACTGCATCATCCACCCTGGTGTCATCTTCTCATTCTCTCTGAAAACAGAGAAAAAGATTTTGAATAACATTCTGAATGGCCTAAAAAAAGAACAAAAATCTAATTTTAAAGAGATTATGGTGMGCCTCTTGTAAATTGTGTTCAATAAGAAGAGGACTTAGAACAGGGCCTATAATGGGTCTGAGCGACTGTGCTGGGGAAACAGGTCATTTCCTGGTGGTTAACAGCTAATTTTTTTAACAATCAAAGTGCAGGGATCATGCATATAGGTTTCTAATGGACACCCATGAAATGGTAAGAGGGTTGATGAATACCAGGTGGCCACATTTCACTTTTCTATTGTCAAAAACTCCATTTAACTCAGCAGGCAGCAGGATCCATGACCACCTGAATCTGCATGGAAGTGTATGGGCGGTTTGCAGMCATATACCGTTTATACCTCTTCTCCTGAGAAACAGAAAACATTGATAAATGGCATTAGTGCAGTAGCTCCATTAGAAATGGCACCATCAAAATTATCCAGTCCTGGKACTCAATCCCCGAGTCACCAGAGGTACCACTGTCATTTAACTCTGCAATTGCTGTCTCACTGCATTGCTTTGCTCCCAGAACCAATGAACCAGGAATGCTGACTCCATGGGATCACCTTCAAGGGGTGGCCAGCAAAACTCACTACTGTAGGATCAATAAGGGAAATAAATAAATACATTTGTATGGCTTTTTAYCAAACTCTCTTACCATTCTGTATGCTGTTGACAGTCCTGTTTTTCAGGAAAAATATTGTTTATAAGTTCTATGCACTGTTGTCTGTTATGGCATAGTTTACTATTATTAATATTATTTGTAATCAGATTAAGTTGTGGGGTTTTTTCCCTGACAAGATGTGGTTGTTCCTTGTAAAGAAAGACCTACTTTTCCTACAGCTTCGAAAAGTCCTATTTGCATAAGTTTCTGCTTTATATCAGAATTTWAAAAAAAAGGTTGGAAGACTCCACATAGTATTTTTCACTCAAAATATGGACTAGAGACCCATTCTGAGCCTTTTGCTTACTTTTCCTGGCAGCAATTTCTAACTCGAAAAGGGTTTTGATTGTGAAGTTCAGAGCTGATTCAGGGCTGCAGAGGTCTCATCATTCAGATTTACAGTTTGCAACACGCTTTCCATTTCTACTGGCCATCTCTCTCTCGCATTCAAATTTCACTTGCTTASTGGCAGTCTGGCTTCACATCCTGGAAATGTATCTAGGAGACTTTTCTTAAAAAGCTGTAAAATGTGTCCTTCTCCTTCTGCCACATCATGTAGATTGCTCCCCTTTCCCACGTGGCTCCACATGAATTTCCAGAAGCTTATAGATATACAGTGATACKTAGGTGATGGAAATCCTCATGAGATTTCTGCAGAGTAGAAAAACTCACGCCACAGCTTAAATTTCTTTGGACCAGAAATCTAAAATCAAATTAATTTCTGATGAAAATTATGTGTACAAAACAGCTGATAGGTACAAGACACTGTGCAGTTTCATTATATGGCTCTACATGATAAGTTCTGTGGGGGCTCATGCTGGGCTTTAAATCCACAGTGGTTAAGAGCCTGGCTTCCCAGAGACTGTGAYATTTCCAGATGAGCTGTGCTGCCTTAAGGCTCTTCTCAATGAGTTTCCCTTTTAGAGCTCTTCCCAATGAGTTTTGAGAAAACAAATTAGGTAAAACACGAGATTCTTTTTATAAGGATGTGGAAAGATAAATATCTGGAGAGGTTGTGGGAAGACAAGGAGAGACAGGAAAAATGGAGAAGAGAGAGAAGATCAGCAAGATCCAGGGCAGATGTGGGAATGAAAGACAGATTCTGCTGCGCATGAACAGTAAGGCAGCAATCATCACAGAGCCCATGCTGACTAAGATTTGCTCCTCTGYCTCTCCAATATCCCTCCAGTGAAATKAATTCCTCRYGTTATGTWGCTGTCTCTTGGTCCTTCCTGCTCYTTTTGGTACCACACAGATCACGRTCTAGTGGTTAACACTTAAGATTGGGAGCTGGGCTTCTCGGACTCTGCAGCTTTGTGACTGATACATTGTGCAGCTGTGGGCAAGTTACTTCATCCTKCTGCAGCTTGGGTGCATCGTCTTCAGAGGATAACTGTGCCAACTGCTCTGTTGGGGAATTATGGGCTTAACTAAAGCATCTTTGAAAAGCTATGTCTGATATCTTGGAYGAAGAGCAAATTGGTACTAATGCATATTGCTCCTCATGATGCAATGCAGTTATTAAGAAAAGAYGTTTGCAGGCTCTCAGAAAGGTTGTGGAAATCCTAAGGAAAATTATATAAAGAACGGTCACTCACGGGCATACCAAAGGCTGAGTTATGCTTTTTTCAAATTTGCCACAACTTATGAGGGAAAAAACATGAGGACATCTGATTCCAAACAGAGTTAGGGCATTTCCTATCTCAGAGAAARGGAGCTCAACCAGAGCTCAAGCTCGTGGCCAGAGGGTTTCTCACCCCTGCCTAAGACAAGTCAATCCATAAGCACCCACCGGAAACARTTTTTGCATCTTTATGCAAGAAAAAACAAATTCAATCCAAGAACAGCTGTCAAAATCTTCATGTGCTTGAGCTAAGGATACACGTTCTAGTCCCCATATGCCACCAGTGCTGGAAGTCTGTTTCTCACAGCTGGAAGTTGGGGTTCAGAGAAATACATTTCAACTTAGAAAGAGTCTAATAACAAAATTTTCTCCATGTGTAAGTGATGAAATGAGCCAAATGCAGCTGYCTCCCACAAGCCCTGAAATAACAGCCTCAGCTCCTCTAAACTGTCAGCAATAAAATTATATTTGCTTTGAGCAACACCTTGGAGAATGGAGTGAAATGATTTTTTTGAGGAAATAAACCSTATTTTGCAATATGTATTTACTGTACACACTACCTTCCACTAAGTGGCATGGAGTTATACTAGTATCAGAGAGCTCTGCATTCTTACAGTGTTTTCCTCTGTGTGCCTTGAGCTTTCCTCTATAGTCCCARCTCACAGCTCCTACTCTGCCCTCCCTTTGCCAAGGGGAGACCACACTCGCAGTTTGCAGCTCGGCCAGAGGTTTTCTCACCCTTCTCTAATGCAAGTCATTCCATGGGCACACACAGCCCTACAGATSATCCGTGATGACTGCTGATATAGCATTCAAAGGCTAGGAAGGAAACATTATTTTCCCCTTTTGCTGAGATGTGCCCAAACCTGCAGTCTCTGAGCGTGCCCAGACCCTGGCATGGGCTGTCTCCATGGGTAGCAATTGCAAGTCTGGGCACATTTGTATCACTCTTTCCTGTGGATGTATAGATGTAGATTTGTATAGATGTTTCAGATAAAGAAGCCTGGTGATTGGTCCATCTGTGGTATATTTTGGCATCAAGAGAGCCCCAGATATCCTTTGGTATGAACAGAAAAGCAGGACCAGGCTCAAGACAGCACAAATCTGGTCAAAAAAACCCAAGATCATTAGTCAACAGCATGAYGCTCTTGCACAGCAGAAAAACCTCCCACCAACCTGATTTTGCAATGTGGCAAAATGAATGTTTTACGTGAGGTAATTACCCTGTTGCACTTTTAACTTTGTGGTCAGAGTACCAGACACCACTTTGTAAGGCTTATAGGCATAAGATCTCACCTTATTCTGGGCCATCCTAAATCTGGGCTATATTAGCTGTAAAATTAGGCTCCTGACTACTCCTGAGTTGGGGTTCTTCTATACCCACCAAGGAGTTTCCTTACACAGCATTAGCTGAGAGACATGGATGTGCTGTTAGTAGACTGCTTAGATATGACTTTTGCTTTACACCCACGTGAAGACTCTGTTGTGTTAGGTATTGCACTTGAAGAAATGTGTAGTGAAGAGAGCCCAGAATAGTAAGAGTTAGAAAACACAGCTTGTGGGAAAAAGCGAGGGAACTCCATGTATGACCAGAAAAGAGAGAATAGTGGGGGCGATATGAAAGTTCTCCAGTGTGTAAAGCTGCTTCTGAAAAGGACAGTGATCTTTCATGTTCCCTTTCATGTTCCCTGTTACACTGGGCAGAGGTAGAAATACTGTGTTCAGCTGGCAGTGAATAGGSTGTTTGAAATTGAATTARGCTATTCTAMRCACTCTTAGTTCAGCACTGGGAGAGGCTGTGGGCATTGGGGGTCCTCTGCTTGAAGTGCTCTAAGGAACAGTTAGATGACAGTCCGTCAAGAATAAGTTGGTTTTATCCTAGTTTAGATATGAGGGCTGGGCTAGATGAATTCCTTGCTTTCAGCCCYGCTTTTCCATGTTTTGGTTGACCCCTTAGTTTAAGAATCTGGAAAGCCCCAGAGGCTGGGTTGGCAGAAGAAGAGAGCGCTTCTGGGCTCTATAGACTGCGCTGATTGATTTCYTGCCACTACAGTGTATTTTGTCTCCTTTCTCTGTCCTTTTTCCAATATTCTTTTCTAAATGGCAGARCAAGCAGTCAGTGTGGGTCTGTTTCTCAGGACAGGACTCTCAGAACAACTTTAAAAAGACAGCCTGATGTATCAGCCCATATTGAATATGTGCAAATGCTCACTGCTCCACATAGAGCTACAAAACTGCTTATTAGTAAGTTTGACCAACATTTTCAGTTAAAGTATTTCACTTCTTTGTCACTTTGACAGCTTCAACTGTTTGGTCTCAAATTTTAGGTACAGGGTGTTTGCTTCAAACAGAGTTATTTACAGAAATTTCAGCCAAAATGACATAGTGTTTCTGAGAAGAAGCCTGGAAAAATACATTGTTTGCCTTGTTGCTTCTTCCTTTTTTTTTTTTTTTTTTACAACCTTTTATTTGGAAAGCCTTAGAACCCCTGTGCTTTGGAAGTGCAATCAGCACTTGGCAGAAAAGGTGGCTTTTGTGTTGGGGATGGGCTTTGTCTGTCCCTGTGAAAAACCACTCACATTTGGCCAAGTTATAATACTTAGAACAACCACGTGGAGAGGATCTGTTACTTCTGCCAGTTTAACTCCTGGCACAGCAGCCTGTGTTAGAAAGTCGCCATCTTGATGGCAAACCCTGTAGATGTCCATGGTATGGCTATGTTGACCTGCCTGTACTGTCCCCTAGCTTACTTTAAAACACAGGAAATAAGGCATCCCTGTCCTAAGGAAACATTACCAAGGTTTTCTATCTGATCACTCAGAAAAGTCAGGAAATACCTGGATTAGGTCTTCATGCGCAATGTTACTCCCACCCTTTTGGGCAGTTCATGTGTTACATTCTTGAAGCTCTTTCCCACAGGTCTCCTGCCATGCTCCACCAAACAGGGGAGGCTATCGGCCCCCGGAATCTTGCAGGAGGCAGCAAGGAGGAGATGGCTGAGGCAGGATGAGCAATGGGAAGGCTGGCACTGTACCTGAGGGAGTTGTGAGAGCAGAGRTTTTGTCATCATGGAGGCTAGGTGTCATGGTTTTACTGGTCTGATTTTTGGTGGTGGGGGGATGGGACCAAGAAACCACAAAAATGAGTCCTGTGAGGAAGTTCTAGAAGCTTTCTCCTTCTTCYCCAGCAAAAGGAGCCCTGCCCCCTGTGTTTTAGAGCCAATCCATYATGGTTCTGAGGGTGATGGACAGGCTGCCCATCAGGCCTGGGCCAATTGCRCAGGTTRGTTACACCTCTGTGATGACGTATTGTCTGGTACTTAAGAAGAATTCAAAACAAGATAGGGGCAGCCGCCATGTAGTTTTAGGTTGTTAGTATTTAGTTTTAGTATCATGCACTGGGAAAAAACAGAGCAGGAGGGTGAGGAGATGTAAGAAGAAAATGGAGACTYAAGATCACAGTGAGGAGAAGATGGGATGGRTTGCTGTGCTGTTGCTGTGGTTCTYGARCATGGAGAAAATGAGTTGTTCTCGAAAGGATTGTTTCATCAATGAGAGACCTGTATAGAAAAGGAGAGAGACCTTGCTCTGAGGAAAAAAAAAACCTGGCCTTTGAGGACTGGACTGAACTGATCAGGAGCCAAAAAGGGGGAAAAGGCTTGGCTCCCCCATGACGTTTGAAGCGAGTTGATGCTAAGAAGAAAATGTGTTCTGCGGGGAGGAGGAGATGCCCCCACTCTACGTCTGAAGTAAGTGGATGCTTAGAAGAAKCTGTGTTCTGCTGTGCTGTCTACAGTGAACTGTTTGCTGAAGGYTCCTAGATGTAGGCTCTCATTTTTTGGGGATCCAGCCTGAGACCTTGGGGTYTCAGCTGGGACTGAGGTTGGCAGAAGCCCTGCTATGAACATCTGCAGAGCTGGCTAATGACAAGCAAGAGGAAAAATCAAGACCCAGGCATCTCAATGACAGGATTTAAAATTAATGCTTACCACGGATCTTGTAGACACACTGTTGACCATATGGCTATGTCTATACTGTCAAAGGCCCTGAGGCTGCCTTCAAGACTAGATTCAATTTTCTAAGTTTGCAAGCGTGGCCAGGGGGTCAGGCAGTGCACATGCTGAAGCCAGATGTAGCCTGACGGACCATGCAGGCACTGTTTGAAACAGTCGTGGGGCCTCAGAGGACACCACAGCTTTAGCTGCTTCAGAAACTGCACCCATGGTTGTATAGACAGGGTTTAGGCTTTCAGTTCAACATTTGGAGAATGGAGAAAATACCAACTTGCCTCCTGGGGCTGTAGCAAAAATAGATGAATTAATCTTTATGAGACACTTTGATACTATTGTCATGAGTGCTATAGAAAAGCCCATGAGAAAACAAAATGATGTTGTTTTCAGAGGAGTATTTGAATAGTGCAGTCAGTGAGGCTTGAGGTCACAAGCTGAATAATGAAGGAAAAACAAAACCTTGAATAGCTGTTCCTGTAACGAACAGTATCCCTCCTGAGCACAGTGAGGCAGCCATCCCACTGAAAAAAAGCTTTGTCCTTATGCCACAGAAGGCTGTGTGATGAATAAAGCAAACACATGAGGGAGCCCTCCTAAAGGTGCACAGGTAACTGAACTGGCCTGTGCAGCTTCCACCTCCATGGTTTTGCAACCTCGATTTCACAGGTTTTCGCCCAGACGCAGCTCCCCCCAGACATGTGCATGTATACATTCYTCACGCATCAAAGGTCAGCGGCAATGTGGTTACTAGGCAAATTTTCCCCATTAAAACCTTACCAAAGGCAGATGTTTAGGGGCCTACAGGATTTACAGATTTGCTCTCCAAAGAGCATATTAGGGAAGATGACTGTTGTGTTGGGTCGTAGGCTGTGTTTTCGAAAGCCTCAGTGCCCACCCCAGATTAAAGCAGCATGTTGCTGGAATACTGGGCCTCCAATGAAGATGCCTTTCAACAACGCAAAACCACTAATGAGAAAACATAGGCAGAAGGAGAGCCAGCCCCTGATGGCTGTGTTTCTCAGCTTTGAGAAGCTTCCAGGGCCACTGATGGCACTGGCCTGATGGAGGAGCGGGTCTGAGGAAAACGAAATCTTTGCTCTCAGTGGCCCTGACATTTGTCTGCAAGTTGGGACACAAAAAGAAAGGAAGAAAGAAACAGAACAAGTAAGAGAGAGAAAGAGAGGGAGATATCCAGGTTGGCCACATACCATACATGCAGATAGCATATTGCAGTTTTCCAGGCTAGGGAGACCTCCTCTTCCAAGTGTTCCAGTAATTAACCTCACTTTCTTGGCTGGTGTTAATTTGTTCCAAGTATTTGGGCTTTAGATCTAACCATGGGAATCTCAWTCCCTGCAGAAGTCTTGCCAACTATTACTAGACATTTTACCACACACATGCAGGCCAAAAAAATCTAGGCTAATTACACTGCTTTTTGCAAAGTGAAGTGTATTTGTTGCAAGCTCAATGTCTCCTAATAAAGGAGAGGAGAGGGAGAAAGCGAGGCAACATCTTTAAATGTCTGCCAATGGGAGGAGGAGGAGGCAGGGAGGAATGTGGATCTGCCTTTTGCCRTGTGGTACCTGCAACACAAATCCCTGGCAAGGCTTTAGGAGCCAAGGTGTGGCGATCCACCACATGAAACCAGAGTGGAATGGTGCTACCAGGATTTTCAGCTGTAAATAACCTAGTTCAATTATTTGATACCAGTGGGAGTTCTCTGAGTAAAAAATTAAATAGGGGAATTATTCAAACCAGATGTTGATTTCCCAATACTTTTTTGTTTCTCCCCGTTTCGTGCTGTATGTGCTACCTGTTAAGGRTAGAATGTGTATGGGAGGAAAAACGTGCATTTGAGAGTGTGTGTAGGGGCTGTCTCTGACAGCATGACAAGCAACAAAGTCATACATGACAACACCTACAGCAGAGGAAATAGGTTATGAAAAACCCTATGAATTTTCAAGTCCAAATGCCAGCAGTTTTTTTACCCATTCCACACTGAAGGGGTTTAAAAAGGGCCAATAAGGTAAGAAGGGCTGGAGGGGCAGTCATAATGCCAGAGTGTTGACATTTGGGATATCTTGTCAGGTTAAGTCCTTAACTTTACTGAAATATTTTTTTTTCTGCTTGTTATTAATTTTCTAGCTTTTGAAATTAACAATAAAATGTAATAATACCTAGTACTAACATAAACCCTTTTATCCCTAGACCTCAAAGCAGTTCATAATGGTGAGTCAGTACTATTATCCACAGTTTGAGCCCATCTACAAATAAGTTTCTTCTGGGTCTATCTCTAAATCTGACTTTGTAATCCTTTGCTTAGTGCATTTGAATTTATTTATTTTTTAAGTGGGTAAATGTAAGTTGCTCAGACAAGCTTCTTTGTAACTTCTCTGGGACTGAGGTCATTGAGTCTCAAGCAAAACCAGACATCTTTAGTATTTGGGAAGGCTAGAAAACAGTCAGAAAGTAGCAGGAAGCATTCACCTTTTCCCTACAACAAATCCAAGCTTTCTGACTTGTTCAGTGAAGTGCATGAAATCCTTGCTTCATGAAATAGTTCAAGATTTGGAAATTTGGTCCTGCTGCAAATCTGATCAAACCCGCCTCCCCCCCCCACCCTCCAGGTTAAGCTCTCTATGACACAAAATTCTACAGAAAAATATATTTAGGATCCACTGAAATACTTACAATCGATTTTTGATTTCTGATTTTTTAACTGTTTTCTTGTTCTAAATATAGCATGAACTAGAAAAAAATTACTAGCAAAACTTTGTTTCAAAAAGGAAACTGGGATTTCTCTGGTCCAAAATGTAAAAATATCTCATCTTTTTTACTGGCATTGTTGAAATTCCTTTCCTTCCCCCAGGTTTCTTCTTTGCATAACAACAGCAGTATCAGTTTTATCTCAATGGAAGAGCATATTCTTGCAGGGTGCAATTCCATCAGCTTTCTCTGACTGACATCAGTTGCCAAATTTGCTCCTCTGTGATTTATATTAGAAGAAAGGCTGAGGTTACTCCCCTATAATCTTCATTCTCTTCACATTGAATTGCTCCCCAGAAGAAGGTCAGACACAAGGCTGCTGTAAATTAGCACAGCTCCATTGAAAATAGTGTCACACCAGCTGAGGGTTTGGCTCAAAAGCTGCAGTTATGAAAGGTTAGGAGGAAAGCRCTAAACCTCTTGGATCACATACATTGCCTGCAGAATTTCTTCAACAGTACCCCCACAGTTCTTGTGGATGCTCCCCAGTTCTTCCTCTTTGCCTCTTCCCGCCATTCCAAAAATGTCATACCTTCAGGTAACTGTTTATCTGTATGAATTTTAATGAAGAGGCAGAAATGTTAAATATTTTTYCCCAGATCACAAGCTGGGTGTGAATACCAGGACAATAAAAGTCCTGTCCTGAAGCAGGAATTTGATAAACATCCTGGAATGCATTCACATTGGATATTATCTTTTGAGTAATTCTGCTATTTCTGAAAGTATCCAGCCTCATTTGAACCTTGTCATATATGCAGAGTGAACAGGGGCACGAGGGGCAGAGATGCCCCTTTTTGTACAAAGCATTGTAGGGGAATATCCCCCATAAAGAATGTGTCTCCAAACTCCAGTGTCTGGGAAAGGCAAAGCCCAAGCCTCGTGGGATGCTCAGGTGAGCAGCTGCTCACTGCTGCCGTGTCCCACCTTGGAAAAAGAAGGCCAGAAGATTATATTGGGGAGAAACAGARATCCTGTGCACACACAGCAGAGAAATTATTATAGTGAGACAACTCTGGGACAACTGAACAAGTTTTTGGCTTCCCTCAGGGCCATCAAATGGTGAGTGCAASCCTCTGGAGCCTTGTTCGGCTGAGCTGAGATGAGAGGAATTTTTCAACACCCAAAGCTGGATCAAACCCTTCTTCCTGCCTCTAGTTCATAAAGCTTTTTAACTTTTCAAGGGGAGAAAAAGTGATCCCAGATGTACAGCCCTAATTACATACTTAGATGAAATTGGATTAAGGTGCCTGCTGCCTGTCCTTTTCCTCTGAAGATGTCTGGGACTGGCGAGGGATTCTGGGCTGCTGGTGCCGGGGCACAGACAAGAGGGATCTGATCCAGCATTGGACTCAAAGAAAACTCCACCAAATGCTTCTCTATGACTCAGGATGTGCTTGCAATCATTAGGGACATTATCTTGACTATAGAGTAGATTTGCACTATTTTTCTAAAATTTGTGCTTCTCCCCCATGAAGCTATGTGTGGGCATGGAGGAAGGATCTGCAAGAATCTTCCAAGTAAGAAAAAAAAGAAGTAACAGTTAGCAGGGCACACTATGCATCAGTAATTTTAATGTGTTTAACATATGTCTAGTTATTTTCATTTCCACTAAATCAGACCAATGTTATATATCTCTATCGTGCCTGCCTCACACCCATGTGCAACACATCTTGGTTTGCATACGTGAAGGACATGGAAGCTGTGTTTCCTTGCTGTAAGCGAATGGCAAGTCATCGTGGGGCTGCTCAGTGGAAGCCCATGGCTCCCTGGGGACTGTGAGGTTGTGGACAGCAGGAGGACATCCAGGAGCCACATGGATCTGATGTGGGTCTGGTGAACAGGCAGTGCTGGGGTCTCCCTGCCCATTCACATCCGGATGGTATTAGCAGGGCACAAATCAGTCTGCTCCATGCTCCCTGTCTGAACAGGATTTTCTCAAAATGAATATTTATGGTGTTTTCATATTTCAGATAAACCCCTCGAGTCTCATAATGCTGTTTGAATCTAAATGAGGCTGATGGCTGCGGCACAGTGCCCTACCACAAAAACCAACTCTTGCAAATCTGACCCAGTGTATAGAGGTTTAAAGCTAAAACAGTGCAGAAACTGGAATTATCCAGTGGTCAGTGCCAGACCAGCGTGTTGATGGGCCCCCTATAGAAACATGGGCTGAAGTACACAGCTTCAGGTAGGTGACCTCAAGGTCAGTTGTCACTTGTCAGTTCCTTGAACATAGAAATAACTTCTCCTCTCATTTCCTAGTCACTTGTTTGAATATATATTTATATATYCTATACTGAAGGAAAGTGAGACTTTGGCTTAGAGAAGCTGTTGCTAGAAATTATGTGTTGTGATGGCTTCTTAATATTGCTTTGGTGTTGGTTTTCACACTGTTTTAAGCACACAACTGTAAAAAATGCCTCTTTGGAGTAAATTGTCAAAGCAGAGATAGAGGCAGAGGGGTGAATAGCTTTATTGAAACACAATCTAAAGTTCACAGAATTAGAGTTTGAAGTGGGTTTTTGTGAGTGGGTGGAGATCTAGTCTTGCAACCTGCAGAAGTTCATGGAACTTGTAGCCTGGAAACAGCTCCAAGTGAGATAAATTCAAGYCTTTGAATGTTGCAGTGCCATCAAACACATCCCTGTGGCAGCTGTGACTTCAAATAACCTTTTGCGGMAGGAACAATAATTCCCATCTGGACAAGTATTCTGTTTTATTGAAACTATTTGGCTAGCAGTGTAAGGGACAAAAGATAGTCCTGAGAGCCTGAAGACACATAGCTGGTGGCAATAGAATAGCGATAGAAATTCAAGAGGTTCTGAGTTTCCAGAATKAAACAAAATGAGGCTGAAAGGGACCTCTGAAAATCATTTAGGACTGTGTTTCTTAGCTTAGGATCAGGCAAAAAACTGCTGATCTGAAAGGCATTACAAGGCATTTCACAAAACCATTGGGGGAAATAAACCTTCCTCCATCCTGATRTTCTCTGGCATCTGAAAAAGCAAGCAAAAGCATTACAAATCGTTAAGCAAACTCTTAAAGGTCAGTCTAATTTGTATTTGGTTGGAAATGGGAACCACTGTGGCTCATGAACTTTTTTCTGGAAGTTTCATTGAGCTAAAAGCCACCAATCTAGCCCAGTCTCCTGCCAGGCTTCAACACCAGCCCACCCAGTCATTTCCTTTTGACCTTCTCCAGTTGTAGGCCCCTTCTGTAAACCCTCTCTGGATTCAGCTGCCTGTGAGCCAAGGAGCAGARTCCTGCTCTGATATGACTCAGCTTCATAACCTTGATTCAGGCTGCTGAGGAAGAGCTGTGGGAAAGTCTGTAGAGATAGGAAA
>NW_026623234.1:1465900-1475811 GCF_030028575.1 Malurus melanocephalus
CCAACAACTAACCAATCAAACAAACAAAAGAAACCCACAAAAACCCCCAAATCCAACAAAGTAGCAAAGAAGACGAGACCCTATGGAGGCTTGTGAGGAATTGCAGTGTCCTTGTGTGGAGAAGCCAATGTTGTTGCTGCCAGTGAAGTCAGGGGAAGATGAGAATGGAGCAACGGGAGGAGTTAGTTCCCAGGAGCTGCAGAGGCCAACCCAGCCRCTCCCTACTGGAGCCTGACTGGTCAGACAGGACTCTGGGTGCCCCATCAGGGTGATGGGCACACTGATGCTTACCCTAATGGATTATCAAACCCCAGCTATCTATTCTGTGAGTGAATARATTATTGTGTCACATCGCAAGGTGTGCATATTCTACTATATTCTGATGCTCAGAAAGTTGACCTCAAGGAAGAGCTGTCATGAGGTGTCTCTATTTGGCAGTGGGAGAAGAGAAAGTGATAGGTCTGATGGGCTGAGCTCCCAGTGGGCATCAAAGCTGAGCATCAACCCCAGCACCCAGAGTGTGAACTTTGGGAAGTGGGAAGTGTGGTGCCAGCACTCTGCTCTCCATATGGTTCCCAGCCTCCAGGAGCAGAGCACAGGATAACTGTGAACACCCARTGGATTTGTCAGAGCTTCCCCACCTCAGAGGGGTGCATTGTGAAAATTAATCAGTTTGTGTTTGACTTTTTGACTTGGCACTCCCTCAATAACTTCTTCACACACAAACCCACAATAAACTAATTAGGCCTATTTCTTTGACAGKCTGTTAAAGAAGAAAGAGAAGAAGGATGTGTCTAAACTGCTTGAAATACAATATTGAATATATATGCCAACAAAAGGCATCAGTAGCTCTTTAAATCCCTTCATTCTGAAGCTGTGATGAACAGAAATAGCAAATGAATGGTTTCCAGAAATCATGGATGTAGTTCTTGTTGCTATTTGGCTTTTGTTTAAGGGATAAGGAAAGCTGAAAGAGGAGGGAGAGCTACGAAAGAATTAGTTCCAAAGAAAGGAAGTATGTTAAACATATTTTGAAATAACTTATTCAATTTGAAAAATAGGGTAATACAGGCTATGCTCACAGCTCAATTTATGTATATAAATATATATACATGTATATTGTGCAGAACACAAAATATTTCCATCTGGAGCATTGGGTATTGTCTTGCACAAAAGGCTTCTACTTGAGTCATTAATAGTATATTTTATTAAAGGAAAATTGGCTTCAAAAGTGACTGGGAATTGTGGGAATAAAATTGGGATGAAAGTAATTATCCCCCTACCCTGTCTTTTCCCTTGTGTTCATTTTTCTGTTCCAGACACAGACGACAACAACAGCTCCTCTGTCTTCTGTTCCTTCCATGTTTGATCTTCTGCCTGCGCTTTCTTCTGCTGGGTCCTGGAGCCTGTAGGAATGAGGGTATTGTGTCCATATTGCATGTGATGACATGTGTTTGAACAAGCACCAGGGCAGCCTGGCAAGAAGAGCTTGAAATCCAGTAGGACTAAACAGCAGGCCAGGTTCCTGCTGAGGAACAGCTTGGCAGCTTCTTTAAAACCCTTTGGGGATAAAAGAAGCAGGAAGAAAAACCTGAACCTGCTGTAGCACCTGATTTTTTCTTCTTCTTAGAGGCTTAAGGAGGTCAGGGACAAAACAGGGTTGAGCATGTAAGCCGGGTCAGGGGCTTCAGCACATTAGTAAAAAACTGCATACAAAGGCATTTCCTGATATGGGGAAGCAACCTGGGAATCCCCACATCAAGATGGATGTGCTGAATACCAAAGAATGGTGGATCACCCAAATGTCTTTGCAAAGAAATGGAAAACAATGAGGTAGCAATGAGGGTTCTCCTGGGCAAGACATTTTGTGTTGAGCTTTTATGGTTCATTTTGGCCACTYGGCCCAGGAGATGGCTAGCACATCTGAAAAGCCATTGCCTTTAGAATTCAAGGASAAACTGAGTGCAGTTCTTGGGTGGTAGAAGGTGGTTGAATAATTAACTTGGAAAAGCTACAGAATGTTTTGTTTTTAACACAGCTAGCCCCCTTTTTAATCAATATAATAACTTACGGAGAGAAGTATCTTTCCAAAATGTCTACCCCATAGATTACTGGTCCTTGCTCAGAGGGCTGGTCATGAATTCTTGATGAAGGTGGCTTTCATTTTACCCCAGAAAACATTGTGTGTCATAATTGAGGCAATAATTAATGCTTACTGGCAATGCTGGATACTGGCTTATAAAAAAACTATAAACCAATGGAGCATAATCTTATGTGGAAAAGACTATTTGGCTCAGCAAAAAGTTGGGAGSAGAAAAAGGGAGTGAAAGAAAAAGGAAGAGTTCAACAGAGACCGTGACTCTTACACAAGGCTTAAACTGAGAAGGAAGTGGGAAAACTTACTTTTTCTYTTGTTAGAATATTCCAGTCAGTTAATATCAGGTCAGGACAAAAGGTCAGGGATTTTCCCGTTGTTAAACATTGCAGTTGGAGCACAGTACCATAGCTGGGGGGAATACACAACAAGTATTCCAAGAAAAAACAATCCACTCACAAAATTAAGTAACAAACAAACAAACAGAGTGTGTGCTGGTTTAAGTGTCAGTGTGTATGTCACTGTCTCTGCACTAAGGGTTATTTTTATTCACAGCACAGTAGTACTCAAAAGATCATAACTGAGATCAAGATCCAATTTCTCTTGSTGCTATACAGAGGCAGAGTCAGAATTATCCTTTGCTTGAAACAAATGCTCCAGCCACAGTGTGTGAAGAGGCCCTTAATTATCTCCCTTTTATAGGTGGATGAAAAGAGGCAGAAAGGCACCGTAGGCCTGATTAGAGAAGAAATCAATAAACATTTAGGAATCAAATCTCTCCTTGTGTGATTGGCCTAGGTTTAAACAGCAAGCCTATGGCAAAGCTGAGTATTGAATCCAGACCCCCAGGATACTCAGCCAGAGCATTTTCCAAAACCCAGCTTTATATGTGTGTGCACAAACCACTGTAAACTGTAAATGAACTCTCATTATGTCAATTAATTTTTTCTTAATTAAACAGATCTTCCACAAACATATGTGAGATGTTAGCTCCTTTTCTGTATGGAAGAGCAGACAGACAGCTATATGCACAGAGGAATGGGCTGGTGATTGACTTTAGGAGCATAATCACTCATCCAAAATACAGCAGCCCAGTTCACAAGAGCAGTCTGTGCAGYGACAACTGTGTCCTCTTTTGACTCTCTATGCACGGGACTGCCTGACAATCTATTGCAGCCAGGATAGTAATATGAGATCCTGACTATTGAGCAACATGAGCTCTTTCTCTACAATATAAAATAGAAGCTGATAAAATGCAGCAGGCAGTCACTTGCATCCATGGGCTACTTACAGCCAATTGGCGCCTTGTCTGCAAAGGAATTTTGCAATTGTCACCAGCCTGGCAGAATCAGCCAGTTGTTCCATGGCCAGATTTGTCAGCCAAAGATGGAGTCGGTAATTTAGACAGTCTGGAACACTCCGTGGCTGTARTCTTACTCCATACCATCCCTTGAGCTGGGAAATACTTCCAGGTGTCTATTCCAGAATCTTCTTGTTGTGAAAGTGAATGAGAGTTTGTTTTAGAGGGTGTYGGGAGAGACTAACAATTTGAATTTGCTGTCTTGTCTCCCCTTAATGACCCACTCCTGTAGATGAATGAAGTTGCTCCTGGAATGAAACTTGGATACAATCTGTTACAAATGATGAGAGTTATGGRGATGACAGTTGGGTTAAAGATCTACTTATATTATTTATGGGTTAAAACCAATAAAAAAATTGATTAAAAATGTAATCTTTGGTCTGAACATTGACACTTTAGAATTAAGATGAAGACCTAAATTTCAGATTTTATGAACTGAATCAAATTCCCCTATCTGTTCTCCTCTGAACTCATGGAGAGCTAATCAGCCCCCAGAAAGGATGAAGCCTTAAGCCATAAAGTCAAGACCGCTCCTGGTACCTAAAGAAGAAAGTCCATGTTCATTTTAAGAACCACTCACTTAGCTGCAGTGAAGGGTTGTTTTCASTGTGATTTACACTCAGCAAATATATCTGAAGTTGACACCATCAGACAAGCACTTGAATCATGAGCAAAAACACACCAGCATCTCATGATCTATGTAACTTTGCACATAAACTTTGCTATAGGAAAAAAATAATAAAGCCTGCATGTCTCTCTACTGAGCTCATGTGTGGGTATACAGTAAAAAGGACACAAAAATCTCCAAAGTGGAATTCTCCTAAGAAAAATGTAAGAATGGGTCTCATGCTGGCACATAGTCGGAGTTTAGGTGCCAGACTGCTGTTGTTTATAAATGTGAAAGCCAGACTCCTTCAAAAGTGGTGGTAACCATGCTCATCTGCTAGTGAAGGTAAAGCTGAAGGTTGGTGATTTGAAGTTTTCCCTTGTGYTAGGTACTAAAGAAAGGAAAAAAAAATCAAACATTATATACATTTCATATTGGATTAAAATAGATGTTAGAAACTATTTTCTTCATCAACAAATAACTATAAATAMAAGAAATTGAGAGAAGCTTTTCAGAAATCTCCATCTGGCTGATTCCATCCTTCTCTCTTCCTTTCTGACCTTTCCCATACTATGTTCAATGAACCTTCTCGTTTCTTGGTTTGGAAACATCTTCCCACAAGAGTTGCTTTTTTTTTAAACTCCAAGATAAAAATGAAGCACTCACTAAAACTTCAGTGTAACTCCTCTTCTCAACTGATTTCAAAGAAAATATTCTGTGCAGATCTCCTTAAATGAACTGTCAACAAAGTAGGCTCCGGGCAGCCAGAATTCAGAAAAGTCACCCAGTGTGCTGACTGGGGAGTAGAAAAACAAACCAGGGAGTTGTTCCCCCAAAAGAAGAGGAGAGAACCTTGTCCCACTGGAGCAGCTCTGAGCACTGAAGGTCTCCCCTCATGCCTGGCTGAGGAATCCAACCCCTCACCTCTCTAACTTCGCCCTTGGAAAGGTTATCTTGGAATCAGAAATGTTGCATTGCGTGACTTGGATCCATTGTTTATAGAATCGTCTAACCGACTTCATATGTATCTGGTCCAGGGAAACTGATGTTATTAAAACACAACACTGAGACATTGAGCTCTGATAGCAGTTCAACATGAACAAATAAAGCAAGAGTTTTCCCCAAAGTAAAGCAAAGCAAGGATCCCGGCCTTCGTGTGAACTGCAGGGATGAAAGGAGGATGTGATACCATCATTTGAACATTGACCTTTTCACTGTTGTTTCTTTTTCCAGCTCTGAGCCCCAGTCCTGGGTCTCTCCCACTCTCTTTTATCCCCTCAATCCAACTCCTAGCAAACCCCTGGAGCAGGTAAGCTATGAGCTGAGAAGGTTTTTCTCATGTTTTGACTCTTTATTGCTTTTGCAGCCTGGTCAGAGAAGTGTCTGGATTTTWAGTTGTGACCTTTAACCCTCAGTATCAACTCTGCTTGCAGCTTGCATACAGCAATGGATGAAATGGGCATATGAACAGAAAGGTAAAAACACTCACTGCATGGCTGTATTTGTGAAGCATTGATAGCTCATCAGAAACATCTGACTGTTTTTTTTTTCATACACTTTGCTCAATATTAATATCAGAATTTCTAGATCTCTGGTATGCCTGRTTACTATGGAATAAACTCACTGAAGTTTCTCATAGTCCTGTCATTGGTTACAGAAGCCTCTAAGATTAGGCATTGCAAACACCAGGGAAAACTCACTGTAAATCCTTAAAATGTTGTATGCTCTTTTCTAGAGAAATACTGCCCCTGGAGCTGTACCAGAAAGTGAAGAAAGTTTGATATTCCACAGAGAGGTGCACAACTGTTAAGTGAGAACTTCTTTATGACGGAAGAATTTAGTTTGATAAGATTAATTAACTCACATATATCTAGGAGCTTTCATCCAGAGATCACAGAGCTCTTACAAATGGAGGGAAAAGGAAATACTTTGGCTATTTCAGAAATCAGTGGAAAGAAGCCAGCTTTGGGATGTAATATTTTTTCTAACAATGCACAAAAGGAGTAAATAAAAGCCTTTACTTTGCCTGCACTGCAGAAGAAATTTCAACAGCAGCAATATGCATCAGAGCAGCTAATACCCTTGTTCTCATGAAAAAATCCCACCATAWCATAGAAAGCACAGATTTTTGCCTCCAAGTCAATATATTGTCACTAGGTTGTAGAGGAGGTTRGCAAGAGGCTGAGGCTATCAGAGGGAATGGCAGCACAGTTTTCTTTGTGGCAGCTGAACACTGGTACTCAGGACTGCTCTTTATCCCCATACCACTCTAAACCAAACCAAGCATCAACTCAGACTGAAGAGAAAATGGAAACTTTCCAYGTYAGAGTCCCCTGGGCTGAATAATGAWGGGGAGAAATCTTTCTGTATTTTTGGRTCCATGCTACAATATAGCTGAGGTACAGGGCAAGGGGAGAACAAGGAAACCCACCATTAARTGTATTTCATGCCCAAGAGAGAAGCAGACTAGCATAGGTGAAAAYACTTAATTTTCTCTTAGGAACAGAAGCTATTCTGAAAACTCAGCTTGCTTTTGTGCTCAAAACCAGATGGATTGTAATGGTAATAAAAGAATTAAATCTTTATCATCTGGCAGCAAAGCCAAGAGGAGAAGAAAAACTAAGCTCAAAGGGTTTGAAAAGGACTCCGCATTCCCCATAGAGGAAACAGATGTAAATCTGGCAAGTGGTCATTTGGAGATYCGAGATCTGTGGGTTGAAATGAGGTCTGGGTTATTCAGTCATTTTATTGTCAAGCTCAATGGAAATTGTCATTTTAATGTGCAAAAGATTGCAGTCCTGGAATGTCTGGAGGTCCTTCCGCACCACCAAGGGTTATCAGAGCTCACAGAGTGACTACTTTGCAAACTTGTTTGTGTTATGCTATGACAAGTTTTTGAACTTTCCTGTTGCTGGCTGATGCACGTGTGAAAGACAGATGTCAAGGTTTGATATTGGTGAAGCTGCAAATGCTTTGATCCTATCTCAGCATTTATGAGGAAGTTTCACAATCCCATTGAGAGAAAAAAAGAACATCTCATCATTTTAATAAAAGAAAAAGTATGATGGAAATATGTACGGTGTRGAAAATCTTTAAGGCAAATCCATATTCTTCTTAAACTCACTGCACCAAGCCTGCAACATCTTTATTAAGCAAATCTTCTTAGTTTCTTCAAATGTACTGTAATAATTACTTGTTCTCACAGAAACATATATCTTGTTCTCACAGAAACAAACTAGCTTTCCCTGAACTATTTTTGCCTTAATGCTGTTGTGCCTTTGTGCTGCTCCAATAATGTAGAAGGATAATTCTTGCGTCCCTTGCAGGAGAGAATTAGGAATTCCAAATAATGCTGATTTAGTTGATGAGGTTAGTGGGATTGAGATACAAATTTCTTCATGTGCTTACAAAATGTCAGTTCTTCACCATACCATTAAYATTTATAACCATTACTGTAAGTTTCCTTGTTCTTGCAGCGCATCTTTACACTGAAAGGATGCTGGGCTGGCAGAGTTTTGGGCTGCCCATGCCTGGCTACTCTGTCATTTTTCTTGTAAGTGCTTGGTAAGTGCTGCATGAGAGCTGCTGGTTATCCAACAGCACTGCAAGATTTCTTAATAGGTTCCTAGACTCCTGTGGGGCTGTGGCAATTCAGAGACTGCAAACAGTTAATCCAGCTCCCCTTCACTCCCTGCCCCTGACTGAGAAGTCTCCCAGGAAGAGTATACACAGTATATACACACAATGCTCACACAGAGCCAAGTACCTGCACCATATTCCAATTATGAACACTCTGCCTGTACAATAAAGCTTAGGAAAAACAAAAGCATTGCTTGAGTCCCATTTCAACCCTCTGAACAAAGCAACAGACTGGCTTCTACTGCTTCAAGGTAGTATCAGACTTCATTCCTYGACCTGTGTGTCTGCAGTGGGCCCTTATATAGATGTGCAGGAAGTCAAAGGGAAACTGATGAAGAGTACACAGCAAAGGCAAAAGCATTCCTGGATGTACGATAATACAAGGGATTCCAGTCTGGCAATAGCTTTGGCTTCACATGCTGGTGAAACAATTGTTCTGTAAATGCTCTTGAAAAGTCCACATGTTCCAGAGAAAAGGATTGCTTCTGCTGATGTTTCCTGGGCCTCTGGGAAAGGATGTCTGGGCACCAGCCATGGACAGGCTCTGCCCTTTTGTCCCGAGGTCAGGAAGCTCTCTGATACCTCTGCACRTCTACAACCCACAGGAAAAACCAAACAGAGACTTAGTCAACCAAAATGTATCCCTTGGATTTTCACTTTGGTTTTGTATCATTGAACTGTGGAGAATCCCGAACATCTTCTGCTGGAGATGCCAAAAGAGGGTAGGATGAAGAGCTGATGAAACCATTGTTTCTCCTCAGAGTTCTGGTCTTCAGACCAGAAGAGACTTTGAAATTAGCCCTTTCCTGGAACTAAAATGGTTCTGACAAAACCGAAGCTTTCTAAGGGGTGCTGTSTTTCTTCAGAAAATGCCCCTTGAGSTCCTCCTCAGGAAGGCAGCTGTTAGATAAAGAAGGCTGAGGAAGGTACAGGAAGAAGAGATGGTGCTGTTCTTCCTTTGGCTCATGGGGCAAACCAGTCCTCTCATGGCACCAGCTCCTGTCTTGCATGCTGTGTGGCAGTGGGGACACTCAGCAGCAGACAGACCTCTGTTCCCATCAACATTAGGCTCAGAGCTCTCCAGCGACTCACAGTATTAAATATCCTCCTCAGGCTATTCCATCAGGGCAAACAGTGGGTGGTGAAGCAAAACCAACAGTTGCAATGTTAAAATTATATCAGACAATTTCGGTGTAAACCGTAGGCTCTCCCCATCCCCTTACCCTGCACATCACTTCAAAATTGCTTTTGTCAGTCAAACCTTGTTTTTTTTTAAATATTCATGCTTTTCCCTCTTTGACCTGGTTATCTTGGCACTCAAGGCACAATTGCAAGCCAAGGTAACTAAGTGTAATCCATGGATCAATGCACCACTCTCATGTGTCAAGCTTCAGAGAAAAAAAAAAGAGGTGTGAGAGGAAATGTATTGAATACGCATTTTAAAACATGTATTTTTGAAAATTCTATTTTATTAAACAAAATGATCTCTGAGGAAGAGTTGGTGAGAGGAAGGGCAATTTTTTTCCCTAACAAGTGAAGGTGTTACCAAAGTATTTTGTTATCTGCTATTATAAAGATGCAATTAGAATTCTCYGTAAGGAAAGACCTCGTGAAGGTGTTGACACACTGTTGGCCCAGCAGATGATCTTCCATCAGTGCTGCCATCCATCCCATCATCCATGGAATTTCACCTGACCTATCCAAGAAGCTGAGGCTGCAGAGAGGGCTGGATGCTCAAAATGAGCAGAGAGAAACTCGGGGGAGGACAAGATGATAAGTGAGCCTGACTGAGCTTCTTCATGATTGGTTTCACTCATTCAAAGGGCAGTCATGGATGACCTACCTTGTGCAAGGTGTGGRGTGCATCAGCCCGTGGGCTGTCTCACAGACACTCCTGTTGAAAGGCCTCAGGTTACACCTGGCAGGATAAATCAGCCATCAGACTCCTTTGAGCAYCCTGCAATGAAATGCTTCCCAACATACTATGACTCCAAAACTCCTGAGGCTTCACGCAGCCAGAGATTTTTCTGACYGCATCTACTGCTTGTCTGACCATGTCTGAGGAAGAGGAAGCTATTCTTACTATTCACTCTTCAGTTCAGTTAAATAACAAAAAGCTTACATATAAACAAGACAACTTCTGGCAAAGTGAGGGTTTAATTTGTTGATTATCAACTTGGAAACAAAGTTACAAAAAAAAAAAAAAAAAA
>NW_026623234.1:1475840-1495309 GCF_030028575.1 Malurus melanocephalus
GTGAAAGCAATGAAATGCTGACTAACAACCTGCCTTCTCATCCATTTTTCTAGCTCTCAGGCAAGGTATGCCAGCTGTAGAGGAATAGCAGTCATTTGGATAAAACTTAACTACCTTTCTGTATCAAACCTCCTTGAAGTTTTACTTATCCATACAAGCTAGAAGACCATGTTAATAATCCATCCTAAAGGCCATCTTCCTTTCAGTGATGACTTTCAAAGCTAATTTTGGGGGAACTGTTGACCTTGTCAAGACTCCGTCACTCCTGCAGGAGTGACTCCTCTGGGCAGACCTTCTCAAGTATAACTCCTCTCTTGCCTTTCAGCCAAGATGAAACTCTGATTTCTCAAYTCCTGCCTGTCTCCAAATGCTCCTCCCAATTCTTCTGTCTAACAGGAACATAAATACCACAGAGCAGAACTGTGGTGGTGATGATTTTCAGACAGATGTTGGCATTAAACCTTTCCAGAAGAGAGGGTTGCAAAGCATAGCCCGCAAACTGCTTGAGGAAACTGCAGAACTTCTACTGCTGCAACTTCTGAGGAAAGTTAGACAACTGTTTGTCAGGAATGGCACAGAAATAGCCTGCCTTCCCCTGGAATAGGAAGGTATACTGGAAAATGCTTCGAAGCCTCCTCCAGGTTACTTCTTTTAAGGCTTACACTTCTGGGCAGCCTCCTTTTTTTCTCTTCCAGTCTTCACTGTGATGGCAGTGAATCTAGGAATGTTTGCCTTAATACTGACAGAATGCATGTGAAAAAAATCAGGTGTTTRTCTGGCAGGAATACATTACAACATTTTCCTGACTGGTGCATTGCCAGTAAACTAGATATTGTAAGATGCAACCTTTATGCATCTACCTTAACAAACCCACAATCCCCAGATCACCATATAATCATCTTCATAAGGACCCACAAATAACAAAATAATTATATGTGTGACAAAGTTGACCTCTAGCATATTTTTCAGTCACCACCATCCCTACCTTTTCCCAAGTTTCAGGGCTAAACTCATCACACAAACATGGCGTGCTCACTTGGCACTGCCAAAGGGCTCCAGCTAAGGAGACTGAATGTTGATCCAAAGGAATCTGTTGTGATTTGAATATCAGGATCAATAATTATAGCAAATATACATTTACCACATAGCCCAATATAGCTTTCCTGCCTTCTTATTAATTAATCTACAAGCCCACAAATAAAACAGCCCAAAAATCCACACTTTAAGTAGTTTGTTAAAATCATGCTGAATGTCAAGGCATGGACAATGAAAAGAGTCCAGTTTGGTTTGAAAACTACAAGATTTTCACATGCACTTGTATATGTGAACATATGTCCTGGAGTGCATATTAAATAAAGAAGTGCTGGTAGGAGGTATATTTATATGTGCAAATAAAAGAAATAGAAAGGGAAGAGGGAGACACTCTGTGTGTTTCATGTGCATGCATTTGAGCACATGTGCATTCAGGCATATTCACTCCAGAAAGAGCAACTTCAGAAGAAAATACAAAAGTCAAATTTATAAAGGAAAAAAAAAAATCMCACCTTGGGGGAAATGAGCATGTTTATATCAGTGAAACATTAAATACCATCCAGTCAGGCAATCTGTCAAGAAGGAAATGGTCATCATGCAAATGGTTTAGCAAAGAAACCCAACAGAAAAGTGATGTGTAAATGGAAAATAAATAAATTTAACATAAGGCATTCCTGCTCCCAGACTTGTGTTAATAAAGCAGCTATTAGGTGGAGACATTGTGGTGATGCCTGAGTTGACTTGGTTGGGTTTTTTTCATTTCTTGCAWGACCTTAATCAGTGTTATTTGAAATGATTATGTGGGTTTAAAATAGCAAGAAGCGGTAAATTTTAATGGCACGTCTGAATGCTGTTCCATTTAATTTCTATATGGAGCAATATTAAACCTCTAATAAATAACCTGTGTCTGAAATGGCCTCCCTCTCTCCCTTTGACTCAGAGGCACATATACAAGCCAGCTCCTAGAAACATCTTTGATGTTTCTTCCATGGACKGGGAAGAGATGGAAGAAGGAAGAACTAAGGTGGGGTATGGATCAGATGAAGACAATATTCTAAAGGAAGAAGTATGTTTCCTCATTTTTCCCTTACCTGTCCTTTTTTCCCCATTTTTTTCTATAGGAAAACATAGTTTAGGGAATAGTAAATGAAAATAACATCTCTGTCATGGGCCAGCACAAATTTATGCTAAACCCTGCTTTTTAGCAACTGAAAACCAAGATAAGTGGTGCTTGAATTATTGTCAACAGGGGATGCAAGATCCAGACAGCACATTCTGGGGCATAAATAAATGAGGGCTTTCACTTCAGGGAGATATGCAAGCTGAGAGTTTTCCACTCCTTTGGATCCAGGCATAGCTAGAWGACTTTAATAAATGGCACACAGACAACGTGCAGGAAGGCACAARAGGCATAATCATGATGCAGTCCCCATGGTATCATTCATGTCTCTGCCCCAGATCCCACCTCTGGCTAACTCTTTAAGGACAGTCCTCCCTTGAAGCCCCTTCCTTGTGGTATTTTCTTTTTCAAATGCTGGCAACTCATCTTGCTCCCTGTGTGCCACAACCAGCCCCTGGATGAGAAGGGACTCCTTCCTGACACAGGCTGCAGAAGGAGCAGTGCATCAGTGCCTATCCCAACCCCAGGCATTCCTCCTCCTCCTGCTTCACTTCTCTCCTTGTTTTGGCCTCTGACATCCAAATCATCCAGTGCTTTCTATTGGCAGCTTCTTGGAGCAGGGAGCAGGGCAGTTTAGCTCTGCGCTAGGCACTGTGCCATGCAATGTGCTGTTTTGCAACCCTGCAAATGGTAYTTTTTTATGAACAGTGGCAGACTGTCCACAAAAAAACTGGATGTGGATTGAAATCATTTACTTCTTTAAACACAGCAAAAAGAGCTTGCAGAGGKACTCAAATATTGTAATCAATCAAGCCAGTCTGGAAAATCATAGGAAGCAAGAGGGAAAAAGGAATTGCAGGAGACATTTGGAAGACAGAAGCTAGGATGCTGCCTGCTTGTCTCTCTCAAGTGGGTGGCTGTTTGAAAGCCAAAGGCTGTAAGTGGGAAATCCTAGATAAACACAAGGGTGTATTTAGACCTTCCTCCAAGCTGGCTGACACAGGTGCTCACCAGACACGGGTTACCTGGGTGGGCTGATCATGGGGCCACACTGCTGCAGRGGAGGCAAACCACTGCAGGGAGCATCACATGCCATCTGCAAGGTATGTATTTGAAATGTGCTGCCAGTCCATTGGGTACAAACTGCAAAAGCTCATTTCAGCCTTGATAGCTCACTTGGGGAAATAATACACCTTTTTATTTCTTTTCCCTAGCAGTGATACTACTCCCCCACACCCAGAGCCTGATTCCTCACCTGGCCCTTCCACATCTGCAAGGCTATTGTTATTAATGCCATAAATCATGGTTAGYAATAAACAGCAGAGAAGCTCTGAGAAGTGGGAGGCCAGTTTCCTCACCAAGGTGGAAACCCCAAAGTTTTGGTTCCTTCTCTTGCCCTGGTGGCAGTTGCCTCTGRCTCCAGCTGCACAGGGGCTTTGTGTGTGTGGCAGCATCCCCCAGCATCCCTGCCAGGCCTGACTGTCACTCGGGAATGAAGCTGTCACTGCAGGAAAAGCCTTTGACTGTTCTTGTTGGCACCCTGGGGGTGCTCCATGCTTACCAGCCTCCCATCACACTATGGAGGGAYGGGCCTTTTTTGAGCTCTGCGTGTGTTCAGCACAGAGAAAAATGTTTCCACTTACTTTTCTCCCTCCTCTCTTTGGAATATGAGGCACACACTTGTCATGCWTAAAGGAGTGGATTTATGGTTGACTCTGTCTCTTATCTCCCCACAGAGCTCACTGGAGCTGCTCTCCAGATGGGACAGTATTACAAGCTTCATCATATAAAGCCTAGTTCAGCCTACAACCCAGATGTTCTTTGTTCCCAGAAATATTCCTTCCCAACAGTAAGTAAAAGGGAACTGCTGCTGGTATGCAGTCTCCACTCCTTCTGTTYGCATTGCTTGTTTATCCCCCAGCTCCAGACAGCACAGTTACCTCTCCAAAAGCCGCTGATCAAACCTGATTTTGGCACTCTGGGACCTGGGTAATGGTGGTGGATATGTGGGGAGATGGTGGAAAGGATCCAGCAAGTCCCTCATGGACTCACCTACTGTTTCAGACTACTCTCAGTGTGAAGGCTACCTTTCTCTTTCAAGCACAGATGTGGGTTTCTTTTTTCAGGCCAAACTGAAGGTGCAAAGCAAAGCTCATTTCACCCAGATTTTGGTGGGGAAGATGTTAGATCTTGCCAATGGGAGACTCGGGTTAAGAAAACCACAGCTCTCAAACAAGTCCACCAATGGCAGCAGTGTAAAAGCAGTCTTCTGGAAGAGCATGCATTTGCCGCAGCAACTGCAGGACATGTCTGCACAGGGTTGGGGCACATACTGATAGAAAACATCAGTGCTTCTTCTGAATGAATCCTGCTGCTCGTTGAAACTCGTTTTCCCACTGCTAACCTTCTGGTGGGACCCAGGGAGTTTGTTGCTGCAGATGTGGAATGATGATGTTGCTGCCTGGGTCAGTAGGGATTCTCTCTGGAGCTGGCGGATGGCCTGGCTCTGCTGCCAGCACCGTCCCTGCTCAGGCACAGCCCCACAGCTGCCCCTACACAGCAACACAGCAGTGGGGCCAGCTGCCTCCASCCCTGCCCGGTGCTGGTGGCCATGGAGAGCCGGCCTTGCCTCGTCACGCTGCGCCCAAAGCAGGCAGGAACGTCCTGAGGCAGCGGATCATCCCCCTGATAAAGACTTCATATTTATGCAGCTTTCGCTGTGCCCTGAACTTTGCCTGTGTCTCTGGCAAAAGGGCAGTTACCTCAGGTCAGAGCACTGCCTCGAGCCAGCGCAGGGAATCGGCTTTCAATTTCAGCAGCGACTTTCCTTCCCTTTTTTCTCTTATCCCTCCAGCCATCACAGAATAATTCCCATCCCTATTAGCTTACCCCCCTCCCCCTTCCTTTCCCTTCCCCTTTGAAATCCTCCCGCCTGTCCCCGGGACGGGGCAGGGGGAGGCGGGAGGCGGCGGGAGAATTCCTCCAGATATTACACAAAAGCCTCATGTATCCCCAGTGTCAACCCCAGAGGGCGGCTGAGTAATTTAATTAAGGCAAAGGAGCTTTTGTTTTACTTGCTTTCTTTTTTGATTTTCTCAAGTTTAAGACAAGAAAGAAAAGAAAGAAGGAGAGAAATGTTAGCCCTCAGAGGAGGCGCAGCGATTCAAGCTTTCCCGTCTCTGCTCAGTCTCTTGTTGAGGAMAGACCATGGGCCTGTCACCCAGAGTGCGTGGGGCTCCCCAGCCTAGGATGGCTCCCCTCCTGCAGGGGTGATTTAAGGGACTGGCTTGTTCCAATAATTAGTGTGTATTCTTCTGCARACAAACACATTCAAGCCATTCCCTCCATCTACCCCACACCGCTCTTTGTCCTCCTTGGTATCCGTTTCTTTGTGCCTGTGTCTCATCCTCTCCCACTGCCCCTTCCTGCCTCTTCATTCTCCTGTTCACACTGTCTGTCCCCTYTCTCTCTCTCTCCTTTCTTGCTCTCCTTTTTCCTTTGCTCTTGGCACACCCGCTTCCTCCCCTTTCTCCCCTCAGCCTTCCTCTCCCCCCATCCTTGATGGGGGAACTTAATTTTTTCCCCCAATTAATAACATCTTTATTTCTTTGCCTGATATTTATCAATTGCAGATTTATCATATTTGATGAAGGACATTCATGGCAGGCTAGACTCAAATGGGAGGAAGCAGGGCTTTCAAGATTGTTATAGACAAAGCGTCAATCCAACCATGCATTAGTGACAGCAGATCTCCTCTCTTTGTTTCTTGTCTGAGGAAAAGAAATGGCAGTACCAAAGGGCTGAAACCTTTGCCAGATTCATCTTTTCATTGTGTTGCAGGACAAGGACATGGGGCCATTGTATCAGCCCAGCGCCGGGGCACAGTCCTGCTCTGTGCCCTGGGGCCACCTCCAGTGCTGGGCCCAAGTCCAGCTTTGGCSCAAGTCCACAGGGTGCTGGAGGTTGGATAGAGAAGCTCACAGGGGAAAGAAGCCTGGAGGAAGCCAAAATTACCCCTGGTGTCAGTTATTAAACCCGTGAGCCAAAACCTGGCCCCAGTGCCCCATCAGGAAAGCCTCCTGCAGCTCCAGTGTTTGGCCTGGTTCTCTCATCACATCTCCTGAGGGAAGGCTGAAACCTTCACMGTCCTGCTGGGAGGGAAGGGCTGTCCTCTCTGGGGCCAGGACAGCCAGAGTCYTCCATAAGAATCTCTTTTCTAACAAGGAGTCCTGCTCGGGTTAGGAGCTAAAGAGGCCTGTTCATTCATGGAATCCCCCTCTGCAGCCCCCAGGCCTGGCACTCTTACACATGTTCCTTGGCCCAGGCACTGGGATCAGCCCCAAGGAGTGGCTCTGGGGGACACATCTGTGCCACCAGACCAGCTGCAGCCTCCTTGCTCTTGCCCCATCACCACATCCATAGGGGATRTTCCTCCCACTGAGGTGGTCAGTAAGTTTTCAGCACTATCCCCATGTGAGTGGAGGCAGCTATTGCTCACCCTCAGAGCCATGGCGGGTCTGTCTGTGGGAGTGACAGCAAGGCCCTTGGGCTGGGTTTGGCTGGTCAGACACCCCTCTCCTCCACTCCTGCAGCTTGGCAGCTTTCCTGGCTCCTCACTGACTCCTCGCCTCCATGTCTCTGCTGTCAGGCTGTGGCTACCTGGCTRCTTCCAGCCCAGCCCACCCCCACTTGGAACCCTAAGTCCCACTTTCCCTCTTCTGCCATCCCAACACGCACAGATAAACCTTCGCCATCCTCAGAGCTTGGGGTTGGGGTGGTGTTTATTTGTCTTTTGGTTCATAATCTCTCTGAACTGTTCACCCTCCTGCCTCCCCTCGCCCCAGTCCCTTCCCGAGGAGCTGCGTGCACCCCGGGGGCTGTAGGTTAACACAACACGGCAGGGCTGTGCTGAATCCCCCGCGTGTCGTGGTTCCCCCTGGCCAGGCGTCTCTTACGGGCTCCACGAGTCCCGTGTCTGTGGCAGCCTTACCTTATTGAAGGGGACATATAGACCAATTAGTTGTTATACAATAGCTCTGGATAGCCAGGCAATGGGACCAGGGGCATTTGCTCAAATTAATAGAGTCTGGAATTGATTTAACTCCAGGCCAAAAAAAAAAAAAAAGCTAATTCAACCTTTAGTATCTCCCTGGTATCTCCTCAGACAAAACAGGACAGGTTTTCTAGTGCCCATATTAAATGAAGATGTATATATCAATACTCACTGGTAAAACCCTTGTTCCTAGACAGAAAACTTTGACTTTGAACTGACAAAACAATACATATTTTCCCTTGTGTTTAGCTCATCTGTACAAGAAAAGACCCTAGCTTTCAGGAAAAAAGTATGCTTTGCATATTCCCTCAATAAGGAGTTTATTCATATCAGGGAAGGCCCAGGAGTGAGGGGTGGCACAGAACTTYGCTGCTTAGAAAGCGTGTAAGCTTCCATCTTGTAAGTGCCTCTGCAGCCACTGAAATGTGCAGCACAAAACAATGGGGTGGAAGGTCACRTGCCCTAGGAAGGACAGAGCCAGAACAATCTCTGTTGCAGCAGAGGAGAGAGCTWCCTGACTGCAAAGTGAATGAGGAGCTGTGGGGACACACTTGTTTGGCCCAAGGCGCACCTCTGGCTGGGAAATGACCCCACAGCTCCTCCAGGGTGACACCAGCTCACATCTCTCTGAAGCTCTCTGCCTCCCCCTCCAATATGTGCTGTGGATATTGTGCTCCTTTAGTCTGTAAATAACCTCTTCATATGGGTCTTGACACACTTTAAAAATACRGACCAGGGAGAAGATGGAATTTTTCTTGAGTGGCTAACTTCTTGTAAAAGGAACCGTGGCTGGAAGATGGCAGAGACACGCTCCTTACAGTACGTGATGTTCACATAAAATGTGTTCTTGGCTCCTTTCACACACTGTTTATCCCGCCTATGGAGCAGGAGGCAGAGAAATGGCACATAAAACTGTCCACAGGAGCTGGCAGTACTGGAGGCTCTGCATCCTGCTAGCTCGGCTCTCATGGCTACCAGGCTGTGTGTCTGTAACCCTTGCTGTTCACAGCCTGTGTGCTACCCTTAGCCTTACTGAGAAGCTAAACCTGAGATCTAGGAACCTCCACAGTGCCATTGATGAGAAAATGTATGAGAAAACAAACCACTTCTGTATTGAGTAGGAACAGGATTAGGATTCATGCTTTAATCKACAGCTGGTCACAAGTACTGGAACTAGCTTGCAAGTGTTTTTGTAAATTAAAGCACTATTGTCATGTTGTATTTCTTGCTTGCTAGAAAAGTTCAGATTAGGATGAAATACAGAAAGAAACATGCAAGTCTCCAGCATTTCACAGATTTCAACAGCATACACGAAACACTGAAAAATTAGTAGCAACATTTTTTGGCTAGTGATTACCCTATTCCGACAAAAGAAAGCTCTCCAGCCAGGGAACAGCATCTCTGCCCCTAGCCTTGATCTGTCTCACAGTGCAGAGGATGATAGTACACATTATCATTCCTAYAGATAGAAAAGTATTCCTCTAGTTGGAGAGCTAGCCTGCGGAGCCACTCTGACTGTATCAGTCAGTGAACATGACATCATCTAAGAAGGGGCAAAATGCTAATTACCACTATATTGGACRTTACAAATGTTTGAAGAGCTTTTGGTGGGAAGTGTGAGAAGGTCTGGAAGCTATTGACAGATTCCATTGTTATGGAAGGCTTTGGATTGACTGCACTGAAAAATAAAAGCTTTTTTAGAAAAGAAAATAAACCAAACAAAGAATTATATTATTCAAGTATGTGACCCAAGTGAGAGAATGGTGGGAGGGAGGTTTGTCTTCAGGGAGCCATGATTCCCTAAGACAAGCCTGCCTGGAGAAGYAGTTTCTTAGGAGAGTAAAAATAACCCACATTCCGCTGCATGCTCCCTTTACTGGTACATCTCTTATCCCAAACCCACTCAGCGTTTTTTAAGGGGTGAAGTAACATCATGCTTTTGCTGCCTCTGAGCCCCAGAAAGAAGCAGCAGGATCTCATGTGGCACCTTTTCATTTTGGCAGCTTGTTTCTTCTGACATAATAGAGGAGAGAAAGCAYGTCCTTTCTGTGTTCCTGCTCTATCCTGGCACTGCAGCCAGTAGGCATATGCCCAAAAGCATGCAGACAGCGTTCTATCAAAAAAAGAAGCCATAGGAAACACATCAAGCCAAATGGCTACACTGTTTGATATGCTGACTCTATTTAAATAATTCCATGATCTGCTCCTCTGACACTGGAGTCAGTTTATCTCTGCCCATTTCCATTAAGCACAAGGGTATGTTTGATGGGCTGTGGGGCTGATGTGGGGCCAGGAGGGAAGCAGCTCTACTTGTTGGAAAGTGAGATGGAAATACTTGGCTCCCCAGTCTCACCACTGGTGGTGCCACAGCTACACCACAGCCCTCGGAGAGGGCTGGAGGATTAGGAGATTGGGGAGAAGGGTTTGGGAAGGGTGCTGTCTGTGGGAAAGCAGTGAAAGCTGGCAGCTGAATTTAGCACATGCACYGCGAAATGTCATCCTAGCTCTTCTCCCTCTCTCCTTTTACACACCAGCTTCCCAGAGCACTTCATAAGGGTCTGGGACAAAGCCAAAACAGCCAAATCAGAAAGAAAAAAGGCTTCTGGCACCCATTACCTCTGCTAAGGGGGCTCCTTTGCTCTGTGTCTCTGAAGAAGAGCTGTCACACCTGTGGAAGCCAAGGATCACACTGAACTCTATTCAAGAGTCTAAAGTATCTAGTTTTACAATATGTGGGTTTTTGTTTTTTTTTCTGCATGCAATTCAGCAATTTAGCCACACATTTTCAGGGTGGTCACCCTGCAAGCTGAAGGGCTGCAGGATGCCTTGCTGCTTCCAGGTGAGGGGAATGGGYCAGACCCAGGTGTTCCTATTGCTGCAGTGCCTCCAGAGCATCCTGTTCCCTCCTGCAAATCCCTCACCAGCTCCTCTGCTCTGATTATTCACACTGCATGYCTGGTGAGCAGGTTCTCCTGAGGACAGTGAGTTTTGGAGGTCAAAGATCTTCCCAAATGTTAGAAGCTGGGCAAAGTCCCTTTATAGGGCCAGTTTTTCAAACAGCAGACATCTGTAAGCACACCTATAAATTCCTGCATATAGCTCCTGAAATCAGTTGCCTTGAGCTTCTCAAGACAGCAGACAACAATAAAAAGCAAACAACCCAAAAATTAAGAAGACCAATGGCAATTGATTTAAAAAAAAATCCATTTAAACCAAGGAACTTGAAAGAAAACAGTAACTACCAAAAGGACTTGACTAAGTGATATTTTCATTCTGGTTTKCACACAAGTCTAGTGTTGATATACTAGGTCAGAAGTCATATATTTCTCTCACTTTGTAGTCCTGAACTCTCTGAATGAACTTGATACTAGAATTTATTTTTTTTAGTGGGAAATTTGCTTAGAAAGCATTATGAGAATGAAAGGACTAACAAATGAGAATCAARATTTGAGCATACTCTCTGTCTTAAGAGCTGGAAGGTAAAATACAGAGTTTTCATAAAAGAAATTATGACTTTCTCTTTTAAATATATTTWAAAATTTCTTTTAATGGTAAATCTCTGAAGTTGTTTGTTGTTTTATTAAGGGAGATAAAAAGAGAAGACTGAGTTTTAGTTTGTCAGAAACAGACAACCTTCATCCAGCTGCAGGTAGTACCCACAACTGGAGATGAATTTTCTGAAATTCCTTCTTGGAAGGTCAGAGGAAAGAGAGGAATTCTTCTGAGGGAAAATTGGTGCCTGAGCAGGACATGGAGTAAAGGTACAAGGGGCAATTCCTTCCCAGTCCTGTGTTAAAGACCATGGGAACATAGATTTTTGTACATTTTGTCCAGTGTTACTAAGGCAGAAAACACAGAGAAGTAGAGCCTAAAAACCAGCACAAAGATAGATTGTGGGAACAGCTAGTGTGCGATTCTTGGTRTTGACATCAGTATATAGGGTGGGATCAGGAAGGGGTTTAGGGCAATAAACTGTGTTGATTGTGTGTTGATGCCATTTCTGGGATCCTGATTCGGAAATAAGATTCCCCATGCACAACCTTGTGCCATGATCTAGCTCCATGCTTGGGAGGTGAGTTTGTATAACAAGAACATGAGCCACATGAGCAGGCCAGACAGGGCAGTCCAAAGTGACACAACCCTGCAGGAGACCTATGTGGTGTCAGGCACACTGAGATGTTGGGAAGGTGACAAGAGCACGTATTCAAAGGAAGGCTCTAACAAACTGCTCACATCAAAGATGTGGGCTGCAGTCCAGCATTTGCAGCGCAGATCTCTTCCTGGACCTGCAGAGCCCCTTCCTGGCAAAGATCTATGAAAATCTCTGGCTGACTGCTGGCCACTGTTCTAGGAAGAGATATACCACGGGTCAATCTCCCAAGGTGCTCATTCTTTGAGCAGTCACTCCCAACAGAGCAAAGCCCACCGCTGTGGCCCGTGGAAGCACTGCCAGCAAGATTAAGTTCCAGAGTCCCTGTGAAGGTTTCTCTCCAGCTGTGGCACCAGCCTTATCGCGGTTGTGCTTTCCCATGCTGTATTTACCCTCTCAGGTTTCGTGTGTTTTCCTTGGGCTCCCCTTGGTAAACGTTTGGCTGCAGCATATTATTAGGGAAACAAGAGCTTGGTATTAAGTGATGATTATGCAATTTATCCTGACAGGGAAAAATGTGAAAAGAGGAAATTGACATTTGTGATTTTAGTTATGTGCTGACAACTATAATTAATCTTAATTCCAGCAACTAGCAGATAAGTGAATGTGATGGGAAAACTCACATTTTCATTGCTGCTACCTAGGGACAGCTACTTAATCATGGCAATAAAATGGCACAAGTTAAGGAATTAAAAAGGGCAGAAACTTCAAGCTAGTTTAAATGCAGGTAGAAAAGAAGGACATGAAAATGCAAAGAAATTCAGATRCATTAAAGGCACAAGTTAACTATATAGACAAACACCACTGTACAAGGGTAATATAGCAAGAGATAATTTTATTAAAAAAAAAAATATTTCCAAAAACCCAGCTAAAGGCAATTGTAAACAGAAACAGGAAAGGGCTGAGCTTAGATCTAATATAGAGAAAAAGGCAGAAAAAAGCTATTTTTCACTTTATTAATTTAAAACTTTAAATGAAACTAAATGAAGATTCATCTTTTTAATTTGTCTTTTGAGGAGAAAAAATTGTTTTTTGATATGACATTATTTTAAAATGAAAATTACTGGTAATTTTGATCAACAAAGTATATCAACTATTTGCAGTGA
Source organism: Malurus melanocephalus (assembly GCF_030028575.1). Lineage (NCBI taxonomy): Eukaryota > Metazoa > Chordata > Aves > Passeriformes > Maluridae > Malurus > Malurus melanocephalus. The sequence goes on from NW_026623234.1 coordinate 1,488,302, forward strand.
AGAGGTCTAAACCAGCTTTAAACTGCATGAAGTGAAAACAAACTTTTTTTTTTTTTTTTTTTTTTTTTTTAAATCCTGGCTGGGGAAAAAAAAAGTCCTTCAGCCCATTTCATTTTGCATCAAATTAAGAGATGGTACCCACTGCCTTCAGGCAGGATGACAGGCTAGATGACTTCTTAAGGTTGTCTTTCCTTCTGCTTTTCCCTGGCTGTAATTGAATGGAATAGGATACGTAGTGTCCCCTTTCTCTTTTCCCACTGAGCCTTTTTTTCAGGCTTATTTAAAAAACGTGCTTAGTGCAGGGGGAGTGCTTCACAAATACAGCACTGTCTGAGRTCCTTAGCAGTACCATAATGGAGATGAGAAGGAAACCAACTTCATTCAAACATTCAAAGGTGTTAATATCGCCCTGCATGGTATTCAAGGCCATGCGCTCTTCCACCAATGCACGTGTRCCAATAGTTTTGGGTATCCTCTGGGTTCTAGAAGGCACTCCTGACAACCAAATATACCTTAATTTTCCRGTATTCAGTTTGTTACAAGTTAGAGTGAGACTGTATTGTTGGCAGCATGTCCTGTTTGGGGATATCCTTGTACTCGACCTGTGGCTCCTGCAGCTGGYGGAGAGGAACCTGTGGGGCCAATGCTTTTGGCCATGTGTCTCACAAAGTGTGTACCACTCTGTGGAGCACTGCTGGCTCCGAGGAGAGCCCAAGGCTGGCCCCATGCTTTTTCAAGATTTGAAATTTGCAAAATTTTCCTCTGTCCTGTTCTAAAACAAGTAAATACACACACATATATGCACAGATTCTACAACCTGTTTGACTTCTAAATATCTAATAGATCTCCTTTGGACATCTTAGGCACACATTCAATACCCAAACTGAGCTTTACAAAAATCTTCATTTACAGTCAGACTGTGGAAGTCTCAACCACAGAAAGTTGCAAGTCCAGTGCAGTAAATTAAGGAAAGAAAGGGGAAAAAAAAWTCTGACTAGCATTTGGTTATATTTAGGATAAGAAAATCTGATGCTCCATGGCACAATGCCGAACATGTGAAGGTCAGAAAGACATTTCCACCACAGCTAATTTTTGTGCATTACTGCACAATTAGACAGGTGTTTTGTGTGATGTTTAAGCTTCCTTTAAAAAGACAAGGTAGTGGTTGCCACTGAATCTGTTAATGAGCACCAGCAGTCTAATCTGGCATTTCATTAATTCCTTCACTCCTGCAACTGTCTTCTAAGAAAGGGTAGTAAAGGAACAGCTGGTTTGTTTTTTGGGAGGAAGTTTCTCTCTGCRAAGTAAAAGACATAAAAAGGACATGCATAGGAAAGAGAACCTCTCCCCCCCTCTTGCTTCCATTCACTGTGCCATATGTGTAACCATTAATGAAAATGAAGCCTGTGCGTTACTCCATATGAATGATCAGCTAGAGCAGCAAAGTACACTTTACAGCTGTTCTTCTTAAAGAAGGTGGAAAGGGTCACCTATTTCATCCACCTGGTGGATAAATCAGAATACAGGAAGAGATTTAAGTTTTTTGATCAAAATCTTCCATCTCTGTGACACGGCTGGAAATGAGGCTACCAGTGCTACCAAGCACCTCCGTGTACAGATCAGCAGGTTATCTTTGCAGGGTTAGAGCTGACAGRTGAGAGTTTGCAGTACTGCATCTAAGCCATGGCACAAAAAGCCTTTTGAATCCTTAACTTCTAGCACCAGTATAGGGAAAATCTTCACTAAAATAAATTTTAAAATTGCAGCAGAGATAATGGTGTAGCAATGCTGACATTCAAACAGTGAGAGGCTTTAGTAACAAGAATCAGAATAGCAATTTGATTGAGAAATCTGACATTTTGGGACATATTTAATTGAACATTCTGTGATGTGTTAGATCATAGATAACCAGGTTCATCAGCTCATTTAGGACTGCTGACTCTGCACTTTCTAGCCAATTACATGCCCAAGGGAAGACATGTTAACTTCTAATAGTTGGCAATTTTGTTGTCTCAACAATCCGCTGAAGGAGACTGTATGCTCAGGGAAGGAAAATCTTTGCTGTATCTCAGGAAATTACTACAAGTGGGTTATGCYGCCCACCCTCTTAGGACTGATGAGTTGTCAGAAAATTTGCCTTTTTTATGATGGGAACCACTGAGTAGCTAAAGAGAAAACATGTCACCAGTTTTGCAAAAAGGTGTGAATTTATTGACAGGAATTGGTTTCAGCAGTCTTATAGTGTGGCTGAACTTGGTTTATGCCTTAAAGGGAAGACTTGCAGTAGTTATGAAGAAAAGCTATTGACAAAGATATTTTTCATGTGAATAAAAGCCTACTTTGTTTTTAAGTCTGCCAAGACTGGCAGCTTCCATTTATTCTGCAACAACCTTGCATAAGGATAGCATTTAGAAGGCAGCATTCAAGTCAAGCTTCTGATTCCACTAGTGGATCCATGGGAAAAAATTAAAACTCCAGAGGAACTGTGTGCAGACTTCATGACTGGATTAAAAACARTGTCTTCAATCAAGATAACCCTTTCTACCCACCCTCCAGAAAAAAAAAGAAAAAAAAAAGAGAGAGAGAAAAGGTTGAATTACTGTAAGAAATACACAGAATTTGTAATATTTGGCAATAATATTTTGCAAAGRTTTTCAATGCTCTTTGATAATTGGAGATCTTATCTGGTCCAAAACATTTCTTTCCTAGACCAAGTTTTATTTCATAAGTATCTTCTTTAGGAAAGGCTAGCTGTCAGCTTTGGGCATGGTGTGTCCACACTGATGAACAAACATTTGGATCTGCAATTTCAGCAGGGCTTGGAGACAGCGCTCCAAACTAAATGGGTTAAATGTTTCCATCAATATGCACAGCACAGACAGATAAAGTTAAAAGACAGTTTGAGCTGATTCAGAGGCCATGTAAATTTAGTAAATTCAATTTACTAAAACTGGCTCATAAATGGAGCCCAGTGTCAGTAAGCCTTCTAATGGAAAACGTGCAGTCTTTGTACTTTCTGCACTGAATARGTACCAAACCAGATGGCACTGGCTCTGGGATGGAACAACCAAGTCTCCTTTCCCTGCAGGGACAAATKTGCTGGCACTACATAATGCTTACAGGTGTTATTCAATGTAACAAACACTAATAACAGGCTTTCATCTACAGGAGTATCTTGCCCAAAGGCCTTCAAGCTCCTGAACACAAATTAACTCCAAACACGATTTACATTAAACAAGCAATATGCCTGACTTAATCATATAACAGGAATGAAGTTTGGGACAAAACTTGGCATACCTAGATCTGAAATGGTCAGTGACAACATCAACAGCAAGAAAAATGCAGTGGCCTTGTCTCCTGTTCCTTTGTTCGTGACATTAAGGAATTCTCCCAGCAGAGAGAATTCTGGCAACAAGGAGCATGGCACAAGCAGGTGCTTGTGGGCAGTACCTTAGAGTCATTGCTTGTTGCTCATTCCATTCAAGGTGTATGCTGGCCCCAAGGATTTTTCAGGATTGGGTGTGATCTCAGTTTAATAAAAGGTCTGGGAAGAAGGCTCTGCAAAGAAGACCAGGCATTGTCTGAGCCTAGATCTTCGGGTTTCTTTCTGGAGGTGAGAGATGATTGACATATTTCAAGCAGAACTGACATCTCTTCCAGACAGACGTTTTGTCCTTCCATGCAGAGATCTTTGGTGAACCTGAAACTGCAGGCATCGATGCKGCCCACTGAGCAGCAGCTGAGATTGGTTACTGAGGGGTTATGCTGAAACCATTCTTATTCACAGACTCAACTGAAGCTTCTTACTAGCGGCAGACAAGACATCAGGACACAGTCTGAGAAAGACAAGGTCTTAATGAAGAGAAAAGGTAAAGGCTGTTGTATTATGCAGTTTAATCACCCCTTAAAGGAGCATATTAACTCTCAATACTCAYATAGGGCTAAATCCCATCATGGAGAGTATACAAAGAGCTGGATCAGAACTCTTATGACCCCTGTCTCTTCCAGATGGGTCAGTTTGCAAGTAGTTTGCTGGCATAAACCCAGAGACACATAAAGCATCAAGTCTTCAGTMTTTGCTGGAGGAAATGAATTACAAAGAAGATATTAAAGCAATGTGTCTGCACTCATTTTGCATCAGAAAGATGGAAGGAGTTCATTTCAATCCTCCCTCCCCCCTGTCATCAAGTGTCCTAACACCAGTGAAATCCCTTTCACATCGAGTCAGGCAGATCACCTTTCAGCGGCTGCTTCCCGCAGCCAAGAGGGAGAGCAGGGCTGGCCAGGCAGCAGCTGGGAGCTGGGGTAGGCAGCAGGTGCCGAACACTTGTGGAACCCTGGCGTTCCCCAGCCCTGGGACTGGGCAGCCAGCAGTGGGGAGAGGGCTTTTATCAGCTCTTGCTGTGGATGGGGCTGGAGGAACCTCACCCTGCATCAGTGTGCATTCTCTGGGGCAAGCAGGATAGCTGGATGTGAATGGTTGCTGGGATGTCTGGGACGGAARGTGCTGTCAGTGCTAAACCATGTGGCGCTGCAGGAGAATGAGTAACTCTTGGTTGCATGAACAAGATTGGGCTAGACAGAGGAAAATTGTAGAGTCTTCCTCTCTGCACTGTCACCTCATATTGAGTCTGAGTCCTGCTTGCTCTCTGCAGCACAGGATATGTGGGGCAGATGGAAACACGCAGTAGAGGTTGTGGCACATGGGAAAGGGAGGAATAGCACTGTGCTGAGCACTGTGCTGAGTGCAGCCGACAAGGGGCAGTGAACTCATGAGTGGGCAAAACTCACATCATGTTAAACTGCACCTTATCTGCACTGGTTATTCAGACGTGTTTCTGTGCTGTGCACCTACCTAAACACGCACTCACTAACTGGCCTGCTGTCAGCCTATTTAAACCAGATGTCATACAGACCAAAAGACTTCCTTCATGTGAAAGGAACAACTGGCATCAAGCAAAATCAGGTACAGAAGCTGGTGGACGACAGACTTGCAGAGCAGGACCCCACAGCACCTGTGGCCGTGAAAGAAGCATGGCATTGCAGTCCACAGGCTCTTGAAAGGAAAAGTTGCTCAACACCCTTCTCACAAAACAGGTTACATCAAGGTGAAGTGCAAAGTGAAGGTGAATCAARAAGTGATTGCCACATAATATGAATCTCAAGCACATTTTGCCTCTGGCCTTGTTAAATACACCAGACCAAACATTTGAGGAAGATAAACTTGTGTTCCTGACATGAAACATTCAGCAAATATTTGGAAARGTGGCATTTTTCCTTGTGTTCCCAGATGGGCGTTGCAGATGGACAAGAGAGGAGGTGCAGCCCGTCACAAGAGCCTGATGCTCGCAAACACTCTTGTGTTACCACTCCTTGGTGATTGCAATTTCCAGATGCCTCATGGTTCTTYAGCAGCCCAGTCTGAAGCAAATTTAAGGAAAAAAGAAGTAAAGAATCTGTCCCTGAGAATATTGAAAAGGCAACTTTTCTGTCTTGGGCAGTCCCTGCTGGACAGTGCCCTACTGCAGCACTGCTGTGGAATTATCTTTGCTCTACATGCAGTTTGGGGCACTGTCAGATATCAGATATTGGCTAGACCCTGAAGGGCTGTATAAATTGTCATTGAAGCTGGTTAAATGAAATTTCTGATACAGACCATCTGCCCTTAATAGAGCTGAAGAAGCCATGACACTGAGCAGATTTCCACTGAATAATAACTAACATTTAGTTTTGAGTGTGAGGAGTAATTTYTAAACTGTTAATCCAAGTCCTYATCCTTACCAAYACTGAGAACTYGGATTGAAAAATTGGAATTGRAACTCCAGAGGTGGAGAGGTATTACTATCTCAGTTTTTGCTTACTAATTCTGGGGTGGTGAGAGGCCTAAGTTGGTCCAGAGGGAGCTACTCTTGTCTTGCATGACGTGCTTGACTAACTGCAGACACAGGAATTTCCTGGTTTAATTCTCAGTGGAACATGCTGGAACGCAACTGCCCCTCTTTATTGCGATAAAGAGGGCAGTTGATTTTTGGTCTTGACTCATGTCCCATGGATCATGGGACTGTGGGACAATATGCCATTATGCCATGATTTCTTTTTTGGATGACACAGACTTCATAACTTAGATGYTCCTAGGACCTAGGATTATTTCCCTTTTTCTTCTCCAACTTAAATKCACAATAACTGCAACTATTTGCCCTGCTGCAGCTTCAAGTTCTCCTTGGCCTGATTTCTCAGCTTGCCMGGTCTCAAAGCTGTGAGTCTCTTGGCAGGACCAGAGGCAATGAAGTCAGGCCAGCTGAGCARCAATGAGGAGCTACGGATTTTCAAATGGGCTCCACTGAATCTGAAACCCAAAACTTCTGGYGGGGAATGAGGAGAATAACAACATGGAATAGCAGAGTCCTACAAATGTAACAGTACAAATGGGACATAATATTTAAAACCAGCAATGTTATTTGTAGAGAGAAAAACAAGAATCATTTGTACTTAGGCTTCAATTCAAGTTGTCCTTTAGTGCAATAATTCGATTAGAATAAMATGAATTGTTTGCCCATTCCAGAAAAAAAAAAATTAGATTTCTCTTTAATTTCTCTTGTTTTATACCGAGGGTATCACTCACGCATCCAAACGGTCTCCTCATTACCTGAGAGGAATATTCTTAATTTCACCCTTTGTATTTCYCTGGGATATATAACAAAGAAAAGAGAATGTGCTTGGCATATTACAAAGCCTAGCAACCARTATTGCTCATCTTATTAAACACAAGCAAAAGATGAAAATTTCAACCTCAAATTTTCTAGGTTCTGAGGCAGGATTTCCTACTGCTCTGCAGTGGATCATCTCCAAGAGTTTAACAAGAACTTCTCTGGTTTGGAGGCTGCAAGGAAATATCCTTCAATATCACATATCAAACTAGACTTTTCTTACCCATGCCAGTGGAATGGAGCTGTCACTGGCCCCTCTCTTTCTGGGTTTTTTTTTTTTTTTTTTTTTTTTTTTCAAACC